>NW_012145301.1:276208-279464 GCF_000956105.1 Propithecus coquereli
TGGTTTCTCAGATTTTGTGGCATTGCTATTTGAAATTGTCCTCCAGAGAGGCTTCCGGTGAGCGGGACTCTCGGGAGCCCCTTGGGAGTGCAGGTGTGAAGCTCTGCGAGGTGCTTGCCATAGGCCGCTCCAAAGAGATGTCCCTCTAAGCTTCCCTTTCTCTGTCTTTCGAAGACAGAATTAAATCGCTGGGGCCTCAGGCCTCTGGCTTGACACCAGTGGGCCCCTTGCCACACAGAGCTCGACCCTCAAGATGGAAAAGCCAGGCAGCAAAGTCAGCAGGACCAAGAGAAGCAAAAGTCCATGGAGGGGGCAAAGCATCGGAGGGAAGTGCTAAGTGGATGGGGTCTCTTTTTTCTCTTTTTCCCAGGATCACATTTATAGAAGCGCGGTGGGGAAGGAGGGTACGCATGTGTCCCCTGGCGCTTACACACATGGCCCTGATCACCCCCGGAAAGCCCCCGGCTTCGGCGCCCACGTCTGACTCCCTGGGGCTCAGTCAGGGGCCTGCACAGCCCCGCGCTCGCTGCCCCCAGGACTCAGGAGCCGTGCTTTCCAGATTGTCTTGATTTCCCCAAATAGTTTGGGTCCAGGCCTAACTGCCATCCAACCACAGGCTTCGCAATTGAGCCTGGCATCTTATAGCCTTTGCCAGTTTTCAAAATAAATCTTTCCTCTGGAGAAAAACACTGGCCTCCCTTAGAGCGTGGGCCTGAATTTGCTGCTTCCTCTCGACGCAGGCAGGAGTCCAGGTCAACAGTAAAGCCCCGTGTTTCTTAATCTTTCCCAGGCTCTGGTCCCAGCCCGCCTTTTAACACGGGAGTGGTGGCAGGAGGTGGACACTGTCCAGGAGGGGCCGGGAGGGGTTTGGGGAGAGCTGGAGCGTCGTCCTCGGACTGCAGCTCTGGGCTAACCGAAGCTAGGAGAATTGCCATTAGTGGTTTCAACACCTCGGCCCTGTTGAAACATCTCTTCTAGGCCTGACTCACCCTCCTCTCTGTTTACTCGGTAACCGATTTACAAACCCACAAGGTGAACAACCTGTCAGTGAGTAACCGAGAGTCTACTGCCTCAGTAGGCGTAGATGCCAGAAGGGGTGAGGAGGTGAGGGAACCGGGGGTTTCTGCTCTCCGTGGCTACCTGGGGTTGTGCCATTCAAACAGGGTGGCCAGCTGTCCCGGTGTCAGGCTGAACAGGTTCTAGGGATGCACAACTTTCAATTTTAAAACCAGGACAGTCCCAGGCAGGTGACGATAAGTTCGTCACTCTATAATCAACACCATCTCTAAATAAATGCACACCCAGTGCAGCATGTTCACACTCCCCAGAGCCTTCCAGGACCCCCACATACATGGCTGGACAGCAATGCCAGGACCCTCCTTGGAGAGCCAGTCAGCCAGGCGATCATTTCCAACAGGAAGGAGCCAGAAATAGAGCTACACACGAGAAAGCACCGAGAGAAATGTATGAGTTGTTCTGTTTGGAGTTTGGGCTCTGTTTGGGTTCCTTTGTTCCCGAAGCCAGGGAATAATTCTGAGATAAGAGTTATCATTCTTAGACTAGAGGTTTGTCCCAATCATCCTTAGCATAAAAAAGAAGGAAGGAAGGAAGGAAGGAAGAAAAAAGAAAGAAAGAAAGAAAGAGAGAGAGAGAGAGAAAGAAAGAAAGAAAGAAAGAAAGAAAGAAAGAAAGAAAGAAATAGAAAATGTAACAACTACTCTTCGCCCCCAAATCAGAAACCCAGTAAATGAAGCTTGTTCCGCCCTTGCCAGGGCCGGGCTCTCTGAGGTCACCATGTTGGGATCCTCCATGGTGCTGTGCTGAGCTGCTTGGGGAGCCCCCTCAGAAGTGTGGGGTCGGCTTGGCCATGAGGGCAAAGGTGGAAGCAGGGCTGGAAGGGCAGGAAAAAGAAGGAAGCGCCAAACAGTCTGTGGTCATTATTTTCTATGTTTGCACAGGGGCAAGGGACTTGCTTTGGCAAACGCACGGGGTGTTTACCCATTTTTTCTTGTTGCATTTTTGGAATGCATGAGCACGCGAATTTCTCACCTCTTCCTTCCGATTTCTCCTCGCTGCAGATCAAATGGTTGCTAAGTCGCAGAGGAAACAGGAAGTTCAGCAGCTGCCCAACATGTGGCCCTGGCTCTGCCCTGCCATCCCCCAGTGACTGCTCACAGGGTGGCTGGGGAGGTTGAAATTGGTCCTCAAAGTTTTCCTTCCAACAGAAGAGCTGTTACGGGGTCTTGTCTGGTCCCTCCTGCTCCACCTGCTGCTCCCTCTCTGGCCTTCTTCCCACGGAAGCCACAGTCTTCGCTGCTCCTGGAACCCAGAATACGCGCTGTCCACACGGGGCTGCCCATGCCTGCCTGCGCTTGGATATTTGCATTCGGTAGGTCAGGCTGAGGCTGGGAGTCTCTTCTTAATAATGTCCCCGGGTGATTGGGATGTCAGAGCCCCCGGAAGCCATGCACCATGTTCAGTGATGAGCTGTCCTTTTCCAAGGAGACCCCGAGATCAGAGACAGCGTCTCACATCCCTGTGTGTGGCCCTGGATATAGCAGCGTGGGCCTCCCTCCTAGAAAGTCCCCAGGGCCTCAGTGACCGCAGAACCAGGCACAGCCTCAGCTGACACTGGGCAGCTTTCCGACAGGCAGAAGCCAGTGCGGCCTTAACCAGCTATCTCCCCTGCGCTGAGTTCTCAGGGCCAGGACCTGCAGGTATTGGTTGTCGCGTATTGGACCATCATCTGTCCTTCCAACTACTGAAAGTATAATTCTTCTAGGGTGGTTCCAGGGACCCAAGTTTCCCCTTTGGTCCATTGAAGCATCTCAACAGATCTTTAGGGCAGTGGCGACGCCACTGATATCCGGCCAGATTAAAATAAAGAAAAGGTGAGAACCTGTCTAAGGTGTGTTAGGGCCTAACAAAAATGAAATCTACTTTATTCTCCTAGGACATGGTTGTAACCGAAGCCTCCCACCTCCCCGAAAATACAATGGCCTTCTGACGTCACCCCAGCCTGAAACAAGCACCCAATGATGTTCAAGTCAGGGGCGGCTTCAAGCTTCCATGAAAACGCTTGTGACATGATGACAGTTTGGCTGGCTCAGGTGTTTTTGCTGCTAGGGTTGAGGTCGAGCTATGGTTTCTGTTACAAACCGTGGTTTCTCAGATTTTGTGGCATTGCTATTTGAAATTGTCCTCCAGAGAGGCTTCCGGTGAGCGGGACTCTCGGGAGCCCCTTGGGAGTGCAGGT
>NW_012145301.1:292279-293667 GCF_000956105.1 Propithecus coquereli
AATTACAGTCTTTACATGTAATGTCTTAAAAACCATAAATTCAAGGATAGGAGTAAAATAATTAAGGTATGCAGTCTGGGAGACTACAAAGGTACAAATAGGAGTCACTAAAAGATGCATACATTTTTCTCAGGGCTCAGGGTCAATTATGATTTTCCAGAGAAACATTTGTGTTCATACATATAGACAATATAAGTTGTAGTAATAGAATTGATTGTACTTTCCTCTTTGAGGTGGCTGCTAGGAAGCTCAAAACCACATTTGTGTTCCATTTTATGGGGTGGTATGTTATTTTCAGAACAAACAATACCCACAATGTAGAGTCATTAAGAGAATTAGAAATAGTAACCAGGAGGTACTTTATTCAAGATAGCTATTACTGTTGTTGTCATCATTCATCAACGTTTAAACAGAAATTTTTCTTGATATATTTACTATCTGCAAAATGTAGAATAACTTCATGTGCATGTCATTGAGACTTTGGGGCAGAGGTCGTTCTACAGTTTCTAATGACCCAGACGTGACACACAGAGGCTGCTGTCACAGTGCTCGTCGTCACTAACTCACGGTGTCCAAGATGCCCTCGTTAGTCTCCATATTCGTGAGTCACACTGACTTTTCAGAACTAATCTTGTTTTTTCACATCCTATTTATCTTATTTCTGGTTTCTTTCTTTTTTCTTAACCTTTCTGCTTCACATATCTTTGAGATTACCTCAAATGTCCCTTTTGCAATAATTATATATTTTTAAAAGCCGCTCAGGTCATTGACAATAGTTCGGCATTCTTCCTTTCTGTTCTGTGGCTTCTCCCCTCTCCTCAGGACATACGAGGCAATATTGGGTGGCCCTTGCTAATTCATTGACTCTTAGCTCTGATTTACTCAAACAAAAGTGTGTGTGTATCTGTGCAGTACCAACAAAAGTGGTATATAACACAACATAACAGGTACCATTTGGCCTCACCCTCAGAAGGCACCAATTGGCCGGTTTCCTGCAGGGGAGCAGGTACTTGGACCCCCACAGAGTGCAGAGTGTGGGGCAGGACTGTCATCGGGGAAGGGATGGAAGCAGAGCTGGGGCAGAAGGAGGCTCCTCATACTTGTCACCAGGCTTCCTGGTGGGCGCCAGGAGTCACAGTGCTCTGGGTGCTCTCTCTCTCTCTCCTCACCTCCTCTTTGCTGTTCTCGCTTCGGTACCCCATCTGCCTGATTCTGGCCTCTACATCATTTTCGTATTGTGATTGTGGCCCCCGGGTCTGCACTTCAGACTGTGTCAGGTCTCAGAACCAAAGCTGACCCAGGGCAGGAATTTTCTAGCCACCCTAGTCCATCGATTGATGAGACCCTAGTGGAAGCTGCCAGTGGGGTCTGGGCTGAAGTAGGTTTAC
>NW_012145301.1:293717-297122 GCF_000956105.1 Propithecus coquereli
TGCTAACCTGTACTGAGACCCTAAGGTCGAGATGCCAAAGACCTGCCTGCAAGGAACTTCTGCCCCAGGAGGGCAGAGCCCACAAGCAGGCGAACACGCCAGGCGGAGCGAGCAAGGTCTTAAGACAGCTCTGAGATGGAGGAAATTAGGAGCTCCTTGGCTGTTTCCTGGAAGAGATAGTATGGGAGTTGAGCTTCAAAGAACGAGAATGGGCAGGAATTGGAGAGGGCTTTCCAGGGATTCTACTGACTATTTATTGAACTGATTGAAGTTATTTGGAAGAGCACAGTTACCACTCCCTGGCCACTCAATTCCCAACACTTAAGTCTTGGACTGGAAAAAATTACTTCCACAAAAATGAAAATTTTGATTCAAATAGATACAAATCGCCTATGTTGGTGATGGGAAAGGAAAGGGCAAAGAGGAAAGGAAGAGAAAGGGGGCAAAGTGAGCCGCAGAGCAGCTGCAGAGATTTTGCGGCAGCACGTGAACAAGGAAAATAACAGAGGAAGACGGTGTCAGAACTTGTGTTTCTGCTAGTGTGAAGGAGCTGAGACGCAACTCTAGACCCCACAGGAGCCAGCAGGGTGAGTCTGTCGCTGGGAAACACGAAATCAGAATACATTGAACATTCTGATGAAAGGTTTGGGAGATCTTTGGAGAACTGGACAGGACTTCATGCTTAATGGCCACATTTGAATTCAAATCCTGGCTTTGTTACTCAGAGATTTGCAACCTTAGGCAAAGCATCTAAAACTCAGAGTCTCCACAAAGACACCTTGTCCCTGTTGAAATTTCTTTTCTAGGGCTGTTAATAATTAGCCAACATTGAAGGCCTGACTTGCCTCCTTAAGACTCAGAGTTTCAGGTGCCTCGCCTAACTCAGTGAAATTGAACTCAGTAAAATTGGGGTAACAACATCCACAATGAAGAGGTAGTGCCCAGAAAGTACTTAATTCAAGATAGCTATTATTGTCATTGTTGTTATTGAGTTTTTTAAATTCTCTGGATGTATTTATTATCTGCAAAACGCAAAATAACTTGATGTATATGCATTAAAACTTTTTTGGGAGTTTTAGGGGGCTCATTCTAAAGTCTCTAAGGACCCAGGATGATAAATGAGGATTATTTTTTATAGAACCTGGTATTACTAATTAAAGGCGTATGAAATAGCATTAGTACTCTATTTACTGGGTCAACATAAGATATATAAAAATTTTTGTTGAAGGGCTCATGACCTCAGTTCTTTAACTTTGTTTTCCCCATAAGCTATGGATTATATACCCTGAGGATTATGGATTATGGATCACCCCGGCCCCCGTTAAGATACCCCTATGGTTTCCCATTGGACTTGCAATGAAATACCAATTCCTCTAATTCTCTAAGGACTTTTCAGCTTCCAGCTCTTCGAGCATCGAGTTCCCTCCCCTGGAGGGCAGCGTCTCCCTGCCCGATCCCTGACCCCTCATCCTTCAGATGTCAGCCCCAAGCTCTCTTTCTCAGAGATACGGTCCTGTCCCTTGTCTACATGGGCCCCGCCCCCCAGATACAGTACTCTCTTTCATGGCACCCTCTTTGTTCATGACAGCACTTAACACATTCTGTGGTCACCCACACATCTAATCTTAGGGCTTACATGTTTATTTAGTATTTGGCTCTTTCGCTAGGCTGTAAGCCCCTGGGGTGGGGGGCAGGGTCTCCCTGTGGTTCCCCACTATGGAATTGGACTTTGCGTGTACGTTACATGTAGCAGGCACTCAACAAACTGACACGTGATTATTTAGACATATAGCCTTCGTGGCTGAGGATGGGAGAGGATACTTGAGTTTGGTGGAAACTACCCACAGTATTTCTCCACTTGGCATTGTGCTGTGTTGTTCCTTTCTATCCCACATGCCAAGGACATTCAGCACAGCTGGACCTGCCTTTTCGGTATCCTTGGACCCCCATAGGCATTGTGACAACCCGGTTTGACCCAGCCCCCTGGGGCAGAGAGTGGCAAGTGGCTGACTGAGAACCCCAGTGGAGGTGAGTGAGCGACAGTGGAGCCACCCGTGCAGGACTCCTGTGCTCCAGGAAAGAGTGGCCACCGGTCCCTGGCAGGAAGAAGCAACGCCAAGGCTTTCCAGAGGACAGTGACCAGGCCTTCGGTGGGGCATCAGTTAGGGAGCCCCGTTTCCTGTTCCTGAAGGCGTGGGCTGGACCTATGGAGGTGGCCTGTGTTTTTGCCTCTTTCATCCTCTGGGAACAGGAACCCCTTCAGATTTCTGCCCTTTCAGGAGGGGAGATGGGAGAAAGGACCAACAGCATTGGAAACCCAGCCTGCTTATTAAGAAGCGAGGGGCAGGTACACAGGGGCAGGGTGGCCAGGCGGGGAGCTAGCTTTCCTACGACAGTGTCAGCCGTCATGCTGGACCACTGTGCAATCCAGGTGGCACGGTAAATCCATTTCCCTGTCTTCATCTTTTTCAATGACAGCTCTCTAAGCAACCAGAAGAAAAAAGGAACTCAATTAAGTCCTCCTGTTAGAGCAGCTTCCTCAGAGGCTGCGACACTTATATTGGTGGCAGAAAGTTAGTGTTTGTATGGGAATGGCATTTTTACCAAAGAAGCCAAGTCGCCCATCTTGGTGGGATGGCCGCTGGGGAGAGAAAGGAAGAGGGACTGGGGCTCTATTTTAGGGGCTCCCGGAGCACCCCCTTGCCCTGACTCAGCGGTTCTCCTATCATGTCTGATCCAGAAAACAGTCTTGTCTGCCTCCAGACCCAGCGAGATTGCTTTCAGGGCTGGGCATGTTGCCGCCCTGCAGATGTGAGGTGTAACCAGCACAAGAACACCATCGCACGCACCGCGGGCTGGATGTAGGTTACAGAGCCAAACGTGACGTTCTTTTACCATTTCGAGAGAAATTTTGCAGATAGGAATGTGAGAGATTAATAGCCCTGGCAAAGAGCAGGAACTCCATATAGGAATGGAGTTTTTAATTCTCTGTAGCCAAGAAAGTATAACAAACAATAGAATGATGTCTAAAAAAAGTTTAAGCCAATAAAGAAAGAATGGGTGCTTGTTTTTTAGGATTTTTCAGGAAAAAAAATAAAACCTCAATGTTATATATATTAAGGTAGAATCAGAAATTACAGTTTTTTGATAAAGGCCATTCTCATTGGGATTAGGTAATGTCTCACTGTGGTTTCAATTTGCATTTCCCTAATGATTAGAGATGTTGAGCATTTTTTTATATGCTTGTTGGCCATTATTCTGTCTTCTTTTGAAAAGTTTCTGTTCATGTCCCTTGCTCATTTATTGATGGGGTTGCTTGATATTTTTCTTGTTGATTTTTTTGAGTTCTACATAGATTCTTGCTATCAGCCCTTTATCGGATGTGTAGAAAGCAAATATTTTCTC
>NW_012145301.1:299727-341686 GCF_000956105.1 Propithecus coquereli
CAGTGTGAAGAAGCGAAGAGAAGCATTTTGGTTTGTAGAGGGGAGAGCATTAGGGAGCAGAGGGACCCTCTTGGAGACCTTGTAAATTGCATGGCGTAGAAGCCCCTGTCTGCTGAAAAAGGGCCTGGCTTGGCTTCTGGACTGTGCAGTTGATGCTTCTAACCAGATCTGCTGTGTACCAGGTGCTCCTCTTTGTCTGAGAGCACACAGGGGCCACTTTGTCCTCCTGAGTATCTGAGGTTCATGTCACGGAACCCCCATTTCTCCTGGCCTGTGTCCCTGGGCTCCCACCCCTTCCCCAGTCAGTATTTCTGCTAATCGTCACCTGCCTCTCTCTGCTGGCTTATTCACGAGTCCTGGGTCTTACACTTCCTTGGCCTCAATCCACTATTCTCTTTTACCCTGTAGTCCCATCTAATTGCAACCCACCTTCAAATGTATATCTCAAATACCCCATGCTCCCTTCAGGAATTAATTTCAAACATGACATGACCACAGATTCACCTGGGGGGCGGGGGCGGGCAGGGCCTTCCCGCCATGGCCCAATATGCTGAGCTGATACAAGAGCCGGGTGCGCCTGGAGTCCAAGCAGACCAGGAGGAGGCTGCTGAGGTCATTCAGGCATGAGGCAATTAAGGTTTGGCCCCAAAATGCAAGACAATCTCCCCTGTAAAATCAAGTTTTCAAGCTGGGGACCTGGGTCCACAGAGTCTCGTTTGCCAAACATTTTTCTGAAAGGTGAAGCGAGGCTGAGCCTCTCCCTGCTTTTGACTGCCTGGAGCGATTGCTTTGGTTCACAGTAATTGTTCCGCTTTAGACTGAACAGGTTACGATGTAAGCCCGGGTAATCGAGTTAAGGCCCGTTTGTTAAAACACAGAGAGTCTGGAGCCACAAAATCTAAACCGTGACTCTGGGTTCATGGCTACAGTTGTGTCTACAGAGTCACTCGAGCAAGACTTTTGACTCTCCGAAGAAGGCAATAATGCAATGAATGGCGCTTAAGTGGAAAAATCTTTACATGTAAAAACTGAATAATTATCATTCGTCTTTGGACTGTGTGATAGAATTTGCACTGAATAAATTGTCATATATTGTATAATTACCTCAGTTATGAACCACCCTTCATCGGCCACTAATGTCAAAGGAGAGACGAATTTCCCCTTCTTGTAATAGAACCTGCTTGGAATGGCTTCTTTCTCGTAGACTGTCATGTGTTCCACGGTGCTCAGTTTATTATATACCTGCAAAGAAAATCAAGAATGATTGTTTTGTACTCTCTTTCTTAAAAATATGTGAATACTTATTGGACCTCGGTGGGGGAGAACTTTTTTAAGTATAAGACCAAAGAAAGAAATTACCAAAACATCTGATAGATTTGACTATGTAAAAATGAGAGACTTTTCTATGTCTCAGAAAACAAAGTGGCTTTATCTAGTAAAGCTGAAGATCCACATACTCTCTGACCTGTCAAGTTAACTCCCAGGGATATACTGAAAACCTCCCATGCATGTAGACATGTAGAGGAATATATTAGGTCACTAAATATGAAATGTCCGATTTTGAATCAAAAGTTTAGTTTATTATATCTTGAACAAGAAGCAGTATAATTAATCAAAGTATGCCCCTAAACTACCAACACAGTTTTGCCATCTTAACAGTAGCTGGTTTATGCCAGCGGAAAAGAAGCCCAGAAAGCAAGTGGTGATGGAATTGCAAAAGGCATTTGCCACAGTTTGTTGAGAATTGAATATTTTTCCTTGTAAGAAGTGGTCCAAAGCCTGGCATAAGTGGTAGTCAGTTGGTGCAAGGTCTGGTGAATATGGTGGATGACAGAGAGTTTCCAAGTCCAGATTCTGTAGTTTCAGTACTGTTGTTTGTGCGACATGTGGGCTTGCAAGAGGATTGGCCTGTCTCTATTGACCAATCTCGGCTGCTTAACCGCAAGCATCCTCATCATTTCATCCAGTTGGTTACAGTAGACATCTTCTGTAATAGAATTACCAGGTTTTGTGAAGCTGCAGTGGATAATACCAGCGCTGGACCACCAGACACCATTAGCTTTTTTTGATGAATATTCAGTTTTGGACTGTGTTTCGGCACTTCGTCTTTATCCAACAATTGTGCTGAACACTTGTGATTGTCAAAAAGAATCCATTTTTCATCACACGTAACAATATGGTGTAGAAATTGTTCGTCTTCATGTTGTGACAGCAAAGAAAGGCAAGCTTCAACACAATTTCTCTTCTGATGCTTGTTTAATTCATGCGGAACCCATCTATCCAGCTTCTTTTACCTTTCCCATTTGTTTCAAATGGTCCAATATTGTTGGAACAGTAACATCAAACCTTGCTGCTAATTCCTGCATAGGTTGAGATGGATTTGCTTCCACGACAGCTTTCAGCTCATCATTATCCACCTTGGTCTCAGGTTGCCCACGTGGCTCATTTTCAAGATTAAAATCACCAGAATGGAACTTCTCAAACCATCGATGTACTGTGCGTTCATTAGCCCCAGCCTTCCCAAACACTTTGTTGATATTTCGAGCTGTCTGCGGAACTCATATTTGAAAATAACACAAATTTTTGATTTATCCATGGTTTCACAAAAATTGCTCTAAAAAAAATTTGAAATATAATCACAAGCCAAAACGTGCATTTGAAAGACTGAGGATGTGCCTTCACAATAAACATAAAACAACAAGTGTCAAAGTGAAATGCCAGAGATATCAACTGTCAAACTTAGCACTTAAGGAAATTGGGACATTCCATACTTAATAAGCTAATGCATTGCAAATGGGAACAGACCAAATGCCCAGCAACAGTGGGACGATAAAGAAATCATGGTGTGGTTCTACAGTGGAATACTATACAGCAATAAAGATGAATGAATTATGACTACAAAGACACCTGTTATAATCTCAAGGATCTCAGCTTGAGGAAACAAAAAGCAAGTTGCAGAATAAAATTATTTCCATTATAGTTTGAATAACCAAAAAAACTAAACAACACATGATAAGACTAAAAAGAGAATTACAGAAATGTAACCCAAAATTTAGGACAGTGGTTTCCCCTGAGGGGGCGGAAGAGGTGATGGGGTCTGGGAAGGACACACAGATGTCACAGATAACGGTAATGCGCCACTTTCTCAAGTGTTTGGTGAATTTAAAGTGTTCATTGTAATATTATCCTTTACACCTTACACATTTTATAACAGTTCTTTTCTCACTCAATAACTAATAAACAAATTACAAAAACTTTTGTATGTCAGAAAGTCCATGCTAAAATTAAAGGGAAAGTGAGCAATTGATCTGCCTGATCTTAAATATCACAAAGATCAAATAAAGAGGATTTTTTCTTTTAACTTGACCTAGGGCATATCTGATCTACACATGAGTCTTTAAAGAACTAGTGTTTGCCACTAATTCCATTGCTGATTTGATGATGAAGATGTAAACGTTGTATCTCTAGTATTAGCAGCAGCTTAAATATTTACGGCTAAAATTAAAGTCAACTGGTTGATGTTGACTTGGCCTTTAGCTAAACTGGGCACAGTTACCCGTGGCACCTGGGTATCACGGAATATAAAATTGAGTTTATTAATGCAACTCCAAAAAATAATTTAGTAGAGGGTTCCTGATGGCTCCCTGAGTTATGATTTCCTACTTAAGAAAATCCAGAGTTCTGAAGGAAAATAGGGTGTGTTTGCAGAGAGATTTTGTGTAAGTGAAAAATCTGGTGACAAACAATAGCTCTCACAAACTGTTGTGTCCGTCACATGACAAAGTGTTGCTCAAACACAGCCCCCACTTTTGAATAATCGCCCAACTGCGCTGGGCTGCTGGCAAGGCCTGACTTACACACCACCTCGGAAGAAGCTCTTCCCAGCTCATGCGCTGTTGCCCAAGCATTCTGGAGACCGCACGCTTCTAAGTGCCAAATGGAGACAAAGATGATCTTCCTCGCCAAAAAAACTCCAGAACTTTTCAAGAACCTGCCAACGTGTGAAATATTCTTCCTGGTGTCACATTTAGGGAGTTTATGGGGACACTGCATGAACATATTTTGCTCCTGCACTTTCTGACCATGGAGCCTGAGAAAAAAATGCAAGGTACAAGTCCCCAGGGATGGGGGCAGGCTGGTGGCGGCGGCATTGTGGGCAACTGTGCTCCTCCACCCCAGAATGGACAGACCCTATATGGCAGTGGGCAGAAGCCCCAAAGGCTGTATTGGGAGGTGACTAGGAACTCCCGGGCCAGGCAGTCAGCCAAAGGAGCCATGTGCTCCTCCTCCTTTTCTCGGGGTGCTTCACCCCGTGCTGCCAGATATAATGGTTGTTTTGAGGGAATGGCAAGTAGAGGTTTAGTCATCTCTGGGTGCTGAGTTCCTGGAAGGCAGTGACTGTGGGGAGGGGAGCTTTGCCCCCCGTCTGCACACTGTGGGAGTCCAACCACACCCTCTTGGGAGCATCCCCCTGAGATGGGGTCACCGTAACAACCGACACATATGTGATCTTGCAGTGGGCTCAGAGTGCTACTACGTGCTTCTACGCCTCTACGTGGAGGGCAGCTGTGACTACATCATTGCAAGCACGTACGGAGAGGCAGAGGCCAGCATGGGTAGCTTGTCCGGTTTCTGATTGATGCCAGAGCTGGGATTTGTGGCTCCTGAGACAAAAAGCTGAGGCCACTGCACACATGGCCTCAGCTCCCGTCATTCAGCACCTTGTCCCCAGTCCCCCATGGAACAGACCAGACTGGCAGCTTCCTCCCAAACAGCATGCTACGTATGCACCTGCTCTTCCTCGGGTTTGCCTGAGAAGTGCTGCGTTTGGGCCGCTGATAAAATAGCCCTAGTGAGGGCTTGCTAGCACGCACATATGCTAAGCACTGCACATCCTTTAGCTCCTTTAATTCTCATAGCAGTCAATGGGGTTGACACTATTATGCCCATTTTAGAGAAGAGAAAACAGAGACAGGGAAGCTGAACAACTTGAGAGAGGTCACTCAAGGAGTGAGAGGCAAACTAAGTCACCTGCCAGCATTGGAGGCTTGGACTCAGAGGCAAATGACCTAGTTTGAGTTAAAACTATGGAAAAAGGACAAAGCCCAAAGAGGTGGCAAATGAGGGTGTGTCCTACTCCCCGCCCCCGTCGTGGTGTGTCTTGCCTCCGAGTGTCTCCCGGGGGCTGGCCAGAGGCTCACGACAGGCCCGCGGTCCTTCACTTGCTGCAGGTCACTCAGGCTGATGTACTTGTTCAGCTCAATCACTTTGTCCATCCAGAAGATGTCGGTCATCCCATGATCTGAGAAAATGATGACATTCAGGTTGTCCTGCAGGCCCCGCTCCTGTTGGGGGGGCAAAGCCGTCATTATAGCACAGAGAGAGAGAGAGAGAGAGAGAGAGAGAGAGGCTCGTACACTCAGAAAATCTTGTAAACTGCATATGGTAGGAGAAAGGTTACTTTCTCAATTCTGAATTTACGCATCAGGAAACTATTCTGCCCCGATGAGACACAGTTCGAATCACAGCGGAGGCCCTTTGGGGAGGGGCGTGTGACGGCAAGTCCCATCCCTGTACGTGCTGACGCGCCACACAGCGCTTTTAGCTTTTCAAGGTACACTCCCCGCTTTCATCTTCTGCGGCTTTTCCAACAAAGTTCTGTGCTAATATGAGAACTATCGCCTGCCCATGTTACAGAGGCAAAAAATAAAGCATGGGAAAATAAGACAAAAGCAAAAACAAAAACACGTGTGTTAAGTCACTCTGCAAGTGTGTGGCAGAACCGGAACCAGAACCATGTCCACGCCGAGCTTACCAAACTTATCAGGATTCTAAAGAACTGGGCCATCCCTCCACCTACGCCAGGTAATAGTGCACATCTAGGTCATTGCCATGCCCCTGGCCTGGCTGTGGCACAGGGCTCTCCTGGTCCCTCAAGAGGCATTGTGTGGAGCAGGAGGACTCAGAACCTGCGCCACCGACGGTGAGAAGGAAGGTGCCGGGGCTCGGGGGAGAGACCAACAGGGTCAGGGGACGAGGTCACACCAGGCGCCCTTGCATCAGGTCACCTGGATCCACTTGGTCATGTACTTCAGGACGGTGTCCACGGCCTTGAGGGCGTCCTTCCTCTGCGGAGACGAAGGGCCATAGTGGTGGCCTTCCACGTCGATGCGCTCGTGGTATATGGCTGCCAGGTCAGCGCGGCCACTCCTGGAGGGGGCAGGAGAGAGGGGTATGGTTGAGGGAGTCCCTGCCAGCCTGCAAGTCCCTTGTCGCCCCCAGTCCTCTGTGAAGGCATTTGAATCCCCTGAAAGCCCGCCCATGGGCCACCACATTGGAATGAACAGGGGGAGCTCTCCAAGGGAAAAACAAGCACACTGAACAACAAACTGCCAGGCCTGAGCACCTCGGCGATGAAAGTCACAGAGCGTGTCTATTGTCACCCCCCCTTGGCCATATGGCATTGCTCATCGTGCTCCAAAGAGTGGGAGGATGTGGTATCGGGCAGAGGCTAGTTCTCGTAGCTCCAGCCTCACCACTGCTGCGTCGCCAGGTCAGAACACTAGGAGTGATCACTTAAATAACTACTGCTCAGGTATTGCTGGACTTTAAGGACGTCTCTAAATAAAGTGCTACACTGTGTGTCTACTTGACCGGCAAGAATAAGAACGGCATTACTTCAGCAGCCCTGCGGGAGGTGAACAGATGGGTATTCGGGGCCCGACGTCAGCAGACACCCCAGGTTCAGGGACTGTCATTGGCAGATACCCCAGGACCCTGGTGCTACGGGGACGTGTGAAGGGTCAGCTCCAACGTGAATAGAGAGTGACCACACTTCCGGGAAGGCCCAGTTCTGAAAAAACCCTCCCTCTGAGCCGGAGTACTGATTGGAAAACTCCAAACCATTTCATCGTTGATGCTGGGCTCAGAGTGACTGAGCACTGGTGACATGAATCGGAGGAGGAGGCTGGCAGAGCCAGGAGGGGAGAGAGGGAGCTCTCCTTTCTCCACGGTGCTTCCCACCGTGCGTCCCCTCCCCAGCTCTGGCTGTGCCCATGCCCTCCCCATAAAGCACGTGAAATAGGTCAGAACAATGTGATGATGCTGATGGTGGTGGTGGCGGTGATGATGATGTTAGCAGTGACCAATACAAGGTAAAACAAATTAAAGCTAATTTCTCTGCTTGGACTTTACAAGGGTTAATAGCTAATACTCCTGGCAGATTGCCTTATTTCTCTTGAAAAACTGTATTTGAAACACACACACACATACACACACACACACACACACACGCAATGAACTGGCATGGTTTCCCCTGCCATGGACTCCCAGCACTTGCAACGTGAGGACGGAAAGGATTCATCCTCAGAGCCGGCAGAGCCTTGGGTCTTGCCGTCCACAAGAGTCCAGTGTTCAGAGAGCTGGGTCTGCCCGCTCAGGGTTAAACAGCCCCGCTCACCCTTCAGGTCCCGGGGGAGGTATCGCCTCCTCCAAGAAGCTTCCTCTGAAGCCTGGGGCTAGCCGGAGTGGCCCTCCTGTGTGCTCCTCGGCCCTCTAGGGTCACTTCTGGGCTGTGAATTTTCATACTGTGTACTGCGATTACCCATTTATATGTCCTTTCCCTCTCTAGATTGTGAGATTCTTTCACCCTAGGGGCGATGATTCCTTGTCCATTGTATCTCAGCGCTAGTCTAGCGTTTGGCACACAGCAGGAGCTCTGTAACTGTCGGCTGAGTGTATGATAACAGTTAGTGATTGACAAATGATAGCGCCCATGGGTCCGGCACTACGCTGAGGGCTTTTACATATATTACTTATTTAATCCTCAAAACCACACTGAAAGGTAGGAATGTCTTGAACAGAGAGTTCAAGGCAGTTATCAGCATCATACAGCTAGTGGAGCCAGGATCCAAAACTAGGCACAGCTGACTCCAAGGCCCTGAACACAACGAGTGAATACTCTCAAAGAACTCAGCAGCCCACGCCAACGAGGAAACATCCTGCTTAGCCGAACTGGTCTTTCGGAAATAGTTCTTATTTTCTTACAAGAAGCCTACCAGCCCCTAGAGAGCTGCAAGAGCTTCACCATGACGCCAAGTCACTTCCACTTCCGATGCTCAGCGCTCTGCATCTGTGCTGAATATGCCCCCAAAGTCTGGAACTGCAACTCCAGGAAAGCATTTGCAGATATGGATGAGGAAACAAGCCTAAAAGGGTTCTAGAAGTTACTGAAGGCCTCACAGATTTCTGAGACAGGGCTAGAACTGGAAATGCAAATCTTCCACCTCTGTAGTCAGAACGCTTTTAATTCTACCAAACTGGGTCTTTGAACATCCACAACTACTCCATGCAGTACGTTGGGGAGCAAGTTCCAGATTGTTCTGCCTGGCATCTTCCCTCATTCTGGCCATACTTGCAAGTGGGCACACTCGTTCGCAATGCTGTGATGTTCTGCTGGGTACCCTGAGGTTTGCTTCATTAATGGTTTGGAGGATACATTGGTTTCAAGTTAAGTTAAGCGAAATTGCTAGTCAAATGTTCTTTTCTCTTTTTGGAACAAAACAAACTAGACCCCGGTAATAAGCCCCATTACCACCCTCCTCCACACTGTGGATTGCATTAGGCTATTATGTAGGTCTTTCTCACAAATGATGTTATCATTATTCATACCCACTAATGTGTGAATGACTAATCCAAACTCCCTCTGCATCTATAGACAGCAGAGAACAAAAAGTCACTTTAGGGTCCCACAAGCGTGTAGGTGGTGGGTAAAAGCTCATACTAGATAACAGCATTTTTATACATACGCTGAAACTTTTTTGAGGCCCATGTTCATGACTGATTGAGTTGATAGCACTTCCTCTACTGCTATATTTGAACATAGTGGAAACTTCCATAAAATCTGTCCTTCGGAGAAGCCTCAGCACTTAGTTTTTTAGGTACTTGCATCTTTAGAATTCCAGGTGTGCTGATTCACACCTGGTAACGTATCGTATGTTTCAGGTGTCCACACTTCCAGGCTAGGGCTTCTACGTAAGGAAAATCCTATTTAATACAGTGGTGACTTACTGCGGTGAGGAGTTTTCAGGAATAAAGTTAACTGTTGCACTTTAGTTCAATGAAATACTTTTAGGTCTCTTCCTGTTAGACACCTCACCTTAATGTAGCAATCACTGGGCTGGTTTCTTTGGGGCTATTTACCATTCTCCCAAATCTCCATGTGATCAGAAAGCCAGTAACTGCTGCAATTTACCTGACAGCTCTGCATCAGGAAGCCATCAACCCCAGATGCCAGGAGCACTGGATTTGGGATGCTTGCAATTCAGGGATTATACACGTGCTTTTTGAGAAAGGATTCTACATTGAAGTTTCGTTGAGTCACTGGAGACCTAAGTCTTCAAGGGCTGAGAGCTTGCCTGTCTGGAGTGTAGCTGGCAGACTTAGTTGCCAGCTGTTTTCCACATGGATCTCGTCTCCATCCCAGATTAGCTCATTTGCAGTGGGCTGGCTGGGTGAGGAGAGACGGGTGGCCATGTCTGCACGTCCGCTTTTGGCCAGGGACAGCTCTGAGGTCCAGGAACCAGGACAGAGGACGCGTGGCCATCAGCCTAGTTACCTGAGAGCTGCAAGGGGCGCCCAGCCCTGGGGTTTCAAGGACACTCAAGTCTCCTATCACCTTAAGGTTCTGTCCGAATTTCTTTGCCATAAAAACAAGTTCATAATGTTACATCCATTTTTCTTACTGAAGTGAGCTGGAAAGAGAAAAGGACTAGGGAGAGGGAAATAGAGGCAGTTTAAAGAAATGGTTCATTATTGACTGTTAGGGAAAATCTTTCATAACTTAGAAATAAGGATCCCAAAATGACTGTCTGTTCAGTGCCACGTGAGAGCACTGTCTAATAAGCTTGCCGGAGTCACAGATTTAACTGCTGATTAGATTTCAGACTCTGTAAACCTAGCTGTTAATTTGTAGGAAACCAATGAGACAAAAATTATTTCTGTCTGAGAGAGAAAGCAGTCCCAGGAATTGTGGTTGGATTATCCTCTGTGTTGTTAAGGGTATCTGCATCCGACAATAGCCGCCCCTCATCATCCTCCACATTCTGTGTCTTCGTCTGTGCGTGTGCGTCTCTCACGTCCTCCGTTTAACCAGCCTTGTCATCCTCCCGACTCCCCTCTGTGAGAAACTGAGCTGAGCTTTCGTGTAATCCTCATACAGAGATGCAGTGGACACACAACAAAGTTTTGATTTTGAAAATTCTCATTTGACAGGGGCACTGGAACGAGACAAATCTAGGATGAAACCCTGGCTTCTCTTCTCACTAACCTGGAGGTCTCAGATGAACAGTGAAAGTATCTCCAAGCCTCAGTTTCCCCATCTGAAAAATCTACTCAAAGGGCTTTGCTGGGTATTAAGGGAGCCGATGTTTGCAAAGCGCTTGGCACACAGTGAAAGGGAGGGAAGGGGGAGAAACGCCTCTCATGTCTCCTTTCCTTCCAGACGTCCCTCAATCCCTCTGCTGAGTATGTGTGCGGAGCAGGGAGCAGGATCCAGGCTCTGCTGAGCCTGAGCCTGATTCCAGCCCCATCTTCCCTGTAGTCCCCAGGGAGGAGGGACCAAGGCCAGGACAAAAGAGCCTGCTTCACTGGGGTGTGTGGAAAGAGCTGTGCCATCGTCCATCCACGCCCTCAGTAGTGCCAGCAGCCTCTGAGGCCCTGGGGTCCTGAAGAGTAACCTTTGGAGTCTTCAATAGCCTGGGGCTTGGCAAAGGACATTGGCTGCGCCCCCCGCTCCTGCGGCACAGCTGCTCCCTGAGAGCTGCAAGGGGCACCCAGCCCTGGGGTTTCAGGGACACTCAAGTCTCCTATCACCTTAAGGTTCTGTCCGAATTTCTTTGCCATAAAAACAAGTTGTGAGGCCCTGTTGTGAGGCCACATGGTCGTCTGCACTGGGCCCCTCCAGCCAGCCGGGCCTCGCTGTGGCTGCCTCCCCTTTCCCCCACCCAGATCGTGTGCCACTCGAGGCTCGTTTGGGCTTCAACACCAGACACCTCTGCCTGCCCGTGGAACCATGAATATCCCACAAACAGAACTTGCAGGAGGATGGATTCAGTGATGCTGACCATAAACTGTTTTTTTTTTTGACAGGGGAGGGACAGTGTGTGCAGGGTGCGGGGCTGCATTCCTCCGTAGCCCTTCAGAGCCCTAGGTCCCGGGGTGGCCCAAGGAGGGGAATTGCAAAGAGGTGGTTCTCAAACTCCTGTCCCAAGCTGGTTCTGCTCCAGGGCATCTCAGAGGTGTGGGTGCGGACCTGGGTGCAGGGCTGAGGGGCTGACCCTGGAGTGGTTCTCAGTCCCTGCACACTCAGGGGGGCCCCAGGAGACTGGGCCCAGAGGCCCTGTGGAAGGAGCTGGGCTCTGGCTCCATCACCGGTTAGCCTGAGACAGCCCAGGCAAGGTGTATAACCTTCAGGGAGGCGGCGGCCTCTTCTGTGAGCTGGGGAGAGCGACAGCTACGTAATGTGGTGGGTGTGAGAGCAAAATGGGTCACTGGACATAAGGCCCTTTGACACAATGCTAAAAGACAGGTGTCAACCACGTCAGTTCTCTGTGCTAGAAGTTGTCTCTCCTTTGCTCTGTGCTAGAAGTTGTCTAAGTCCAAAGGGAGCAACTCACAGGTACGAATGGGCCAATAAAGCCTATGAGCACAGAAAGCCGTGCCCGGATCAAACATGGACGATGGGTTGTCCGCCTGCAGACAGGTGGCCCTGCACACACGGGACCCTCTGCTGAAATGTCCCTGGTAGACTCCTTGTTCAAGATCTGAGCAGACCCTCCTGCTTTCTGCTGAAGCCCATCCTAGGTCCCATTCTCTGCTGCTCAGACTAATAGCACAGTGGGCAAAGAAAGACACGCGACGGCAGTGCTGACTCAGAGACGCTCGTGTACGAAAACTATGAGTGCTCTTCCAATCACGGCTGGGCATTGGAGACAGAGCTGGACAGAAAACAAGAGGTCAGTTGAGGAGTTCTAGACACACTCCTTCTTTCAGGGCTCCCTGACGGGAAGATAAATAATTATACTCTTGGTCTAGACAGACATGCCAAAAGAATTAATGATTCCTTCGAGCCACATTATTGCGTGGACAGGCCGCTACACGCAGAGTGGTCTTGATTGGTCTAGACTGTTCTAGACTGGACACTTCTCTTACTTTGCTCCTAAAGAGGACTAAGTTTAGATTCTTTTAAAGAAAAATGTTGACCTACAACTTTCAGTCCTTTATTCTACCTTGTAAGAAGGGAATGCAGGGGTTGGAGGAAAGAGGTGCTCCTTTGTCTTTGGGGGAGGATCTAAGTCATCTCACTGCCTCCCCCAGACTATTACTGTTCTTCCTTTCTTCTCTCTCTCTCCTTTCAAGCACTGACTAATTTTAGAGATGGAGGGTCTCCATCTTCCCACCTACTATGCAAAGGGACTGTCTCTGGTGTCCTGTCAACTTTGGTAGCATGAAGATGCCATAAGACAGTTGTGCTGGCCTGGTTCCATCCTCCCAGGGCATCATTCATGTCGTAGACTACGTGACTGCCATCCCTGAAGCTCAAGGCCATTTCCACAGACTACAATATGCATGGTGCTGCGCTGGGCAGTGTGGCAGCCCAGGACACATCATATAGAGGCCTGGCCTGGGGCCACTTCCCTGGGCTTCCGGTTTTTTGTAGCCTTTTCTTTCTAGTGGAACCCAGTGCCTTTGGTAAGGACACTCTCTCACACACACACACACACACACACACACACACACACACACACACAAACACCATCACTACCACTACCAAAACCCTCCCCATTCCTAAATGTTCTCCAAGGTAAAGATGTAATTCCCAGTATACTGTTGCCGTGTCATGTTTGAAAAGGGAAAAAGAAGAGCTTCTTTAGAGGAACTAGAGCCCAGTACTTATTCCTCTGCATTCTGGTGTCCCTCAGCACAGGGAAGTCTGCTTAGACTGGCAGCCTGTGGGGTTCTCACGGCTGCACGCTCTACGCTCTTCTACCTGTGGTCACTGGGTGGCAGAGAGCGGGAGTCCATTCGGCTGTTGAGGTGAGATAACGTGAAAAGGATGACACTGCCGAACAGACTGTTGGGTAATTTGGAGGTATTTGTGTGACATCTATAATCCAAATTTTCACATTTGGCGAGGCAGTGGGCTGTGGGGACGGCTAGCGTTTTGGATATGTTGGAAGCAGCATTGGTTAGACGTAGAGCTGTCCCAGAGTTCCAGCTCGGCTCACTGCTGCACGTGCTATGCTATTCTGCTTGGCTTGCACAAAGCTAGACTGCGGCACAATATTCCAGCTTGTCACATGTGTGGTTTTCCAGCACTTGTGGGCAAGAAAAAGAAAGGAAAGTAGGTAGGAGGGAGGATCACATAACACAGGATTTGCAAACCATCTGAAGAATATTTATTTAAAGGTTACTCCCCCAGGCTCTGCTCCTTCCTTCTTCCCCCAGAAAAAAAAATTATACTTTTAGATTTGTTACTTCTCAATTTTTAAGTATTTTAAACCCATTTTCTCTTCAACCTGTCCATCAGAACATGAACCTTGATGTGCCCAAAGGACCCTTTTGATAGGTTTCATTGGAAGTGGGATCGTTCTAAGAAGTGGTGAAGGAAGGGTGGTGTTTTCTCCTTTTACAGATTTGTGGGGGCGATTGCGGCTCACCAAGGCAAGGCTGGCGTGGCAAGAATAAATGCGTATCGGGTCAGCTCTGTATCTGGAGCAGTCTTAGTTGCAGGCCTGTTCATGTGGGTAGTGCTAGTGATCTGCACACTGTGCTTAGGGTGCGTTGGCTCTCGGGGTGTGCCCAAGCTTGAAACCAGGCTCCTTCTCGGGGAGGATGAAGGTCCTACCCTGGTCTCTACTCTTTGATTCCTGTGGGTCTCTTTCCTGGCCACTCCCAGGAAGCCCACTCTGCAGCCAAGGTGACCTCAAGTCCACCCTGGAAAACTGAGAGCCCCCAACACCCTAAGCCTCTTGGTTGCTGGTTTCTGATGCAGACCCCCACCCATCTCCCATCTTAACTTCCACTTCCAGCGATTTCTGAGACTGACTTGAGGCTTTGTCCTGACCTGTCTTGTTGATCAGTTTCCCTGACAGACTCATGTGTGCTGATCAGGATAACATTACTGATTTCTACATTTTTCAAACTGTATGTCATGATTCCACGTGGGAGGGAAGAAATAGATCTATGTTCTAATATGCTAATAATGTACTTTGTACATTTCCGAGAAGGGTTAGGGTAGGCAATTTTCCCAAAGTTATCTGACCACAGATCCTCCCTTTCTGCCAAATACTTCTTAATATCTTCTGAGATACAATTGTTCACTAAATCATTGTTAGGGAAGTGCTGACATTTACATTGCTTCTCCGTTGTCCAATAACATATTAATAAAAAAGGAGGTCCCAAACCCCTGGGACTTTCTTGCTCTCAATTAAACATTTCCGGGGATCGCCCCTGCAAAAGTGAAGTCACTTGCTCACAATTTTCTCCTACTATCAGTTGACCATAACCATGCAAGAGGCTCACCAACTCTCTGAGACATTATTTCACCAACACCAAGCCTTCTCAATTCACTTTGGGATCCGTGTTTGTCCTGGAAGCAAGGAAGAACAATGGTATGGCTGAGAATTCAGGACACTTACTTGAATGAGTCAAGAGCATCGCTGACTGCATTGGCAAAATTGATATCCGTTGGGACATTTTTATATTCTAGGCAGTAAGTAGGTCTGACACCAAGAATCTCAACCTCACAGCCTGAGAAGGAAAAAGATGGCAAATAGTTACTCTCTTCAGCAACCAAGGTAGGGTTATGAGCCTGTTTCAGGAAGCAAACACCATCAGTCAGAATAAGGTTTATTATATTTTCACAAACTAAAATAACTTATTGCTGATAGGTGGTGTATTCAACTGGAGCAGAGGTTCTCAAATGTCACTCCTATGCAACACTGGTGTCTCATGGCAGAGACTGGCAAGGGTTAGATAGTGGCTATCTTTCTCAATTTGAAACAAAACAAAAATTACTTAATGTGCACAAATACCTCAATTAGAACTTTTTTCCTATGGATTTTTCATGATGACTAAGTCTTCTAGTGTAATTTGCTTATTCTAGAATCAGATATTAGGTAATATCTGATTAGTCAAGGAATTATAAAATAAATATTTCACTCTCCTGTGGTACTACACAAAGACTTAGAGGTAGGTTAGCAAGTTGACAATCACTGACCTAAAGCAAGGATTCTGAGCCATGACCTTGTCTGTCCTAAAATGAAGTAAAAGAATCAAAGGTGTTCAGATGTGAATAAGCTCAGCTTCTCTGCCCCAGACTCTTGGACAAGTAGCATAGTGGCCCTGAGGAAGAGACTCCCAACCATATTAGGAGAACATAGAGCAGGAGAGGCATGGGCCGGTCTCAGTTTACAGTAGTTGAGTAAATATTTATGGAGCACCTGCTATGAACTCGTCACTATGTTCAGACATAGTGGAAAACAAGAACAATCAGTCAGGGTCTCCATCCTGGAGCATCCCAGAGTCTAGTCTAGCGGGAGGGGACATGCAGGAAAGCCATGTGATGCATGAATGATGCACACTTCAATGCGGAGCGTTTACTTCAGGTATCATTTACTCCTCAAAGCTTTCCTCGAGTCCCCACATTGGGCTCAGTCTTACAGACTTACGGACTTGGCCAAGGCAATGGGGGATGAGGTGGGGCTGGGAGGACGTCCCAGGCGCAGAGAGCAGCATGACTAAAAGTTCAGAGAACTGAGAACACTGTGTGTGTGTGGAGAGCTGTAGCACGATAAGATGCAGGCAACAGTGCTAGGAGACCAGATTGGCTCTTTCTGGTAGCCCAGGGAAAATGATTCCCGTGGTGGAAGCGAGTGAAGTGGGACAAGCAGGGAGTGTGGGAGGTAGGAGTCCCTCTGTCAGAAAGCACATCAATCCCACCCCAGGCACATGGGCCGGCTGGTTACAGCTGAGTTAAAAGACAGCAGGGCAGCCTCCGGGAAGAATCCCTTCATCCAGCATATCATGGCAAGACCTGAGTGCGCCATGGGAGACACCATCCACTCTGCCCGATATCATATCTTGGGAGCAGGGGCTGTCTAGAACAACTGAGAGAGAACATTTCATAGAAGGCAGAGAGGGATGCTCCCTTTTCCAAGACATGTTTGTTGAGTAGGACGAATAAGCTAGGTGACCCAGAAATAAACCCTGCTCATAGCTTCTGGGCAAATACTCATTGTCATAAGAAATGCCAGTGGAATCTTGACTGGTTATATCACTTTAGATATCTGTGTTTTATTTGTTGAAGGTTATTTTTGAACCCCATGTTCAGTGCCAGAAACCGAAAAGCAAATAAGACATTGCCTACTCCTTTAAAATTTAACAGCCTTGCACAATGTGTCCAGGTGTCTGCTTCTGGCATCTCTGACACATGTGTATGTGAGCTTGCAACTAATGCAGTTTTGACTATGTTTTGCAAATAAAAGAAACAGTATGCTTTTTTATTTTGGTGTTTGCACATGAACATCAGCCATAAGTGTTTTTTGTATAATCAACAATAAGGATGTTTGTTAATATTATCAAACATATGTTCTTTTAATACTTTTGATTAAAATCAATCTGGACTTAACACTGGCATAGTAATACAGTTTGCCTGAGAAATTTACACTTGCCTCAGGTTAAAGTAGGGGAAAAACTACTTTTTATGTATTAATGACACGTAAAGTTCTATAGTATGGCTAGAAGCAATATGTGACAAAGTAAAGCTATTGTTACACAGTTAGGGAATTCTTTATTTTTAAAAATCATAATCCTTTTTAATTTAATCAAAGGGCATGTCAGCATCCTACCAAAGGCTAAGTGTAGGATAGAAAAATTGAGAGAAATTCTCCCCAAGCACACAAAATTTCACTGAGTACAAGGTAACAGCTTATCAAAGACTAGGGGTAGAACATCAGGTTGGAGAGAGATCTTCCAATTTGCAGAAAGTTGTGGATAATGCTGGAGAGAAAAAGAACTCCTCAACGACCCCCAAAATTGGTAGCATAAATTCTCTGTGTAAAACAGAGAGTTCTCCACTGAGCAAATTCCTGCTAAAGTGATAAGCCTTGTCTTTCCTCATATTTGATGCTAATTGCAAAATAAATCTAACTGAATCTTCAAAAAAGCCCAGACCCAACTCAGCTACAGATTAGGTTGATTTTGATGTCACCCTAGAGGCCTGACGTAGGAAGGAATATGGACTTTTCTGGGGAAAATATAATTTGCTACACAAGCTATTGTTCTTTTTCGTACAATGTTCTACATACTAAAAAGCAGTAAAACATGTGCCCCATAATTAAGACAAAAAATAATCTACAGAATTAGATCCACAGATGATATAAAAGTTGGCCAGAAAGGGTAAATGTGAAGAAATTTCTTTAAAAAATTATTGACTATTTAAAGCAAAATTAGTAACAATACATTATGGAGTTTACAACATGTGTATAAGTAAAATATATGGCAATAAGACTATAAAGAGTATATATGTGGACAAATTGGCATTATAAAATTCATAAATTAACATCATTTGTGAAGCAATATGATATTTCAAGGTAGAACATGAATAAGTCATGGATGTGTGTTGAAATGTCTAGAATTACTATTAGAAAAAAACATAATAAAATTCAAAATCAATAGAAAAGATATAACAGAATTCTAAAAGTACTCAATTAGTGGAAAAGACAGGAAAGGAGAAACACAAGAACAAAAACACTTAAGAGAAGTAAAAAAATTGTCAACATAGGAGGCTTAAACCCCCAAATATCAATAATTACATCAAATGTAAATCAACTAAACACTTTATTTAAAAGGCAGAGGTGGTCAGACTGGGTAAAAAAACAAGTCTCAAATATATGTTGTCTACAAAAGAAAATTTAAAAAAATGTAAATACATTGCTTAAAAAGAAAAGGGTGAGAAAAAAGCTATACCATGCAACACTAAGTACAAGCAAGTTGATATAGCTATATATCAGACAAAGTAGATCTCTATAAAATACCAAATGATTAATAATGAGCAACTGAAACTCTTATAAGTTGGTGGTGGGACAGTAAAATGATATGGCAACTTTGTAATTCTTCAATGTAAAGTCAAATATATATCTACCCTATGAAACAGTAATTCCACCCATGGGTATTTACACAACAGGAATGACTACAAAAAGCCTCGTACAAGACTGTTTATAGTAATCTATTCGTAATAGCTCCAAACTGGAAATAACCCAAATATTCATAAATGTGAGGATGGAAAAACAAATTTTGGTATATTTATGCCATGAAATACTGCTGAACAGAATAAAAAAGAATAAATTACTGACACATGCCATACAGGGGTGTACCTCAAAAACATTATTTTGAACAAAGAAGACAGACACAAAAGAGTATTGATACTATATTAATAGTATGATTTCATTTATATGAAGCCTGAGATTGGACAAACCTAACCAATGACAACACAAATCGTGATGAGGAATAATTGCCTGGAAGGAGGAAGGATGATGGAAAAATTTTCTATCTTGACCTGAGTGGTAGTTACACAGATGCATGCAATTTTGAAAATGCGTGAAACTATACTCATGGATCTGTCCATGTTATTGCATGTAAATTATGTCTCAAAAATTAAAACAATAATAATTTAATCCACTACCTATAACATTCATACTATTTTATTAAGATGTGAATAAACAAAAATAGTAGTGTGCAAAGTTAACAATAACAATCTGTTATTGACTGGCTGCTATGTGCCAATACATACTTAAGCAGACAAGCACTATACTCGGTACACTCCTTACAAATCCTGTAAGGTAGCTCATGTGACCTCTATTTTACTACAAGGAACTGAGTCAGAGAGGTGAAAAGATTTCCCCATTGTCACAGGGCCAGCGCCAGGAAGACCTAAGATTTAAATCTAGTTTTTTCTGACTCTAAAACTTTAGGTATTATTTTAAAATGGGATCTGGCAACTTCAGACATGCAAGGGCAGAAATTATGCTTTATATACTATTAATATTTACTCAAGCTTACTGAGAAATAAGTCAAAATAAAGAACTCAAGACTGAACACCAGTGGGGTTTTAATATAAACAGCATTAAGCAATGAAACGGCAAAACGTAGTTAAGCCTAAGCAATAAATAATATGGTAGTTATGTGAAAACATTTTATTGAAAAATGAGGTGCATATCGAGCATTTTTAATGTAATAATTTGGATCTAAAGTTCAAAATTTTTTCAATAAAAGTTGGGAGCGTGTGCCAGGGAAGGGAGGGAAGGGATTTTCATTGTTGATGAAGGGAGGGATGGTCAATAGATAATGTTTCATTCTAGATATTGATTTAAAAGATTTGAATATACAGAACAACAGTTGTATGCATAACTTTCAAATCATTAAAGGAAGAAAAAACAAGCATAAAAAATTAGTCAAATATCAAACTACATAAAAGTGAAAAAAAGAAAACATCCAGGAAGCATAACAAGAAAACCAAATCTACTCATTTTGAAATGATTATGAATGCATTACACTCTATTTTTAAAGAATGTCAAGGTGACACAAGAAACAAAATCCAACTGTAAACTATTTACAAAATTCACACTCGAAATAAAAGGACACAGAAAGAATAGACACAAAAGAATGGACCAAAAGAATTCCCCAAAGGTAAACCAAAAATTGGGTATGTCAATAGTATTAAAATAGATGATGATATCAAAAGCCTGAAATAGATAGAAATCCACATAAATAGTTATGAATGTGTTTGATGGTTTATATATCATAAATACATGCGCACACAGAGAAATCTTGAAAATATAAAGTGTAAAACCACCATCTTGGAAGTGGAAGTTTTAAATGACAATTCAAGATATAAAGAATAAATAGAAACCTAGAGGATTTGAATGTTAGTACCAATAGGCTAGATTCAATAGATATTGAAAATTTTATCTTATTAGCATAGAATGTGCATTCATTTCAAATATAACTGTTGGAAAAACTGATCATATTCTGAGATCAAAATCTCAATAATTTCCCCAAAGCAGAAATTTTATAGGCCACAATGCATATTATCTGATCAGAGGTAATAAAATTAGGGATTAATTGTAATAGTTAGCTAAAAATAAATCCAACTACTTACAAATGAGAAAGAAACCTTTATGTGATTTGATGTAAAGAGGAATGAAAACTTTACTGACAGGCTAGTTATTAACCACAGTGAAAATTCTACATTTCAAAACTTCAGGGGATGCATTTTCTTTTAGGTCAGAAGCAAATCAGGAATGTTACTGTCACCCCTGTAATTTATTACTGTTACAGAACTTCTCATCGAACAAGAAAAACAAATAAGAAATGAATGCTGGAAATCAGGAGGCAGCATGGGAGTTCCTCTGCGGGAGCATTGCAAGAACTTTCTGTCTGTAACCTGTGGCAAAATACTCACACTGCTTCATGACACAGTACACAAACACACACACTCCACAACAGAAACAAAAATTCACCAGATTATGGGCAATACATACAAATACTTTCTTCTTCTATTATATTCTGTTCCATTTTTTTTTCCCAATATTGATTTAAATCAACGTCACTGACAGTATGGACCAAAACCTGTGTTTGAAAAATACCAAGATGAGGCAGATACTTAGGGGCGTGTTCCTGAATCACTCGCATCTATTGAGGCTACAACATTTATTGTATACTTGCTTTGCCTAGCAAACCACTGCTAGGAACATATTCTAAGAAAATAAAGTTGTACATACCAGCATCTTTTTACAATGTTATTTATAAAATAAAATTGAGAAGCAATTTAAACGTTCGATAATATGGTTAAATTATATTATAGTATATCCACATAATGAAATACGATGCAGGCATTAAAATAATTATGTATTTATTGATGTAATATTTTGAGTGAAAAGGGGCTGCAGAAATAGTGTATAAAGGATGATCTCCTTTTGTAAATATTTAAAGCATATTCACGGCTAAAAAAGAATGGAAGTAAACACAACAAAATTTAAGTGGTGATTGGTTTGGTAGACTTTTTGGAGTTTTTAAACTGAAGACATTCCAAATACCGTTCTCCCTTTCCATCTCGTACCATAGAAAACAGGAAAGCGTTCTCACTTTCCCAGGTTCCCTTGCAGCTAGGAATGGTCATGTGACCTCACACAGGCCTTGAGATCTGCTGAGGCACTCAGGGCGGGAAGCTGTGCTTCCTTGTGAAAGATAAAGGTGCCCTGTGTGCACGCCCTCCACCACTCCACCTTTTCCAGTTTGGAATGTGGGGTGAGGACAGGGTCCCTGCACCTGCAGCAGTCATCTTGAAACTCCACGGCCACAAGCATGAAGATAAAAAGTCAGTGCGCTGAAATGAAGCAGAGGTGTGTATAAAGAGCCTGGGTTTTTAAGATGCCATTGTTAAGCATCTGAACTGCATAAAGTACTTCTTGCTGTGTGATACAAATAAACTCCTGTGTGTTTATCCACTCTAAACTAGATTCTATATTACTTGCAGCAAACAGTTCCTAACTGATACAGAGGGATCATGGTGACTTTTATATTCTTATTTATTGCTTATCTGAATTGAACTAACTTTTCCAAAATACATGCTATTTTTATAATAAGAAACCAAAAACTTATTTTTTGGTGATAACTTCCAACTTCCTTCTAATATACCGATTAGGACACACAAGTTCTATTGTATGAATATGTCACTATTTATCCATTCTACAGTTTTTGCACATTTGGGTTGTTGCCAGTTTTTAAATATTATGGATATGGATATTTTTGTGCATGTTCTTTGGTGAACCTAGGTATGTATTTCTGTTGGGATACACACATGAGTATAAGTGCTAGATTTGGGGTATGTATATGTTCGATTTTATTAGATAATGCCAAAAAGTTTTTTGAAGTTGTTATATCTATTTGCTCCCACCAGCACTTTTAAGACTTTCAGTTATTCCATCCTTATTGGTGCTTGGATTCGTTGGTTTTTAAATTTCCATTTTAGTGGGTGTGACTGTCAAGGTCTAGAGAAACAGGACCAATAGGATATCCACGCACCTATATAAATAGATTTCTTATGAGGAATTGGCTCACATAATTATGGAAGCTGAGGAGTCCCACGATCGGTCACCTGCAAGCTGGAGGTCCAGGGAAGCTGGTGGTTTCAGTTGTCTGAAGACCTGAGCACTAGGGGCGCTGAGAGCAGAAGATGATGTCCCAGCTGAAGCAATCAGGCAGAAAGGGGCAAGTTCTTCCTTCCTTAGCCTTTTGTTCTGTTCAGGCACCCAGAGGGTTAGATGGTGCCCACCCACATTGGGGAGAGCCATCTGCTTTACAGGGTCCACAGATTCAAATGCTAATTAATCTGGAAACACCCTCACAGACACATCCAGAAATAATGTCTAATATGGACATCCCTCAGTCAGTTGACGCATAAAATTAACCATCACAGTGGGTATGAAGAGTTATCTCATTGTAGTTTTATTTTGCATTTTTTCTAATAACTAATGAGGTTGAGTATCTTTCCATATGTTCATTGACCATTTGAATACCCAGTTATGTTAAGTGTCAGTTCAAATCTGTCGCATATTTTTCTATTGAGTTAGCTTTTTCTCTTTTATTTGTAGGAGCTCTGCATATATTCCAGGTGGGCACATTTTGTTTGTTTTATTTCCTCCCACTTTGTGATTAGCTTTTGCCTTTCTTAAGGATGTCTTTCCATGAAGAGAAGCTTCTCGTTTTAATGTCTACTTAATCATTTTTCTATATTAGTGCTATTTTTTTCCTTCTTAAAAAAATATTTTTCTTATTCAAGATCATGAAGATATTCACCTATGTTTTCTTCTAGAAGCTTTATGTTTTACAGTTTATATTTAGATCTACAATCCATCAGGAATTACCTAGCATTAATTTTCATATATGGTGTTAGATATGAGTTAGAAGATATGCATTATTTTATGTATATATCCAATTGATCTATTATAATTGTTTGAAAAGGCCATCTTTTATTACTGCTCAGCAGTGTCATTCTTGTCATAAACCAGATATTGGACCATATATTTGTGGGTCTATTTCAAAAGTCTCTAACCTTTACCCTTAGACTATTTGTGTGTTCTTGCATAAATATCATTTTGTCATAATATTTGTGGCTTTAAAATAGCTCTACATCTAATGTTCATTTGACTCAAGATAGTTTCTGCTATTCTTGAGACTTTGCATTTCCATATAAATTTTAGAATCAACTTGTCAATTCACACACACATGAGGTGAGATTTTGATTGGGATAATACTGAATCTATAAATTACTTTTGAGAAAATTGATATATTATTAAGATTTCCAATTTATAAGCATAAAATATTTCTCCACTTATTTAGATTTCTCTAAATATTTTTTCATATAAAGTTCTTGAGCCATTTTTGTTACATTTATTCCCACACCTTTCATGTTTTCTATTTTATTATACGTGGTATTGGCTTTTAAATTTCATTTTCTAATTTTTTTGTTGCTAGTGTATATAAATACAAAAATTTTAAAATATTGATGTTATATATATCAAATATATATATTTGATGTATATATATATATCTTATATCAAAATGCATCTTATTAATTCTAAAAGTGAATTCTTTGGGGCTTTTGCATAAACAGTCATCTGTGAATAATGACAATTTTTCCCCTTTCTAATGGTTTTACTTTTATTCCTGCCCCATTCCCCAGCTCCCCCAGCTGAATAAGACCTCAGTATGACGCCGGGTAGAGGTCAGATTTCTGAACACATTTCACCATGACCATGATGCTTGCTGTAGGCTTTGGCAGATATTCTTTACCAGATTAAGGATGTAGTTTACTAGTTACCCAAGTTTATTCTAATAAATTCTAGTTTACTTTGCTCAGTTTTTATTATGAATGGTTGTTAAATTTTATCAATTGCTTTTTATGTGTCACCGAGATAATTAAATGATTTTCTTCTTTATCCTATTACTGCTATGAATTACACTGATTGGTTTTTAAATGTTAGACCTGGGTTTTCCTGTAATAAACCCAACAGGTTGGCATATATTATTCCATTTATGTACTGGTGGATTTAGTTTACGAATATTTTGTTTAGAATTTCTGTATCTATGTTTATTCGAAAAAGGTGGTCTTGTAATTTTACTTTCTTTTAATATGCTTGTCACATTTTAGTGTTAAGATTATAATAACTTCATTATGGAAGTGATTATCTTTATACATTCTCTGAAAGAATTTGTGTAATATTGGTATTTTTTTTCTTTAATATTTGAAAACTTCACTAGTGGAGGCATCTGATACTGAGATACTCTTTTAGGGAAGATTTTTAAAAGTTTAATTTAAAAATAGATATGGAAGTATTCCAATTTTCTATTTCTTTTTGTCAGTTTTGGTCATTTTCTCCCAGAAATCTGTCTATTTTATCGACATTTTCAAATACATTGGTATAACATTTTTCATAATATTATTTTGCTGGCTTTTTAATGTCTGTAAGTTTTATGTTGGGGCCCTTTTTCCATTTTATTATTGGTTATTTGTGTCTTCTCTCTATTTCTTGCTAAGCCTTGTCAAGTTTCATCCATTTTATTAAAGATTTTTTCTAAGACCAAATGTGGCTTTGTCAATTCTCTTTATTGCATATTTATTTTCTATTTTATTCATTTCTGCTCTTTATTATTTCCTTCTTTATATTTTGGGAGAATTTAATTTGCTTTGAGATGGAGGCTCAAATTAATTTTCAGCCTTTATTCTTATTTAATATATACATGTATGCCTATTACTTTCCTACTAAGCACGACTGTAGTTGCATTCTACTTATCCCACTATATCATATGTAGTATTTTCACTACCTCTCAGTTCAAGGTTTTTCTAAATTTTCATGGTTACTCCTTTGAACCATGAGTTAATTAGAAGTTTCTGATTATTTTCGAAATACATGAAGATTTAAAATTTTATATTTACTATTGATTTTTGTTTAACTACACTGTAGTCAGAGAACATATAATGTACACTTTCAGATTTTTAAATTTGTTGAGAAATACTTTATGACTAACATATGGTAATTTATAATAAATGTTCTATGTATACTTGAAAATAATGTGTATTCAGCAGCTGTTGGGTACAGTGCTCTAGTAATATCAATTAGGTAAATATGTTAATTTTGTTATGTAAATTTTCTGCATCTTTCTAATTTTTTGTTCTCTTAGTCTATCAGTTGCTGAGAAAGATGTGTTAAAATCCCAAGATCATTGTGAGTCTACCTATTCTCCTTTTAGTTCTGTCAATTTTTGCTTTATTTATTTGGAGAGTGTGTAATTAGGAACATTACAATTTAGAATTGTTACATCATCCTGGTAGATTGAACTTTAAATCAACATGAAATGTCCTTAACTTAAAAATATTCTAGGCTTAGAGTCTATATTGCCTGATATTAGTATAGCTGCACCATCTCTCCTTTGATTAGTGTTTGTGTGGTATTTTTTAAAATTGCTATTACTTTCATCTTTCTGCATACTTATATTTAATATGTCTTTTATAAGCAGTCTATTTTAGTTTTCATTTTTATCTAGTCTGACGATAGTTGGTTTTTATGTAAGTTTCTATTAAAGTTTAACATAGACACAAGAAAGTGAATAAATAGTAAGTGAACTCTCTGGCAAATTCTTACAAAGTGAAGGCAGCTACATAACAAGCACAGATGAGGACACAGAACATGATGTTCACACACAGTGCCTTCTCAGGCTCCTTGGTAGGCACCGTTTGCCCAAGTCTAAACACTCTTTTAGCACTGTATAATGTTTTAGCTGCTTGGAACTTTATATAAATGAAATCATTCAGATTAATTGGAGTACTTAATGAAATAGTAATAAAAAAGTAAAATTTTGCATTTAAAGCATTTTTTGATACCTTTGTGTTTAAATTAGCCATTTAACTATCTGTCTTGTATTCATCACATATTTGATAGCTTTCCTCTCCTTTCTTGATTTCATTTGAATAAAGTATTATTGCACCATTTCCTGTCCTCTATTAGCTTGCTATTTATGTATTTTGATTAATCTCTTCCTCACAAAGTGCCCTAAAGATAATAAAAAATTGAAATGTTGGTCTATCAAAGCCTAATATAATATCTCAGTTCTACAACTTCCCAGATAATGCCAGTACATTTGAACACTTTAACTCTAAATTTGACATTTCTCTCATCTTCTGTGCTTCTGCTGTCATATATTTTAATTCTTTACAGGTTTTTATTATTATTTATTTAGCCTTTCTGTTACTCTATTTCTTCCTCCATCTCTGTGCTTCCATCTGTGACCATTTTCCCTCTTCCTGAAGAATTTAGAATTTCCTTTATTCTAGCCCTACTGACAATAAATGCTCCCAGTTTGCTATGTCTAAAAAATGTCTTTATTATGCCATCATTTTTGAAGGATATTTTCATGGATATAGAATTTTAGGTTGAGACTTGTTTTCTTTTATCACTTTGAGGATATCATTCCATTGTCTCCCCAGATTCCAATATTTCTACTGGAAAGTCAGCTGTTAGTCTTACTATTGCTCCTTTGAACAATTTTCTTGGACTGCTTTTAAAATTGTCTCATTGTGTTTGGTTTTAAGCAGTTCTTAAAATCATAATGTTCTTTCCAGGGTTTCATAGTACTCCTTCAATTTATGGTTTGATATCTCTTGTAAGTTTTGGAAAATTCTCCAACATTACCTCTCAAATATTACTTTTGTCCCATTCTCCTCCTTCTGTGACCCTTTCACTATATCTCATGTCTATCACATTCTTTTCTGCTATTCTAATCCTTTTGCTTCTCCACATTTAAGCTAGCTCTGTCTTCAGTTCAAAAAAAATTAATTTACTAGTACAAGTCTTCATTTTGTCATTTAGTTCTTTTATCATAGTTCTTTTAAAGTCCTTATCGGATATCTGGATTATCTGTGGATAGCTCTGTCTTCAGTTAAAAAAAAAATTAATTTACTAGTACAAGTCTTCATTTTGTTGCTTAGTTCTTTTATCATAGTTCTTTTAAATTCCTTATCTGATATCTGGATTATCTGTGGGTTTGAGTCTATTGTCTGTTTTTTTCCCTCTTGGTTTTTTAGTCAGGTATTGTTTTCTTTTATATATATTTTGAATTCAACACTACATATTATATATAAAAGTTGTAGATATCATTTGCTGCCCCATATGTTGTTATCTTCTTCTGGAGAACATGTTTTTGCTTATGGTGGGCACTTGGGCTATGGGCAGAACACTTTAATCCAGAGTGGGTTTAATCATGGATTAAGATGATTCAGTCTCAGCTTGGTGTTTATGAAGGCTTTCCCCCTTGTCTATTTTTAGCCATTCTTCCTCCTAGAGAGTTGCCCTTTATTGTTCCAATGAAAAGTCTGAGATGTTTGCTAAGTTTCTTCTCCTTGGTGGGCCCTGAACTCCAATTTTTTTCCTTTCCTCTATATTGTAATGCTGCCCTGTGTCTTAGCCTCTCAACTGCTGCTTTGGGGATCAGAATTTGACTGGAGGAGAGATGTGGCACCAACTGCCAGTTGCACTTCTTTCTCTAGGCCTTGGTATGTCCTTGGTCCATCACACACATGTGGACAGTCCAGCAGCTTTTCTAGTTGTTCCTGGAGAAACAAGTTGTTTCAAAACAACTTTGCCTATCATTTTACCAAGTAGAACCCCGAACTTCAATAAATAATTTTTAAGCGTAAAAAGTTATATTTTATTAGAATCGTATTTATATTTTATTAGAAATGCATCTCTTAATGAAAGGAATAAGGGTGCTTTTTAAAATTAATTCATATATCCATGGATGAATAGGACTGATCTCTAGAATGAGTCAAGTTAAGTGCTCAGAAAGTTGTTCACATAAATAAGTAGATGGAAATAGAAATAGTTTGTTGTGCCAATGTCATTTAATTCTTTGAACTGCTTCTCTGAATGCCAAAATTCACACAGTGATCTATCATCATAAATTTTTAAATAATATTTCAGCTGACAATTAAGTTTTTCTTAAATAATTTAAAAGCAAACATTGAAATACTTTTTTAAAAGTTTTGCTATTTTGTCACTGGATTCATTCAGTTTCTCAACACTTACACCAATATTTTGAACTGTCCGTCCGTTTGGTGCTGGGGGCATTTGTATACTGCAGCAATGCCCTTGGGAGGATTCTGTATGGGTGACAGGCATGCAGTGTCAGAAAAGGGCGTTTTCCAGTCAGCATGATTTTAGCAATACATATGGAAGTTGAGGATCTTGGAATTGATTCCCTTAAAACTAATATTGCCCTGGGAAATTCTGGGGAACCCAGTTTGAAGCCCCCTGAACTGGGAAAGTAGGCAGCAGTAGCTCTACTCTATGGGAACCGTAATATCCAGAAAGCAGCAGAGCATGAAGTGGTGTTGGGAGTTGGAGGTGAGAGGTGAGATCAATTTATTCTCTTCAGGGTCATCCCACCACTGAGGCTCTGTCAGCAGAGCCGAGGAGAAGAATCTTCATAGCAGAGCAAATGGGGCATTATAATTTACTGTCTATTCAGACAGTCAGACAGCCAGACAAAGGGGTGAGAAAATCCCATCTCAATTCACAGAGATGCCCTGAATGCAAGTCCTGCACACTCCCTGAATTTGGGTGGAAGCTATGCACCTCCACGGGCCTCTGGGGAGGGACTGGACCAGCGCCCAGGTGGACGGAGACGTGGGCAAGTGCAATCCTTCTGCTCTGTCTGTCTCTCCCTGGGGAAATCTCAAAAGGAAAACCATTGTACCTTACATCTAATGTTAAAACCCAGAAGGAGTAAACGACCGGCAAAAGAGACAGCGAGCAATAAATGACAGTGACAATGCAAGGGAACACGGAATAAGTTAAACTGGTAGTTTCCAGAGAGCAAAGTTAATTATTCCAAGGTGAATTTGTGTGGGCGCTTTGTTTTGTTTCCTTTGGTCTTTGTCGGATAGAAATCAGCAGTCGGGAGGGGACAGTGCTGTGTGGATCCCATGGATAGCTCTCTAGGCGGGAGTCTGTGGGCTCCTCTCCTGGATCTGCCACGGGCTCAGTCTGTGCCGTGGGTGAGCGTTGCACAACCTTGCAGGCTGCTGCCTCCGGGCTTTTGTCATGGCTTCAGGGGAAGCGCGGGGCTTGGTCAAATGAGGTCATTGCAAGTCACTCCAACACGACTGGAGGAAAGCAAGGGTTTCTGAGTCTGCCTCAGGGATCCTTCAGGAAGAAAACCTCAAAGGCAACGGCCTACATGTTGCAGTTTCAAAGATCAGTCAGGAGCTTGGGAGCAAGATTTTGGTTTCATGAAAACTTCGAGCACATGTTTTAGCTTTCTTCCATCTTGTTTCCTCATCAATCCCAGGGAATGTTGAAGGGAATTGAACCTAATTAGAGCTCATTTTTTAGGACCTGTTCTTATCTCTGTCTAGAGTCTGCCTTCCCGCTGGGTATTCCCACCTCAGGCTGGCTCCTTCCATAGCCTAACAAACAAATCCTGGGTAGAAAACATAGAGGGAACTTAAAGGACACCCAATGAGGGCTCTCACGAAGCATAGGCACTTTTGCACACGCGCACAAAATTTTTAAAGCATTTCTTCTTCAAAACGCTTAACTTCCATCCATCAGAAAATTATTTTGGCATGCTTATTTTTTTCATAACACTATTGGCTTGGGCCAAAAGTTGTCAAAACAAATATGCAAATCTGCAATGTCTACCACGGGGATGGACAACGCCCCTTAGACCTGACATCTCTGTGCAATTAACAGCGTTCACAGCCGTACCTGGCAGTCTTACATCAAATCCTTTCTCTTACAGCTGAGAAAACAAAGGCCTCGGGTGGGAGAAGTGAGCGTCTCAAGGTCTCCCTGCCTGCCAGGCACCGGCTCCAGCTCTGGTGCTTTCCCACTGCGCACATGGCTTTCCTGCGTGAGACTTGCTTCCTGGCAGCTCTCTCCAAGGACCACCAAGTTGAGCCCATAAAAATCACATTTCTCCAAACTTCCTAGAGCACAGGTCTCCCCTTCCAAGTGTAGCTCCTGCCTGCCAACCCTGACACATCTTGTAACAATAACCCCTGTGAGCTGCATTTTATGTGATGCGAGACAGGTGTGCAACTGTTGAATGCATGTCTCAAGAGAGCTTATTAAAACAGCTAAGCCAATTAACTCTCTTAGAAGCATGTAACCTTTTCCAGGAAAACACATCTGAGGCACAGAAGCTTGTGGGAACAAGTCCTTGGGGGAAAACATGGCCTTTGATCTCAGAGACAGTTTCCCCAGGGTCGGCCTGGCCCACGGGACCTTTGGCAGTGGCTCCCTTCTGATGTGGGGGCGGGGAGGTGCTGGCCTGGGCACGGCGTGGCCCTGCAGACGGGCCTCGTGCGCAGGGTTGAGGGCAAGCTGGGAAGACAAGCAGATGAGAGCCAACTTGCCCGTTAGAGCTGATTTTAAACTCAACTGAAAATGACCCACTGAGCACAAAAAGTAGCTAATGGGAAAGCCAGATGAGACGAAAAGTGTGCCATCCCCAGGCTGAGTGCTTTAGGCAGGGCAGGTGGTGAAACTACAGCAAGGCATAATGAGGCCACGGGGAGGGCTTTAATCTCCGTATCCGCTGGTTAGCCTCAGATCGGGAAAAGCCTCTGGCCCAGGGTCAGGGGCTGCACTCCTCCCTCGTGGGACCAGGTGGGGAATGAATGACCCGACTGGAGTTCTAGCCCCTGGATGCCCGGACATAAGCGATCAACAGCATCTTTGTGTCTGAGGCACACACTTCGAGATCTTCCAAGTTTTGAAAACAATGAAATGATTACAGCGACTCCTTGCCCCAAACAAAGGAAGCCCCGTTGACTTTCTGCAGCACATGGTAATCCTGATCAAAGCCTCCTCTCTGAGGGGCTGGTTTCCTGGTACCTGGGTCACAGCAGCCGGGACCTAATCAGCATGCAAGATGCTGACACGCCCTTTAGTGCAGAGCCCATCAGGGTTGATGGAGGAGCTCTAGCTTCTACCTGGGGACTCCTTCCCACCCCTCCGGTTTGAGCCGGAGATCGCCAAGCTTTGCAAATGCCCTCGTCCCCCATGCTGTGGTGGAGGGGGGTGTCCCTTGGTCTCCCCAGGCTCTTACGGTGGTTCTGAGTCACTCCTGGGCACAGCTGGGGCAGGGAGTGAGTGTGGCACCCGTGGGCCTTGCACAGCCTCTGCTCTGCGAGCCTTGGGCAAGCAGCCCGGGGCCCGCTCTGAGGGACTTGCAACCCCAGGGACCATTCTGCCCAGGACGATAGCTCCACCCCTGCATGGTCCTGTGTATGGTGCTCTTTGCCCACTGGTTTCTGCCCCCCAAACCCTGAGACAGGACACAGTCAGGCTCTGTCCTCCGCCCCTTCTCCATGGACCTGGTGGCCAGCTCCCTCGGCCCATCCCTTCCTGGGAACCTGCTGCCTGCCCTTTTCTGGTCCTCACAGCCTGTTCCAGAATTCTCTCCGTAATTTAAAACTGGGCTTGTGTTTCACTCTGCAGCCTTTGCAGTAGAGGGTGTAGTCCATGGAGAAGGGAGGAGGAAGGGATGGAGAGAGACCAAGTGACTGTCCCCAGATCTCACAGTGGGTAAGTGGCCAAATGGATCTGGAATCCATGTTCTGCCTCCTTTCCTTAAATTCCCTTGCCTGAGTTCCCCGAGTGCTCTGGTGAAGTGCAGGAAACGGTAGGGAGAGTGGGAGGGACTGGCAGGGAGGGGCACATGTCTTTGAACCCAAAGGGCTCAGGTGGGGTTAAAGTGCCACCTCTCTGTCCCACCACAGCAAAAAGCCCTCCTACAAATGCTTGATCTGATGGCCAGTGACCCTCAGACCCAGGAAAGGCACAGCACCAGCCCCCGACCCACCTTTCTTGCTCCAGGAGGTGTTTGGTGATGACAGAGAATGTGGCGTAGGCCTAGGACGAGGCCAGACAGTGTGGAGAGGGGCCAGGACAGGCCCCAGCCACCAGCAGCCCAGGGTTCCAGCATCCTCGTCTGAGGACTGACCTAACGCAGAACGTGCCCGGTTGAAGCTCCTTCATCACTTAGCCAGGACCTCTCCCCTCTGAATCTGCCACCCCCAGCTGATGCTCTGGGAGGGCCAGCAAGTGCCCGGCAGCCCCAGGCCCTCTCCAGACTTGGCCAGGACGCAGGGCCCAGGACCTGAGCCCTCGCCTGGTGCTGCAGTCAGACAGCCGTGCAGCCCACCTCGCTCACTTCCCACTGCCTATTCTCTGAACTTCCTTTCCTCAGCCCTGTAGGGCTGGGGAGGGAGGCGGCAGGGAGCAGCCTTTCCCTGGGCTCCTCTGGAGAGCCGCTGCTGAGAAAGCGGTCCTCACTGGGGCCGCCCAGGCCGCCCAGGGAGGCTGCAGGTCCGAGTGCGGGGCCTGCACTGGGCAGGAGGCACATGGAGGTGGTGGGGCTGCCTCACCCAGCCCCTGGCCTCCCATGCCAGCCTCCGCTCTGAGCCAGATGGCATTCTCTGTGGGAAGGAATCTGGATCCCAAACAAGCTCCGAGCTGGCAGAACACCTGGAACCCCAAGATCAACCCAGAGAGAGGCCGCCAGAATCTGTAGCTGGCACTTGATTTTGCAGAACAGACATTTCTTCCTCGTTGGGTCCTACCCTGAAGGCTACAATTCCCATGTTAGTCGTTCCTGTAATTTAGCAAGGCACTGGGGACTGTTAGAAGGCAGTAGTACAATGTGGCCAAGGTCCCACGTCACCAGCCCCAGCTGAAATCTCCAGCTCAGGGCAGAGGGCAGACAGCTCTGGAGAAATGGGGGCTCAGAGAGCCTTGGGGGGGGCGTGGCCTGGGGGCAGGCCAGGCGCAGTGCCAGGGGAAAGGGGGTGAGCGGCCTGAGAATGGACCTTCACGGCCGTCCTGGTGCTGCAGCGACAGGAGCCCTGCAAACACAGTTCCCTCCTGTGCTTTGCCGTCACCCGGAGCCTTGCTTCAGGCACATTGGACGACTGGACTGGTGACTCACCCCAGGACACCTGTCCCGCCCAACTGCCTTTCTTCCTCATCTCCTCCCTCCCCTCTTTTCTTTCTTCCTCCCTCCCTTTCTATCCGCTTCCATTTTTCTTCAACATTAAAACATCAGATGACATAGTTTGTTCTCCATTCTTGATGAAGAGATTCGGAAAGAGGTGGCCACAACAGAGCTGCAAGGAAACGTGAGTCTGTGTCCCTGGTACACAGGCCACACGGGAAAAGCACCACAGAATGAACACGTCAGTGAGCGGCGTGACCCGCGGATTTCCACGTTTCTTTTTCAGAGAAACCCTTTTCCCAAAGGGGTCCCGGCCATCCCCAACCCCTCCAGCACACGAGCTTCTGCGGCACGACTGGGAAGTTGAGGGCAGGTAAATGCCTGAAAACCTCCGGTAGGTGATCTCCAATGCGTGTCACTGTGGACCCACAGGGGCCAGTGACTTGCCCAAGATATGTGGAGTAACCTGCGGTTGAGTTGAAATAAATTTGGAGCAAAGCAATTTGGCTGAACATAATTTGGTTAACAAACCAATTTGGTCAAAACAATGATTTTCTTCAAAAGGAATATTTACAATTCTCTGCTTTTAGTGGGTTTTTTTTTTTGGTTTGGTTTGTCTGCTGTTACTCACCCTGTCCTCTCTTTCTTGTGTTTCTCCCAGCTCATTTTCAGCCAATTCCCAGGGCTTGACTAGCAATATCAAGAAATTAGTTGAAACAACCCGAGTTGTTCCTCTTGCTATAAAAACAATACATCTTTGCTGCCAAAAAAAATCAGAAATTATAATGTTAAAGAAATTAAACAGCTACAAAGTTCTGAGCTTGGCGGTGACGTCCTGGTTAATAAATCTGGCTGCTCCCTTTGCGGACCCCGTGATATCAGTAGGCACCCACGATGCCAGCTCCTCTCTCGCTTTCCTGGGGGCTCTGTGACAAGTGTGTGTCAACAGATGTCAACTGGCATCGCTTTCTCAGATGAGATCGGGTCCTTTGTCAGATGGATTCCTAGAGAGTGACGCTGCTTTCCCTTCCTTGTCACAGCTCCTCTGTGTTTTCTCCTGCGCCTGAGCCACTCTTTCTTGGTTTCCTTCACAGGCCCACCCTCGTCCATCTGGTCAGTAAAAATCACATTTCCTCAAGGCTGTGTCTGGGACCGTCTTCCCTTTCCACGTCTGCGCTCCCCCCGGGCCAGCTTCTCCACACCGGCCGCGTCGCCGACCTCCATCATGCCTTTCTGTCTCCAGCCCTCTTCTCCGAGGTCCAGACCTGCCGGCTCAATGTCCCAGAGTCGATTCCGAACCACTGTCCCCTGCCGCCAGACTGCTCTCTTTCAGGCCCCAAATTTCAGTGAAGAATCACCATCCACACATTCTGCAAGCCAGAGTCCAGGGCCATGCTTGTCGCTGCTCGATCCCTCACTCCCAAACCCAGTCCATCACCAGGTCCTGGCCATTCCAGCCCCCAGGGATGTCTCCACTTCTCGCCACCTGTGTTGCTGAGTCCAGGATCGTGCAATAATTTCCTGACCGGTCAGTCGCCCCTCATCCATCCACCTGGGAGCCCCCATCCCGTTCTCCATGTTGCAGCCAGAGTCAGTTTTTCAACATGCAAGTCTGATGCTGTCACTTTCCTCCTTGAAACCTTCCAGTGACTCCTCATTCCTCTCGGGAGAAGAATAAATTCTTCGGCTCAGCTCACAGAACCTGGCCTCAGCCCCTCTCCGTCTCGCCCACACCACACCCGTCTTCCCCTCTTCCTGCGTCTTGAACCATCCTCGCTTCTCCTCACCCCTTCCAGGACCTTCAGTCTGGATGCTCCTTGTCACCGACACCCATCCTCTCACATGTTAACTCTTGTCACTTTCCAGGGACACCTTTGTCAACCCTCTCAGCTGGAACCAGACCGCTTATCTGATGGTGCCATCACGAGGTATACTTTTCATTATTGCACTTGCAATAATTGTGCCTTCACAGTTCTTTGGGTAAATATTAGATCACCTGTGTCCTTCACTGGATGGGGTGCAGGGGGAGGCGAGCCTGTGTCTGCTTTTGCTCACGGCTGTCTCCTGAGAACAATTCCAGGGCCTTGAGTCACACCCTTTAAAGTTGTTTAAAGAAACGGATTTACCATGATTTGTGAAGGATGGAAGTTCGCCCCTGAATTGCTCTTTAAGACATTCTAATCAACATAATGAATGCTGCTGAAAAAGTATACGCTCTTTTGGCCAAAATACCATCCTGCAAAAGGAAACTGGGTGTGGACAGACAGCTATGCAAATGCTTGAATGCTGGAGATATCGTTTCTGCAGACGGCAGTCCAGAGAGGTAGCACCTCTTCAATTTCTCTGCAGCAGACGTGGTCAATGCCCAGAAACCTTGCAGAATTCTTTTGAAGATCGCTTTTTTGGAGACAATCTCACACTTGAAATATGAATCTGTGATCTCTCTCTTGCTGGCACAGAAAAGAGCAATGCAGACCTTGCCAAAGTTATTGACAGAGGAAATGATGCAATGTGAATTCAACCCAAAGAGTCTTACAGAATTTTGACCCAAATCTACCCTTGCCAGACAACTTTAATTACAGGAGCTTAGGTTTAATTTGATACTTTGATGAGTTTTTAACACTTTTCCATTGCATTAAAAAAGTCAAATCAATTAGCTATCATAGGTACGTATGTGTTAGCACATCAAGGACCACTCAGGAATCCTCATCATTGTAGTCTCCTATATTACATGAGCACAAAATTGTGAGCAGAGTATATGTGGGTGTATTTTTCTATAAAGGAGATCCATAGTTTTGATCAAGTTTTTAGAAGTGTAAGAGCCAACAAACTGTGTCCTAACTAAGGCCTCTTCCTGTTCTAAAATTACATAAATCTCAAAGTCTAATGTCAAACTGGTGATATTATTGGAAAATTTAGTGACTATCCAGATCCCTTATATTTGCAGTGTCAAATATTTGCCTGAAAAAATTCTAGTTTTTATCCCAATGTTTGGTGTCACGTGCAGAGAGGCAATGACCTAGCTGTCGTGTTAACTCACACCTTTGCGTGAGCGGTGCAGGACTCCAAACTTCCCTTGTACCTGAGTGCATCTAAGGTCAGCCTGACACCTCATGGAACATTGTCAGCGACCCACCAGGGCAGGAAAGAGGAAGAGGCTGAAGATGACCCACAATTCTTTACCAGTAGCCAACATGTGCCTCTTACTTATCCAGATGAAATCACCCTTATTATAACAACCAAAATTTGACGGGAGCTGGAGTTGGGTGCCTACCCCTGAACTCCCCACGCAGCCCACTTCTGGAAAGCGGGGGCCAGGTGGAAATGTGTCTTTCTCTACACAGAAGGTGTCTTGTTCTGAACACCTGCCCAGGACAGGAAGAAGCCAGGAGAAGAGCCCAGACCCACACTCCATGCCATCCCAGGGGCATGCAAGTGGTCGCTCCCAAGTCCCCCTGGCTGCTGGCTGCAGGGAGTTGACGCTGCAAAATGCATGATGAAACGTGTAGAACCTGGAACTCCAAGAGTTTTCACCACAGACTCTTGAAAGGTTGTTATTTTTTATTCCTTTTTTTTTTTGTATTTTATGATAGCTATGAGAATAAACTTAAGAACTGCTGCCACCATATAAGGTAGCACAGATTATCCAAGACAATCAAACTCTATTCCCATATAACATCTTATTATCCTCCCATATTATCTATTTTTCCTCCTTCCTCGAGTCATCTCTCTCTGCTTTGGGTTGCTGTCTAATATGAAGTAATTCATATTATCGGAGCCCCTTCCTTCTCTCCCTGAATAAAATTCCTTTGTCATCAAGCTGGAAGGATGGGGTGGAGGAATAAACTTAGCGAACAACACACACTCAGCTCTTGTCCCCTGCAGAACACTGCTGGGTCCTGTTACACAGTTCTGGCTGATTTCTGGGGTCTGTCCAAAGAAATCTTTGATTTAAGGCCCAGGATCATTTCCTGAGGCACATTTCTCTCCGCACAGCTCAATGGCACCATTGGGGGGAGCGCTAAATGGTCTGCTGACAACACTAAATGTCTGAAGACTTAAGGTGGGGCATTTTGGAGTCTTCACCATGGATCAATTCTCTGCCTGCTGCTTTATCTACCTGACAGGACGTCGTGCACTACCGCCACTTCCCAATTGCACTTCTGAATATTGACTGAACGGCCAGACGCTAAGTGTCATACCCCAGCTCACTGGAGCAAGGAAGATTCTCCAGGCCTCATGGAGAGCTCTGTGCAATGTCCTATGGAGAGTAGAGAAGGAAGAGAAGGATTTAAGAAGAAAAATAAAATTGAGTCATGATTAGAAGAAATGCCCCTGCACTTCACTTAATCTTGCAGAGACAAATGAGCACTCCCTGGGCTGGTGGCTGAGGCTGGAAGGGACCAAAGTGGACCAAAGAGAAAGAGCAGCAGCGACCAGGAATCCCACACCATGTACCAGAAAGGACGAGGGAGGCGGCAGTCCTGCTGGGCGGTGGGGCAGCGGGCTCTCGGCAGCTGCGTTTGTGTCCTCAGTGTAGAAGGACTGGACTGAGTCTAAGACACAAAGACTTTTTATTCCATTTCTACGAAGACTTCAACACAGCCAGGTCTTTAGCGACCCTCCGTTCAGGTCACTGAGGAAACTCTAGGAGACGATCTTTTTAGCTTCTCTCCTCCTGACAGTTAACACGCTGGCCAATCTTAAGGCATTTTTGTCACATCACATTAGCTGCTGCATGAGTCAAAGGAAGTGATTGGTCCTTTCTTGGCCTTAAGGAGCTATTTTGGAGGAGCAACAAGATATTTTTCATGCAAATTCACTTTCAGATTTTTTTAGATACTCGTTGATATATAAATTCAGAGTCTCCAAGATGGGGTACAGAATAATGCCCTGAATGGCTTCAGAGAGAAGTGGTGACCATCCCTCTCTGGGATCTCCCCACTCTTTGCCACCAGTATGCCCACTAGCCAAGGGCTCCTGACAGGAGCTCGTGTGTGGAGGAGGCCTGTGTGGTGTGGGGGGTTGTGTGAGCAGGGATTGCTTTTCAGACCATGAAGAACTGAGGTTGCAAGATAGAGAAAGTTAAGCCAACCGGGTGTCGTGGAAGATGGCCCTGATTCACGGTGATGGACCTTGGATTTGTTTTAAGTTGGTGCCCGATTCATGCCCTCTCCTATACCTATGCATGCATTTGGGGACAATCCTGCCTCTGAGAGTGCACAAAGGGAAGCAGAGTATTTTAGCTTTACACGGTGTCACATTGGGCTCAACCCCAAGCCCAGGTCCTCTTACAAGCCCGATTAGCCTGGGCCTGAAGCGACTTGCTTCCTCAATCTAACATCCAACTCCACGCAAAGTCGAGTCTCCTTGTTAGGTCATGGAGTCCTTCTGAACACCTCCCTTGCTCAAAAGCCTCTCCTGTCAGCAGAGGTGGCTGCCAGGGACAGAATCCCAAGTGTCTTCTGAAGGAACCCTGAACAATTCCCCTGCGACTCCATCAGCTGGCAGAGCCAGCCTGTGTCCGTCTGTTCTCCGGCCCAGTTTTGAATTTCTGCAGCGGGCTCTGGCCTTCGTGAGCTCACCCAGGGATGCCGTCGCTGGCCGGGGGCCACTTCCACAGCACCCATCCCAGCTGGGCTGTGGGGCTGCCTTCCAGGTCTCCATCTGTCTGTGCTCTGTGCTCCTGTGGGAGCTGGCATGGCCCTGGTACCCCTGCAGCTCTCCACGGGACCACCCCCAGCCAGCATCCTCCAGACTCCTACTGCCCCACACCCTCAGCACAGGCCATCTGGGTGCATACTGGGCCTGCCTATCCATCTCCTCTCTGCCCGCTCCCTGCCACCCACCCCACAGCTCATCACACTCCTGCAATGCCATTGGGCAGCTGCTGCCCCCAGTCCAGGCCAGTGCAGTTCCCTCCGCTGCTTCTCCCACCTCCTACCAGGCTGCTCTTGATTTTTTCTAGGCTTCCCCTGATATCTTCTTCCAAACGGCGACCACCAGTATTACACTATTAAGAATTAGGGGAAAGTGTCTACAGCCAGGTGCATGGGAAAGTCAAACTGTCCACTTACCTAATGAATGAATCCCACCCGAGGAAAGACTGGTAAGCTTATTATTTTGTTATCTATCGCTGAATCCTCTCATCCTTAATGAAAGATACGAAACTGTCAAAATTGAGTGTCCCGAGGACACAGCAATTTGCATAACTACTTACTTCATTGATCTGAGGTGCAAAGGAGGAGTCTTAATCCAAAGGAACTTCATTTAATGCACCACCAAAAGATGTGAGTGCTTTGAATTCTCTTTTTAAGATTGATATTTTTCAGAGGAGCTCAAAAATCTATAGAAATGGTGCACCAAACTCTTTGTTAAGGCAAATAAGCACCCTCTACCTTATCTCTCCTGTATATACAAAATTTTGCATGGGAAAGAAAAGCATGGTAGCCTGCAGTAGTGTTGCTGACCCAAGGGAATCAAGAAATGGCATTGTGTCTGGTCTGATGCTAGAGAGTTCAAAACAAAGATTTGTAAAACATGTCCATAAGAACAATTTCTTAAATAAAGATCCCATTTTCCAAACCCGGGCTTGGTGTTCAAACAGTAACTCTACACCAGTTGTCCCTGGAGACTCCATGGTGTTTTGAGATGTGGCAGGTTGGAGGTCCTGAGGTCGGCACTCACCTGGCCAGTAATACATGTAGACCTTCCTCTTGGCCTTGGTCAGAGTGACCCACAGAGGCTCTGATCCATTCCACCAGAGAGGCATTAGGCTCTCTGTGTTGACGCCGATGTCAAAGGACATGTTGGTGTTGGGGTCCCACATGTAGTTCCCGACCATCTGGTGGACCTCACAATGGCGGCCTGTGTCAACGAGAACCCAAAACTGTCGGTTTATTGTGCTGGTCTTTTTCATTTTTAGCTTTGTTTTCTGAGTATAGTGATTCATGCTCATTTAATGAAGTACAGAACAGCATAAAGATTTGCTTTTGATTTTTTTTATTAATGTGATAGATGTTTCATCTTTCTTAAACTGTGCCATTAAGGCGAACAATCCATTGAGATGGCCGCTAATCGGTTGAGGGTGGATTCATTTTGAAGTTAACCTCTCAAGTCTAAGTTGTTTTAAGTTACAATGAAGACATTGTGTGCAGGGCTTGAAGTCCAAATATGAATCAGAATGGAAATCCTCAGATTCTCCTGAGACCTGGGTTAGGTGCTCACCCCAGAGCCCTCTCTGCACCTTCCAAACCCACTCCCATAAGACCAGAAATCTAGCTGTCACGAAGCTTGCTCTCTCCTTCCTTGGATAAGAGCTGTCGCTTCAGCGCTGAACAATGCTACAACCTATGACATTTGGAACACAATGGTGAAAAAGAGATTCACCTTTGAGAAACAAAGGCAGAAAACAGCTCTGCAAACGGAGTGTTATGCAGCAAGAAGGGCTGGTTCTGTTAGGCGCAACTTAGTCCCAGAAGACAACCCAGAAATGAGAGATGTGAGCGTTTGGGCTCTTTTGAAACATTATGCTTAAATTATTTATTTTGGAGCAATCTGTTACATCTTTAAAGTAAAAATAACACAAACATTGGCAAGTGCATCAAAAATTGCTGCAATTTGAGAGAGCATCATTTGGCACCAGAATGAAACACGCTTTGCTGCGCTCCCTCACTGTGCTGAATCAAAGTGGCTTTTTTGTGTTTGTTTTGCTGTTGTTGTTTCTTCTCTCCCCACCACCATTTTATTTTTAAACAAAAACAAAGAGAAGCCATAAAGTACAATTTTGAAAAATTTGCACACTAAAAATACCATAAAGACAAACCTTTCATTTCATCACAGAAAGCCAGGCATTCCGCAAACCACGCTTTGAATGCAGGGCCCAGGGCGCCAAACAAAATGGTTCTTACCCAAAACTGTAGGGTTAGTGTTTTGATCTTGACCAAAGCTTTCACATGTGGACTAATAAAATTTAAAAATAAAATAAAATAAAAACCTGGAGCAATTTCTCCAGTGGTTAAAGAACTTATTACTTATATTCATTCCTTCAACCAACATTTATTAAATGCCCTTCTATGTGTTAACACACTGTGATAGGTGCAGAGATTCTAATCTGAACAAATGTGGTCCCCATCCTCAAGTGGCTTGTCATTTACTACTCAACAAAGGGTCCTCTACATAAAAGAGACAGGCTTCCCGGGGCTGGGGCTAAGAAGGGGACCAGGTTGCTGCCGTAACTTGAGAATCGTGATGGGCCCACTCTGTTGCTGGGGATAATTCCTGTTATGTTCTAACTAACTCATTAAAAGTCAGGGCCTACTTCTTATTGGTTCAACTATACTATGTTTTTCAGTATATAAACATTTAATAATATTAAGAGAGCCCCCCTTACGAGTAAAAGTTCTTGTTTATTTTCTTTATTCAAAACGATACACTCTATATCAAAATTTTTTACCATCCTAATGATGCTTACTCATCCTTTTCACAAGGCAAGGTAATCATGGTAATATCCATGGGAAACTGTCTCCCTTAGGGACAGTCTTTCCCTGCAGATGTTCTCTAAATGCAGGGGGGCATCTCACCTGGAGCCGGTGGACACAGCAACGGCAGAAGTGCAAGATCCGAGGGGAGTGTGGAAAGCATTACTGAGGTTGGCAACCAAAGAAGAGTCTCTGAACGAACCACCAGGGAAGGACCGGGAGGGCTGGATATCGGATATGGGCAGAACAGGAGCAGTGCTGAGTGGGAGGGGTAGAGGGATCTCTACTTCCAAGTTTGAACTGTTGGGACCATTTTAGGAGAAATGCATGAACCCCAAAGGTAAGTGAGGGCTTCCTGA
>NW_012145301.1:342626-379243 GCF_000956105.1 Propithecus coquereli
TGCTGTGGTTTGCTTATTTGGACCCTCTACTCAAGGCTTGTGTAGAAACTTTCCTGACATCCTCACAAACCACAAATCTCAGGTGGTTTTCTGGTACGATGCAAGGAATGTCTATTTCTGCTCTTCCTTCTCCAAAAGACAACTGCGGGGTGCTTTGAAGTTTGCCTTTCTCAGAGAGAGCTCCTGGAACAGTTCCCACACCTGGGACTGCTGTATGAACAGGACAGGATGTGACACCTTCAGTTTTCATTCCCCAGAGTCTTCTTCAAGTGTGTTCTGATGTAATGACCATCACCAGAAGTGTCTTGGCAAGCACACGTAAACCTCTGTACCATGTTATTATATGTGGTCAAGCATCTGAGAATTGGCTGGACTTCACACTGTATGAGAAAATAGAGGATCCGTCCATCCTATCTGTAATTGATGGTCACAAAGTCTTTCTCCTTGACCACTTGAATCAGGCTCCTCCGAGCCCTCTGCTCGACTAGACCCGACCTTGGGCATCCCTCTCTGTCCTCGTGGAGGCCAGTTTGAGCAAAAATCCCGCCAAGTCAGTTCAGTGAAAACCCTCCATCCTTGGTGCGTGACCACCCCCAACATCTTATCTGCCTCCAGCAAGAGTTCTGTTGAGCTGATGTAGCCAGAATCCCTCTACCCCTGTGTTTCCTTGTAGTAATTTCCCACCACTGCCCCCCACCCTGCTTCTTGGCTACCAATCCCCACTTGTTTTTGTTGTATTTGGAGTAGAGCCCGATGCTCTTCCCACTGCAAGACTCCATTGCAGCAGTCTCTATACCTGTCGAATGGTTCCACCTTGAAGAAAGTCTGATGTACATCTTTAATAAGTGTCATAAATTTATTTTTAACAATGGATGTTTATAAGGTTGACATTACTTAGTTTTCGTTCTTAATTTTTTATCATTATTTTCAAGCAGTAAATGTCAGTTCCTTTTACAGCTTCTTACATCATTTATCCTATTTTTATTCACTCAACATGCATTTATTAAATAATTTTTACAGGCTAGGCATAACAAGATCAAAAGATATGGTCCCTGTCTTACACTGGCTCACAGCTTGGTGTGGACAGCAGCATGGCACAGTAGTTAAGAGAAGGAGTCTTGGAGTCAAATTGCAGAGGTTCAAATACAAGCTCTCCTATTTACTGTCTGCATGACTTTGGACAAGTAGCTTCGACTCTCTGAAGCCTCAATTTCCACATCTGAATAATGGGCATAATAATAGCTATTGTGAGGTATATACATATTCAGTCCTTCTTTTGCATGGCAGTATGAGGCCATATAAATGGCCATGCAAGCTGAAACCATACAAAGCTATCTTGATAATCAGTGGGAAAAATTAGTTGTTCTGTGACCTTTAAAAATTTTTGCCAAAATATTAAAAATTCTATCAGTTATAACTATACAGGGAAATGAAAAATTATGAAATAATCATTTATTGGTATAACATAACTTGAAACATTAGAAACACTGAGAATTAAGGAGGCGTTTTTTTTTGTTTGTAAGAAACTTCAAGAATGGTTGGAACAGTACTTGCCTGCTTCTTCTAGAAGTATAACACGATATGAGTGAGCATCTCTTTTATGCCTTGGTTAATTGCCATTCAGTTTCTAGGTTTAGACCAGCTTCCAACATTTCATCCATTGTGCTTTCAATGTCATGAAATATCTCCAAGAATTCCATTGAGGTGAAATTTTTTTGCTAGCATTACTTCCTCGGAGATATCTTCATCCTTTTTGTCACAACCACTTTCTCCTCTTATGTCAATAAATTCACCTTCACTAAGTTCCTTGGGCTGCATACCTAGGGCTTCTTAAATGACTCTAGTGTCCATATCTACTTGGTCAACTATTTCCTCTATAATTCCATCTACATTTGATTCAAATCCTGCAAAATTACTTTCCAGTGCAGTGAAAGTTTCTGCCATCCTGCATGCATATTATTTGCTGTCACTTTCTGCCATGATGCTTAAATGCTTTTAGTTGCAGGTTTCATGTCATATTTCTTCCAAAGCCCAGCTAAAGAAATTGCATGATCTCCTATTGTGGCATCAATAATCTGTCTGAAAGTATATTAAAAATGATAGGTTTTAAAAGTTGAAATGACTCCTTGGTCCATTTGCTGGATTATTGAAGATGCTTTTGTAGCAAAAAGCAAATTTTCACGTATTCATTCAAGTCCCCATGAGAATCAGGGTGACCTGGAGCATTATCCGATCATGCTAATGTATCAAAAGTCGAATTATGTGGGTTTATTACTGGGAGACCAGGAAGCAACACAGCTACATACTTTGCTGTCTGTGCATGAGCTAATGAACACATGAGCAGCAGCCAATCGCCAGCAGACTTTGAGAGAAGTGATGTGATTGGCCACTGAACATCATGCTCATTTGTTATTTACATAGTGATTTGTAGATGGAGGAGATAGCAGTGAAGTTTTTTACAGTTTATGCCACAATAGCTCCAATTAGGGTTGCCAGGTTTATTTTAGATAATATATTGTAGAAACTGAAATTGGAGTCATGTTGTTGGAGAACTGGTATTATCTAACTAAACTGTGGTAATTGAGTTTTTGCTTATCTGAGCTATGCAAACAAGGGGTGTGTGTGTGTATACATATATGTGCTTATATATAGCATGTAGTAAGCACTGTTAATATTAACTTATATGTTATTGTTAGAGGAGAAAGTCATATAAACAAATGTAATCCCAAGGTCAGTTAGAGCTTTCTCTCTCATGAGCTGGTTAAAACCCTATTTCCACAAAGATTCCCCCAATTCCCCCAGTTATGTGCAGGAGATGCGCACACTTGCAGACCTCTTGGCCTTTAGACTTTTCCTTCCATCATATATGGCACCTAGAAAAGAAACTCAGCCCTTTGCTATACGACACAAAGAAACCTCCTCACATGAAATATTCCTGAGTAGGGTGAACTTTACTGGGGCTTCAGTGGAGTGAGGAGGGGAAGATTGAGAACAACGCAAAGAACTTGAAATTGAACATTAGACATCCAAGTTCTTACATGTCTTTCCAGCTACCACCCCTGCCCCTGTGGGTGTTTGTCCACTTCTGGGACACGGTGTGTACAGTGGGGAGAACAGAGGAATGTGGTCAGACAGACCAGTTTGGGTAGGGGTCTTCCCACTTTCTAGAAGTGGGAATTGAGGCAAATCCCAACTTCTCAAAGCCTCGGTCTTTCTACCTCTAAAATGGGAATGCTACTATTTCCCAGGCTAGACTGCAGCGAGTATTAAGATGAAAGTAGTTAATGCGTATGTGATGCTTGCTATATTCCAGGTACTGTTCTAAGCGCAACTTTTATGAGTCAAATTGTGTCTCCCCCCAAAAGATATGTGGAAGTCCTAACCCCTACTACCAGAATGTGACCTTATTTGGAAATTGGGCCTTTACAGATGTCATCAAATTAAAATGAGGTCATTAGTGTGGGACCTAATCCAACATGACCGATGTCCTTCATTACGAAAAGGGGAAATCTGGACACAGAGACAGACACGCACAGAGGGAAGAGGTGCGAAGAGACACAGGGGAAGACAGCCATCCACACACCAAAGAATTCCTGGGCTACTAGAAGCTGAAAGAATCAAGGAAGGGCCCTCCCCTAGAGCTTTCAGAGGGTGCAGGCCCTGCCAACATCTTAATTTCTGACTTCTGACCTCCACACTGTAAGACAATGAGTATCTATGGTTCTGTACCACCCAATTTATGGCACTCGTAGGCCTGGGAGACTAAGACAGCATTTAATCTTCGCAATAGCCTAAGGAATAAGTACTATTACATTAACCCCACTTTACAGGTAACGTAACTGAGGTCCGGAGAAGGTGACTTGACTGAAGTCTCACACCAGTAACGGAGCCAGGATTCAGACTCAGGCAGCCTGGATCCAGACCCGTTCAACCTCGCATGAACCAGCGCACACTACAGTTCTCAGCACTTCCGAAGCCCCCGAGAAACGGAAGCTGCTGTTGTTATGCAACCTGTAAGGCTTCCACCCGCAAGGACAGGATGCATTCAGGGGAACATGTCAGTCCAGGAGGAAGCTCTCAGGGAACCCCTCAGGAAGCTCCCTGCCTGGGACTCCAGAGGGGTGAAAGTCACAGCCCGGGGGGCAAAGGCCGAAACCAATGTGACCGGAATTTGCTGATCAGTTTAATAATAAGAATAGTTACCAGACCTTGGCCACCTCCATGTGGCTGGAGCTAGGTGCCTTACATTGGCAGCTTAGTCTTCAATGTAAGCCTAAGAGATAGACAGTAGTATCCTCACTTTGCAGGTGGGAGAACTAAGGCTGGAAGGAGCTGAGCCATGAGGCCGGAGCCCTGCCGCTGGGGAGAGGGCAGAGCCCCAGGGCCAGTCGGGTCTCTGCAACTCAGCCTCTGCCTTGCCGGCACCAGCACCCGCCTGCCCCCCTCCAGTGTGTCGCTACCTCCTCAGCTCACCCAGGCACGGTCCTTTTCATAGAAATTGCCTTTTAAGTCAGGCTTGATTCTGAGACTAACAGCAAAGAATCCACATGGAGGGGCACAGATCTCCAGAATGCCAGACATACTCTCAGCCCTTGCAATCAGCTATCGTGCCCATTTACCGTAAATACCTCTGAAGACAGGGAACATCAGCAAAGCAGACAGTAACGGTTTACTCTTCCTCTGGAGGGAGGCCAGCTGTGGAAAGAGGGGCTCCGAAAGTTCTGAAATCCAGGAACCTCAAGTTAATGAGTGCATTTTAGAGACTTAATGTATATATTAATATATCATCTCAAATTGACACAGTTCCAAGAAGTAACTTTATATACCTGATTCAGAGCCAGGCAGCTCAAGAATGTTAAATAAGCCAGACTTTCCCACTACAAGACTTCTCTCAGTACTTTTCCTTGAATTTGGAAAGCGTAAAGATTACTTTAGACCCTGCTTGGATTAGTGAACTTTGAAATAACTACTTTATAGCCCAAGACACTTGAAAGAATTAACCCAAAGTACCTAACTTACAAACTGAAATTTGCCTTACAGATCACCTCTGTTGAGAAATACATTTTATTTTCTTAACTCGTTCAAAGACAGACTTTGGTATGTTAAAGAAGTGGTTTCCAATGAAATACGTAAGATTAAATTGAAAGAAAAGCTCACAATTTGCACATCTTTAAAAGCAACTACTGATGTATGTGCCAGACACAGTCGTGATCAGTCTGAGGCAAAATATTGCAAGACCGAGATAACAGGCTTTGATTACAGTGTGAAGTGTAGGGACTGCAACAAAAATAACCCCAAAATGTTAAAAGGAGAGACATTTTTGATTGGAGACATACACACTCATCCTTTTGAGGTCACTAGACTAAAAAAAGTGCACTGTTTTCTTTTTCTGCAATGCCCGCTAGCTTGGCACAATGATTTAACAACTAGAATACAGGAAAAGAAACAAAAATTAGTTTCCTGAATAAGGACAAAAATACAAATTCTGAAATTTTTATTTAAACATGTTTTACTTTTGGAAAGCTAATTTTTATAGAAGCTCAAAGAAATTTCCAGACAATGAATCCATCCTAATCTCTGTGCACAGTTGGATAAGAGCTAAATTAACTACTGAATTTAAAATGGAATCTCTTTTGAGACACATTCCCATTTTACTGAGTTCTTTTAGGAGCTTCTTAAAGGATGGTAGATGTTTGGAGGGAGAAACTTCTCATTTGGGAACTTACCCTTCTGTATATGAAATTGCACCAGCACCTCTATCCTGAAGCACCTCCGTCCTACCCTCCTCTTCCCCTTAGCATCTGATTAGCTGTGTTCCTCACACTCATGGAGATGGCGACTTTGGCAAAAACCAGGCTCCAGCCCCTCCCACACTGCCTGCCTGCAGGTGGGGGGTCGGGCATTGCATCCTCCTCCCCTAAAAGCATCCAGGACAGGAGTTCTCCTCATGCCAGGGGCAGAGGGATTGCTGTCATTCTCCAGCTGCCCCACCTGTGACCAGGGCAGGGATGGGAGGTGAGGATAGGGGGTTTATTCAGTTAAAAAAAAAAAAAAGAGAGAGGCACATTTAAGACTTGGATCCAAGCCACATTCTCCAGTCAAGCTTTTCAGCTGGTGTAGAATGGCCAGTGAGTGATCTCTAATAAAAAAGGATCAGATACCAAAATATTACTGGATCCACCATGAATGCCAGGAATTGGTAGGGAACAATCAAACACAGGTGTTTAGCAGTGAGAGCTAATCAGTGACTTCAACAGCTCAATCGGGTGTGAACCCACCCACTGACAGGAACCCTCATCCCCACCCCCCTTTGTTATTAAGAAGCAAGTGGAAAAAAACTTTTTTTTGTTGGCGTGGCTAGTTTTGTCATTGCTAGGACCTGCGACGTAGGGATGATGCTGGTCTGTCCCAGTTCTCTGCCGGGGGCCAGCCGTGCCCATAAACAAGTGAGACCAGCTTCCCGAGACTCGGGAGTTAAGATCACTGCAGCCACAGCTTATAAGCCCTGATCACTGATCACCGGTGATCGGCAGCTAACCAGATGATGTCTGGAACAGACACTGTGCCTCACTTAATGATTCGTGTGTGTAATTCGTCAGTGCTCTTCGCATATACAAAATGTGTTAAAAGCTAATTTGCCTTAGGGAGGAAAGAGTAACCCAAGTGAACAATCCATCACTTTGCTAGGTGCAAGAAATATCCTTCTGATGTATTGAGTTTCCCAGTCCAAGTAGTAGAATAGGGTTGGGGGGGGGCGAGGAGGGAGGAGGGGACGGGTATTTGCATACACAAAGAGTGCAATGCGCACCACCCAAAGGATGGACAAATAGGGGAACTTTTTGAGTTAGAAGCAGAAGCATCAGGTAGGATGAGAACCTATGACAAAAGCCCAGTGGAACGAATGCTGGAGCCCAACAGACAAGACCAAAGTTTGCATCCTGTTTCGACACTCACGCACCACCGGACCTCATGCAACGCAGTTAACTTCAGCGAGCCTCAGGCTCTGCACCTGAAAAAGGGAGATGACCGTACCTTCCTGCAGGTTGTGTGGCACACAGTAGGCCTCGGCAAATGCATGCCAACGCCTAAATTCCCTTTTAAAGTGCCACCCTACCAAACAGCACGCACATTTGCACGGCTTCCAGGGAGGGTGGGGCTGGGCTGGCTGCAGGTTTCTGACTTGGTATTTACACTCCATCTTCTGAGGCAAACTCTCAAATCCCCTTGACAGAAGAGAAAAGAAGCGCTACCACGTCTGCCTTGCCCAGGACCAGAGAATCTGGAAGGTTTGCTAAACTCAGAGAGTGACAGGGCTGGGGCGGAGGAGCGCGCCCCGCGTGCGCCGGGCCGATGCCTGGCCGCACACTGCCCTCTGCTGGCGGAGCCGCGCACCTGCGACCCCGCGCGCCCGGCCCGCGGAGACCCGCGGGCTGCGCCAGCCTTGTGCACTTTGCCCTCCGATCTCTGGGTTTGAAGGCCCCAGAGGACTGACAGCTTAGGGCTGCTTGGGAATATGCAAACGACGCCAAGACTGCAGGCAGAGGCAGGGCCCCGCGCCCCAGGGCAGCAAACGCGAACCGCTGTCCCGCCAAAGGATTGGAGTCATTTTAAGTGTCACCCTGTGTTCCCATATCCTCATTCTCCCGCCCATATCTTCGTTTTCCTTTTGGTTGAGGCCAGTGATTTTTTTTTTTTTAAACCACAATTTAGGATGGTCACTGTAAGGGACGTTTAACGTCTAACACTCCTTGGTCTGAACTGGCGCAGCCCCTCCACCCCTCCCGGCCGGTTGGGGAGCTGCTAGAACCCAGCCTAGGACCCTCTGCGAGACAGCAGAGGGTGGGGTCTGGCCCAAGCGAGGCCAGTGAGGGAACCATACCCCTGCCACGGTGAGCCTGTCGCTCCAGGGTCCACGCTGGGTGGGAAGAATCCTTTCCTCCTGGTGGCTGAGCAGGGAAGAAATGTGTAATGACCGCTTTCTGGAAAGGGATACGGAGGCTGCAGTGGGGCCAAGGGGGGCACAAGAAGGGGTGACAGGGACAGGAGGTGGGAGGGGAGCCCTGAGTCCTGCTCCTGCTCCACCCCTGCCTCTGCCTGCAGGAGCCTGGGGCCTCTTCTCTGCCTGGGCAGCGGGCTGTCCGTCTGCGCTTGCTTCCTCTGCCTCGTCCTGGGCTGCCCTGCCCGCGGCAGTCCCATTTCTGGCCGCCTCGCCCTCCTCCTGCAGAGCTCGGGGTGCCTGGGCTGGGCCCTGGCCGCGGAGGGAGACACCTGGGCACCTCTGTGGACCAATGCCTGGGCCTCGCTGTGGGTGGCCTCTGAGTGCCTGGCCTCAGCCGTCCTGCTCTGCTCCTGGCCCCAAAGCCTACCCCACCATGGCAAATCTCACGCGCTGGTTTGTGTTAACAGTGCTCACAGCCCCAGCTGACCTCTCCCGGAGGGCTTAGATACAGTTTAAAAACTCTCTATTGTGGCAGGTTTCAGGTGTACAACACCAGTGTGACCACAGGAAGTGTTCTGCCCGGGTTCCGGTGTCTTCCTCCCCACACTGGAACATTTTTAAAGCGAATTCCGACATCCTGTAAGTCGTCAACACTTCTCTGCCTGTCTCTGGTGCTGAAGGATTTTCAGCAAGCCCCACACTGTTGTCACCACACCCAACAGGATGAAGATAACTCCTGAGTGTCATCTACCACCCAGGACGTGTTCAGTTTTCCCTAGTGATCCCGAAAGTGCCTCTGTGCAACTGGTCTCTTTGATCAGCACTCAAACAAAACCTGTGCCTGGCATTTGGTCATGTCTCTGGACGTCTTTTAACCTCTTACGGTTCTCCTCCATTTGGTTTACTTATTAATTATTCTCCATTTATTTACTGAGGAAACTGTGTCATTTGTCCTGAAAATGCCACGTATTCTGGATTCAGCTGATTATATCCTCACAGTGTCGTTAACATGTTCCTTCTTCTCCTGTATTTCTTGCAAACTACTAGTTCGATCTGGAGGTCTGATTAGGCTCAGGTTTGATTCCTTTTAGGCAGGAGTCCACTGCAGGTGGTGCTGTGTGCTTCCTCCTGCATCACAGCACTCGGCTCGTGACGTGCGTTCAGACGAATCCGTGGCCTTGGACGGTGCCGGCCTCCTGTCTCTGCTGTGAAGTTCCCCATCGACCTTTATCTCGTGGTTTTAGCCACCACTGACCGGCACCTATATCCATTCCTTTTGTTCCCAAGTCTCTCCCTTCCCAAGTGAAACTGTTCTCTGGAAACAGGCAGTTTCTTTTTGGCATTTCTATCTGGCCTGTATATACTTTACGTTGAAGTGAGCAGCTGCATCTGTTATTTGTGGCAGGGTAGCAGACAACTTCAAACCTTAAGTGGCTTAGGACAACAAGAGTCACTAATTCAGCTCACGAATATGCCATTTGGGCAGGGGGTGGAAGGGAAAGCTCTCCTCTGTTGTACATGGCACCAGCAGGGGCAGCTCAAAGGCTGGGGGTGACCTGACACCTGAGGCTGGGAGGAACTGGGCTGGGGCCTAGGCAGGGCCATCAGCACCTGCACCTACCTGTGGCCTCTGCATGTGGCCACTGGCTGCCTCGCAGCACGGAGGCCACGTCCCAGGAGTGAGACCGCAAGGAGAAAGTACTGGGCGTTTTTATGACCTGGATCCACAAGTCACTCAGAATCATTTCTCTGGTATGTATTGGTCAAAGTTGTCATCAAAGTCTATCCAGGTTCAAAAAGAGCGGACATCACTTGACGGGGGAGGGTCAATGTCACATTGTAAAAAGAGCGTGTAGAATGGGATTTGTTATGGTGGCTTATTTTTTGGAAAATATGACCCTGAGAGAATAAATTCAAGTAATTAAGGGTTAAGTGTCATAAGCCAGACACATCACAAATGACAAACATTTGTCACAGTTTTATCCAAGCCATTTAAAAAAGAAAACATTGCCACACTGTGGCTGCACTTCAGCTCCTTTTCTTGCCTTGGGAGAATAGATATATTGATATAATTGATTATTTAAAGACTTGTATATTCACATAACATTAGTTTAAAAATATTTGTTTTCTACCCAGCGTGTGTCAGGCACGGTTTGAGATGCTGGGATAGAGCACTGAGCAAGACGACAGGCTCCCGGCCCTCACGCGGCTGACGAGTGGGAGGAGACAGGTCACAGCCGTGTAAACTGAAGACAGCACGATGTCACCAAGCGGTGCAGGGAGGTGGCCCAGGGTACTGGAGGGACAGGGAAGCAGGAGGGGGCCGAGCTACTCAGGCAGCCCAACAGGGCCTCGGGGAGGGGATGAGGTGACTCCCGATTTGCAGAGGACGCGATGACAGAGACGCAGCCGCGCTGCAGCCTGGCGTAGCCAGAGTGCTGCAGAGAGAACGCGCTAGGGGAAGGTGGGCTGGCCGAGGGTGGGAGACAGCAGACGATGTCTGAGGGCAGGACAGGCTGACAGTGTACAGCACCGTCGTGCAGATTTAGATTTTATTCTACGTATCATGGGAAGTACTGGCAGGTTTTCCTTTTAGAAAGGGTCTTTGAGGGACTTCTCAGGACGGTAGGTGCTTGGAGGGGGAAACGTCTTACTCCCAGCCCTTATCCTGCCGTAGATGGGGATGGGATGAGCTGGCAGCGTCCTGGCAGGGAGACACTTTCTAGAAGCTGGAAATGGTCAAAAGGTTAAACACACAGAGAGATCTTGAAAGCTGCCCCTGGATCTGGCGATCAGGAGGTCTTGAGTGAATCCGGGAAGAGCAGTTATGGTAGAGGGATGGCATCACACGTCTAATTGCAACTCATACATTCGTCAACTCTGGTCTGGGCGGAAGCCTCCTAAAGGTCTCCCTGCTGCCACCCTGAGCCTCGCTGGCCCCTGTGCTCCATGCCCCAGTAGCCCGAGTGATCTTTTTAGAGCGAAAACCATATCATACCATTCCTCTACTCAGAGCCCTCCAAAGTGTTCCCCACACTCGGAGTGAGAGCACCGTCTGCACCATAACCTACAAAGACTTGCTGTGGCCTCTTGTCACGTTGGCTCCTTCAAGAAGCAGACACCAAGACAAAATTTGACACACAAGGAAAGTGTTGGGAGAGCACTTGTTATGCATAGAGGGGGGGAGACAGAGCAGGCAAAACTCTCATTTGTGGTCTGACGTTGGTGAAAAGACATGGGGAGGGGAGGGATTGGGTAGAAAGGCCCCTCTGCAAGTCTGGGGAAGCTTTGGCCAAATGGCCGCGGGTGCTCTAGCTAAGCTCACCCGTTAGAGGACTAGGCCTGTGCTGGGACCTGCCCTTGCTCCGGCGTTGGTCAGGTCACCCTGGGAGCAGTGAGGCTTTGCACCAGGGCGATGGACTCCGGGGCAGCAGCTGGGACCGTGCGTCAGCCATGCCCCGCAGCAGGAGACCTGCGGCACTGCGTCAGCCCTCCACGCACCTCAGACCTCATCTGCCACGCTGCTTGTCACCCTTTCTGCTGGAGCTGCACCGACTCTTGGCTGTTTCTCCAACACCCCAAGTGTGCACCTGCCTCAGAGCCCTTCCCCTTGTTGTTCCCTCTGCCCGAAATGCTTTGCTCTCAGATTTCTAGAGGCCAGCACCAGTGCTTTCTTAAGGTCTCTGTTCAAATTCGTCTTATCGGACAGGCTTTTCCAGACCACCCTATACACAATAGTCCTCTCTGGTCATTCGCGGTGCCCTGAACCTTCTCTAACTTTTTCCATAGAATGTATTACCTCCTGACCTTGTTTACATTTATCTGTCTGTAGCATTTCACAAGAATTTAAGTTTCAGGAGGGTAGAAACTTTGCACTGTTTTGTTCATTTTCATCCTCACAGCCTAGAGGAATATATTTCTAGGCCCATGGAAAGCAATAGATACTTTTTATTTATTTTTAAATAGGTACTTTTTAAACAAATAAATGATGAGTACCTACTGTGTCCACACAGCCAGATCTGAAAATATTTGTTGAATAAATGAACAAATGAATGAACCAGGACTGTTCCAGGAGCTGAGGATATAGCACTGAACAAGACGAAGTCCCTGCTCTCATGGAGCGTACATTCTTTAATAAAAATAAGATTGAAATCCTAGCATACCTGGGAGGTTGAGGCAGGAGGATTGTTTGAGGCCAGGGGTTCGAGACCAGCCTGAGCAAGTGTGAGACCCCATCTCTACTAAAAATAGGAAAATTAGCTGGACGTGGTGGCACAAGCCTATAGTACCAGCTACTTGGGAGGCTGAGGCAGGAGGATCGCTTGAGCCCAGGAGTTTCAGGTCACTGTGAGCTATGATGATGCCACTGCACTTTAGCCAGGATGACAAAGCCAGACTCTGGCTCAAAGAAAACCCAAAAAACAAAAAAACTCAAGATTGATTACTGGATGCTAGAGTCATCTTTATGGAAGCAGAGGTATCTAGGTATAAGTCTCCTGTGTTAACTTTAAAGCAGCATGCTCTCGTAGACTATCCCAGGGAAGAATATCACATGGCCCATGGGTTGAACAAACCCAGTGGTCTTTTGTTTCTATTCTCATGTTTATGTTTCACTTCTAGAAGTCAAGTGTTGGTTTATATTGTGCCTCAAGCCTTTCCCAGTGGTATCTCCTTATGAAAACGTTAACTGAGGTTGCTGTCTGTGGGGTAAATTCCAAGACTTACAATGCAAACATTTTCTCAAAATACCAACGCCATTCATTTAACAAAATCAAATATTGTCCTAGGTTTTTCTTCCAAACAAAGAAGGCAATTTCTTCCCCAACTGCCATTTTCACCCCTTCCCCACCCCACTAATTATCTAAAGAGCTGGGAACCTGTGTTCTACTTGTGTCACAGGCAGGGAAGGCCCGTGACTGGAACATTCCACCCTGAAGCTGCGTCCTGGTCTTGCCACTCGCTCTAGGTTTGCTGGTGGTTGCTAGGAATAACTCCATGGGACCACAGACAGGCATTTCACAGAGGAGGTAAAACGAGTCCAGAAGAAGCCACGTGTGAAAACTGATGCCACTCTGCTCCAGAGGTCGGAAAATTTAGGAGCAGTTTAGCTGGAGGAAGAAGCAATTCTTAGGAGAAAAGAGTCAGGAAAATGTATTGTCAATTACACAGGGGAGGCTTATTTCAAAATAAAGACATCTGAGAAGCTCACACATGTGAGATTCATTGTTAATCCCCTGGGCCCATCGATACAACCATTTCTGCGTTTCATTTGTTGTTTCTTTATGTGATAGACGAGGTCCTGACTTCATGTAGAAGTCCAACTCTGGCCCTATTAACACTTGGACTTAAACCTGAATAGATCTAGAAAGATTGCCAGGAAGTAAAATGACGGCGAAGGTGATTAAGCAAGCAAATGTATTTGCCATTCTTTAAAAACTTAATTTCCTAGACCTTCCGTCTGTGGCTCCAGGGTGGCCGTTTGGTCTGGGAGGCTGCTTGGGGACTGAGGCTCAGAACCGTGCGTCTCCGTGTGCCGAGTGAGCCGGGCTGTGCTGGGGAAATGGATTGGGGTTGGTGTAATAAACAGTGCCTCGGTGGGCGCCAGGGGACTCCTCCTCTCGGCCCCCACCCTTCCCTGGCCAGAACTCTAAGTGGGGGTTACTCCACGGAAATCAGAGGGAATGGAGTCTGTTAGATATTTCCTAACAAGAATTGAACCGTGTTCCTCAGGGAAATTGGTAGTGAAGGATGTGATTTGAAACAGAAATGTCTGGCCTAGGTTTCTAACCCCCAACATCCTACCTCAAGCCAGGCCATTTTCCCTCCTTTTAAATCATAACTTTGAGTCTTAACTAGGGGTGGGGCTATGAAAAGACTAAATTCATGCTTTTAAAAGTAAATGTACAAGCAAATACCTTCCTATGCCAGCCAAAGCTGAAGTTCCAGTTGGGCTCAGTAGCCAGGGCAGGGAGAAGCCTTGGCTTCCCATTGACATGCAAAGGCCAGGGAGTTTCTGGAGGAAACAGACCAGAAGAGGTCAAAAGAGTAGCAGATAAAGATGAGGTTGCAGTAGCATTTGAAGTCACTCCTTGGAGTCCTCAACACCCTAAGCTTTTAGAAAAAAACTTGAGCCCAAAGAGCCTTGGTCTGAGGTTGCGAAGTTTAGATCTCTCCATAGCCCAGGCTAGAACCCGTGTCTCTTGCTTCTAGTCTAGCCTGCATCTCCTCCCATGAATGTCTTCAAGAGACAAAGAAGGAGTGACTGGGCCAGAGCTCAGGATCCACTTGGGAGCCTGCATAGGAAGGAAACTCACATGAGGGGACAAGTGGTTGGAGTTGGCAATGAACTGAGAGAATATAAAATACGGCTGAGTAAAATGCAAGGTAATCTTGTTTTGGCAGAAGCATTGCCTTTTTATTTCACATTATTAAAAAATCATATTCTCCTGCTGACCACAAAACCACCTGGAAACAGGACTGCTGGGCTAAAACAGAATACCTCCTACCGCACACCATGTCGCCCGAGGGAACTGCTGTTTCTGAGAACTTTTCCAGACTCTCCGTTATATATGGCTTAAACTCTCAAACCTAAAATCTCTTGGGTAATACAAAAGAAGTTGTTTAAACCACCAGAGAGCTGGATTACTCACCAATCAGGAATTTAGTGAAAAGGTAAACCATAAGAGTTTAAGTTTGGTGCTCACTTGCCTCTTGCAGTATTTGATAGAGTTTGCAAAATACTTAATTATTTCCATTTCTGCTTTGTGTGCCTAGAACCTATCTTGGGTTGCATGTGGACTGGCGTTGGGAGAAGAGGGCAAAGCAAATCAAAGACCTATGTTGGATCTTTGCCACGTCTGTTTGGATGTTTTATCTGCTGTTAAGACTAAAAATATCACCCATGATGGACTGGCAGCAGGAATTCCTTTCCTGCTAGGAGTGGGAGTGGGGTGGGGGAGAGGACAGCTAAAAGGGACACAGGCTAACAATTTAGGATGAAGTAGCTTCAAGTAACTTTAAAACAAATGCAAGGAGGCATTTATTGAGTGTCTACTGAATGCCACGGAGCATGAGACAGGGTGAGTGGGATGTAGGGTGAGTTAGACCCTGCCCTCCTTGGGACCACTGTGCCCACCAGGCCCTCATAACCAAGTGAACTAGAAACAACTTGTCCAGAGCTGCATCTTGGTGGTCTGGATCAGTACCCCAGATGTGGCTTTTCAAAAGAGGCCTGTATAAGCCATTTCTCGCAACTGTGCAGCCTTGACCATTAGAGATAAGTAGCTAAGTGTCTGAGGTTGAATTCTCTCTTTTATACTCAACCCCAGAAGCGCTTATTGTTCACATTGTCCATTGAGACACACAAAGGAGGGCTTAAAAAATAGTTCCCCATGAGGTTGCCTAGTCTGGAGGAAGCCTGGAAGGGCAGTGACTCATGCACCAGGGGTGTCTGTGTGTGCAGGCGAGGCCATGTGCATAATGCAGCCACAGGATCGCTGTCTAAGGCAGGGACGTGTAGAGGGCTGCACAGGACAGTGCTGCTCTAAGGATGCAGGAAGGAAGAGGCAGCATGATGTAATGGGAGGAGCACAGGATTTTGTACTCATAGTTCTTCCATTTAAGGCTCTGTGATTTTGAACAAGTAATTTCATATCTCAGAGCCTTGGTTTCCTCATTTATGAAATGGGGATAATTGTGACTACTTTCTAGAGTTTTATGAAGATTCATTGAAATAGTATTTGAATGCACCTAGCACTGAGCATGGTACAAAACACAGTAGACATTTGGGAAATGTACATTCTGCTCCCTGCTTGACTGAATCTGGCTGCTTATAACAAAGGAAGACAATAGGAGGGCTGCAGAGACACAAGCGATCCATTGTCTTCTCTGATTCTGACTCTCCCGACTGGAGGCGGCATGTGGAAAATGCAGTGATGGATGGGGAGACAGGAGTCTTCTATTCCAATCCCGATTTACTCACTTCCTGGCTAGGTGACCTGAGACAAGGTACTTAACATCTCTAGACTAAAGTTCTCTCTTCTGTAAAATGCCTTTACCCAACTCCCAAGGCGATAATAAGGATCAGTTGAAGGCATCAAGATTAGGAAGGAAGATGTAACTGTTTTTATTTGCAGAAAATATGATCCTGCATATTGTTATATGCAGAAAATCCTCAGGAATGCATGAAAACCTATTTTATCTCATAAAAAATATTCAGCAAGGTAGCAAGATACAAGATCAACACCCCAAATCAATTATGTTTCATATAATTCCAGAGTGAAATTCAAAAAGTAATTCCACTCACAATAATCTCAAAAAGAATAAAATACTTAGAAATATTTAACAAAAGTGCAATCTGTACACTGAAAACAACAAAGCATTACTGAAGGAAATTGGAACTGAAATAAATGGAAAGACATCCCATGTTCATGGATCAGAAGACTAAGATAGCAATTCTCCCTAAATTGGTCTGTAGATTCAACACAATCCCTATCCAAATGCCACCTGGATTTTTTGCAGAAATTGACAAGTTCATCTCACATCTTATATGAACACAAGTGACTCAAAATAGCCAAAACAATCTTCACAAAGAAGAAAAAGTTGGAGGACTTACACATTTCAAAATTTACCACAAAGCTGTAGTAATCATGACAGTGTGATCCTGGCATAATGAAAGACACATAGATCAACAGATTGATGTAATAAAATCGGGAGCCCAAGAATAAACTCTAACCTTAAGATCAGTTGATTTTTGGCCAATGTATCAAAAACCAATTCAGTGGGAAAGAAGTAGTCTTTTTAATAAATGGTGCTGGGGCAACTACCTCATATTGTACACATAAATTAACTCGAAATGGGTCACAAACCTAAATGGAAAAGCTTGAAGTGTAAAACTCTTAGAAGAAAACATAGGAGCAAATCTTCATAATGTGGGGTTAGGGAATTATTTCCTAGATATGATGCAAAAAACACAAGTGGTAAAAGAAAAAAATGATAAATAGGAATTCATCAACATTAAACATCTTTACACTTCAAGACACTCCATCAAGAAAGTGCAAAGACAATGATTCAGTTTGGATGTTTGGCCCCTCCAAATCTCATGTTGAAATTTGATCCCCAGTGTTGAATGTGGGGCCTGGTGGAAAGTGTTTGGGTCCTGAGGATAGCCGCCTCATGAATGGCTGGGTGCCCTCCCTACAATAATGAGTGAGTTCTCACTTTATTAAGTTCACACAAGAGCTGGTTGTTCAAAGAATCCTGGCATCACCTCCTCTCTTTTGCTCCCTCTCTCATTATGTGACATGCCTGTTCTCCCTTCACCTTCTGCCTTCATCAGAAGCTCCCTAAGGTCCTCACCAGAAGCAGATACTGGCATGATGCTTCCTGTACAGCTGCAGAATTGTGACCCAAACAAACCTCTTCCTTTATAAATTACCCAACCTCAGAGTAATTTCTTTATAGTAATGCAAAACAAACCAACACAGCCTGGGCGAAAAATATTTGCAAATCGTATATCCCATGGGGACTTTATATCCAGAATATTGAAAGAACTACAACTAAAAATTAGAAGACAAATAACCTAATTTTAAAAATGGGTAGTATGATTGAATAGACATTTCCCCAAAGAAATTATTAAATAGCCAATAAGAACATGAAAAGATGTTCAACACATTAGCTTTTAGGAAAACGCAAATCAAAACCACCATGAAATACCACTGCACACCCACTAGGATGGCTACAATTAAAAAGACAATAACAAGTGCTGGTGAGGATGTGAAGAAATGAGAAAATGAGAATTTGAGAACCCTCCACATATCGCTGGTGAGAATGTAGAATGGTGTAGCCATTTTGAAAATCAGCTTGGAAATCTCTCAAATGTTAAACATAGAACTACCCTGTGATAGAGCAATTTCACTGTTAGGTATCTACCCGGGAGAAATGACAACACATACCACACAAAAACTTGTACAGTTTGTACGAGTACAGTTATACTGTTTGTAGCAGTATTATTATTCACAATAGCCTGAAAGCAGAAACAACCCAAATGTTCATCAACCAGTGAATGGATGAACAAAATGTGCTCTATCCACACAGTGAAATACTTCTTGGCAATAAAAAGGAATGACTTAGTAACACAACCTGGATGAACCTCAAAAACATTATGCTCAGTGAAAGAAACCAGACACAAAAGAACACATATTGTAGGATTCCATTTTTTTCTGAAATGGAATATAAATAAATAAAATATAATTAAATAAAAGTAAATATAGATTTACTTTTTCAGAAAAAGTAAATCTATAAAGGCAAAAGAGTTAATAGTTGCCCAGGGCTGGGACATGAATGGGGAGCAACCATAAGGCATAAGGTTTCTTTTTGGGGTGATGGAAATATTCTAAAATTACATTGTGGTGGTGGTTGCATATCTCCATAAATATACTAAAATCATTGAATTGTACTTTTAAGATGGGTGGCTTTTTTAGTATGTAACTTACATCTCAATAAAGCAGTTAGTAATAATTTTTAAAGATCCATTGAGATCACCATGACAGATCCATCTGTAGGACCTAATTAGCATATAGTGTCTAAGTTACATCCTCAAGATTCCCAGTTACACAGGCAAATACCAGCCCCCAAACCTCCCAGATGTGGAATTTACCTACAGAGCATTTTTCCTCCTTTCTGCTCCCCAGGGGTTTCTCAAACCCTGCTGCTAAGTACAAATCCCCTAATCTAGAGACGTTTTTGTTTCTTATTTTTCAGTTTGATAACTGACCTTCTTATGTTAGGAACTTCATCTTTCCTTGGTTACTTTGACCCTGCTCGGATCCTAATTCTCACTTTAGGTCTTTGCCAGAATGGTCTTCGGTAGCTCTTTACTCCTTTGCCTCCGTCACCGAGCCCACTAAATGTAAGCAAGCTCCCCGAGGTCCCTCTTTCTCTTCTCTTGCCGTAACCTCGCCTCATCTGCTCGCGCCATTCCCCACCTCTGCCCTTGGCTTGTACAGTGCCGTCCACACATAGGCCCTTCCTCCAGGTTTCAACCCGTCGGAATCCTCCCAGCTTCACTCAACTAACCATCTCCTCAGCGAACCTTCCCTCTTCACCACACACTGTCACACGTGATCTTGGCCTCCTCGCTGCCTAGTCTACTCTGACTTATGATTATGTTTATTTCAACACATACTTAATTGCTTTGACTTAGCAAGACAGAGGCCATGCCCTGGTCATCTTTATAACAGCACCTCTCACATAGCAGACGTTCAGTGTGTCCTGGAACAGATAACATGCATATCCGAATGTACTGTAGGAATGTATGTCAACACACACGTTGGTGGAATTACCAAGATCTGAGGTTCAGACAGACAGTGGAAAAGGGATTAGCAAATGGGTGAAAATAGCAAGATCTCCAGGCACCATCTAGCTCTGAAATATTACTATCTATGGGTCGAAGCCTTTTAGAGGGGGGACATCTTATAATATTTTGGCTTGAAAGGGAAAGATAGATGGAGGAAAGCCACGCCGGGGCTGGGCTGTGGGCTTAGGAGGAAGCGAGTAGAGCCCTTGTGGAGGGAACATGTGGTATCAACAAAGAGAAGGACGGACAGTTCCCAGAGAGGCCGCCAACAAAAACAGGGAACTGCAAGGGGGAGGTGAGGAGGACCTGCTGAAATTCCACCCCAGCGGGGGTTCATAACAGGCCAGGAGAACTCAACTCTGACGCTCCCTCGCTAGCAGGTTGGGGATCAGTCTGCTGTCCACTGAGGGGGTCTCCTCGGGGGCATTTCCAGGACACCCACCCAGCTGGCTAGTCAGTTCAAAAGAACAGACCAACAGGTGGTTGGGAATTGGGTAAAATCACTGTGTTTTCATTTGGTTCTTTCAGCTTTTAGCTAGATGCTGCAATCCGTGTTGACACAGGCTGCGAGTGAATTCCTTGGAACGAGCTTTTCTTATCTGTTCCATCAGAACTTGGTGAAATTATGTAAGGACGTGAAGGGATAGCAGCCAGTTCAACACGACCCGTGGCATTAGGAAGTAGGGAGGGTGGCTGAGCCGAGGCCAAACACCGCCTGCCACCTTCTGGGTAGCTCCACCTCCCCCTTGGCCAGATCTTTGGTGAAACACACACACGCACACACAAACACACACACACACACACACACACACACACACGCACACGCTCTGCTTTGAACCTCATCTCCATTTCAGCTTACACATCCTGGAAGATCTTAATGGGGGTGAGAAAAAAGCAAAAGCAACCCAGCGAAGCCCGACCAGGAGAGAGTGGAGTGCCCAGAGCCGTGCTGAGAGCCTGGGCACAGGTCAGCCTGGGTGCACAGGCAGGAGGGGCCAGAAGGGAATGCCAGCATCTCCATCTGATCACCTGGGGGTGGGCAGGCACCAGCCCCAAATCCAGGCCTGCATTGGCGTGGTTCCACCCTCATCTAGCTGCTGGATCTGACTCTTAGGCCTGTGCGTCCTTCTGTACAATAAGACAAATGCACTAGCATTTCTAAGTTCTCCTCTGCTTTTCACATTTTGCAATTCTGAATGTCTTCGGGTGGAAGTTTCAATTGGGATGTAGTGGGTTTTGTTACATATTCCCAAGCCCATTCACATAGTTTTAGTGTTATATTTTACACAAAGCACACTAAAATGAACTATGAACGTCACACACAGAAGTGTACAGAGAGGGGTGTCATGGTTTGGGACAAGGCCAGCTGGCTAAGCCACAGGGGAAGGGACCAGACTGGGAGTAACTGGAACCTAGAATTAGATCCACCCCCAAAGGGATACCCCTGGGTGCTGGGAGGTCCAGGATGGCAGGTTGAGTCATAGAGTGTGGCTTTCTGTCCTGAGGAGAAGGACTTCCGGTGCGAAGATGAGGGGAGGGAACTTAGAGGAATATGGAGCGTAGCTGGAAGAACCCAGAATCCAGGGAGACAAAAACAGGCATGTGAGCGCACTAGGTGGTTTGTGAGAAAATAGTGCAACCTCTGCCAACAGGCGAGGTCCAGTAAGAAAGCTCTAGTGCCTAGTGGAAAGGTGGATAACTCGAGGTTTCCACCATGGGGTGGACAGAAGTTCAGTTACTGGCACTGAGCTAGCGCAGTCCAGCAAACGTGAATGAGGTGCCTCTTCTGAGCGAGCACGGGGCCCTGATGGGAGGGAGTGCAGACCAGCCGCAGGCAGAAGCGCTCCAGGCACGCACCCAGGGGGCGGTAGCCCTTCAGAGGCCGCGCACGAGGTGGGCTCTCGTCCACTCGTCCACTGTCTTTTTTTTTTTTTTTTTTTGTTCTCTTTTATTTATTTATGTATTCAGGATATTATGGGGGTACAAACATTTTGGTTACATGTAATGCTGTTACTGGCACTGAGCTAGCGCAGTCCAGCAAACGTGAATGAGGTGCCTCTTCTGAGCGAGCACGGGGCCCTGATGGGAGGGAGTGCAGACCAGCAGCAGGCTATATATTTTTAGTTGTCTGATTAATTTCTTTCTATTTTAGTAGAGACGGGGTCTTGCTCTTTCTCAGGCTGGTCTTGAACTCCTGATCTTGAGCGATTCACCCGCCTTGGCCTCCACTGTCTTTCGTCCTGCTCCTCGGAGGGGCAGTGGCAGCTCCCAGAGGTGGTGATGTTGAGAGAAGGATGGTGACAGCCACCTTCACCAGGGGTCTCCTGAGCCCTGGCTGTTCGCTGTTTGCGTGTCTGCAGTACAGACAGCAGAAACAAAACCACAAAACATCGCTGTATGTCCATTAGGCTGGGAAACATCTTTTAAAATAATCTTTTGATGTGAATATATTTCCCAAAATCAAAAGTGGAGGGCTTAATCAATATTGAATAAAAATATCTGCTCAAGTAGAGATGAACAAGTCCCATTGTGTACGTATGCATTTTTAATTAATATTTCAAATAGATAAGTAATTCACATTGTTCAAAAAGATAGGCAACAAGACATCTCTGTCCCAGCTTTGTCTCCCGTCTGTCAGTTGTCACCAAACTAAGTAAACACAGTTCTTTAAAAAAAAATCACATTTTCCCTCCAGTTGGCAAACATCCTTTGCTGGGCCCTGGTGTCTCTGGATGGCGCAGGCGTCTCGCACGGGGGCTGCCCCCACCTCCTGCCTCTGGCAGAGCCTGGCCGCACAGAGGAGGGAGATGCTGCCTCCACGACACGGAGCATTCACGACAGAGACCAAGGGAATGTGTGTGGAAAGGTTTTAACATAACTGGCCACGTCCATGCAGAACACGCTACTGGGAGCATCTCGGGCTAAGTGACTTGGTGGCACTTCCCAGGGGCTACTGGAGCCAAGTGTCTCCTCCGTGGTGCCCTGCTGCCTGGACACGTCTCCCCCTAACGCCACCACATCCTCCCTCTCTGGTGGGCTCCATGATGGGATGTCCTGCAGGCCAGCAAGTGTCCCAGGGAGCATCCGTGTCCCCTACGAATGGGAAAGCTGATCGCCCAGAGGGGAGGAGGGGTGCCCACATTCACACACCATGGGTGGTGGCCCTGAGGCAGTGACCCTTTACACGTTGTCCTGTCTGTGTTTCAAGGGTGGAGGCTGGAGGGGGCTGGGGAGCCTGGGCCAGGCTAGGCCTGTCACCCACTAATGAGTGGCTGAGGAACCCAATATTGGAGGTTTTCTCCCAAACACCTCTGTTTGCTTGAGGTTTTTTCCTTCAACCATCAGAACAGCATGTTTTCTCAAGTCCACCTATGAAAACCAAATCCTCGTACACACAGACAGCTTCTCGGGGAAGACCAGACATGCTACAGGGCCGGGGCTTGTGTGTGTGATTCGTGTGCAGAATCCGGAAGAACAGAACCTGTTGGCCCAGGGACCCCTCAGGCAAATCCTGTGGGCGTCCCATGTCCCGAAGTCCTACTGCCACCCACCCCTTCAGGCCAGTCCTTATCATGGACCCTCAGGGTCCAGTGGGGGTCACTACAGGCCACTTTCTTCAGATGTGTAGAACAGGTCGAAGTGGAGTTGCTGGGGTCAAAATAAGGGCAAGGGACACAGAGTGTCCCTGGGAGCCCGTGCCAGCCACCCTTTCCCTCTGCCGCCACTAAGGGGACGCTGGGAACCTCACTGCGGTACCTCCAGCCTCTAGAACGCTCTCAGCGCACACCTGGCACTCAATGCACAGCTGACCCCAGGGCCTCATCTGCCCAGTCTTCTCACGTTAAAGAGCAGGAACTCAGGACCAGGCCAGGAAGATAGCGCGATTCATCCCAAGTTAAACGGCCGAGTCAGGAGAAGTAGCCTGGCCCTCTGCCTCCCTTTCTCCCGCCCTCCGGCCTACTGGGGCCTCCACCCTGCCCCACGTCAGACGTTTCGGTTGGGGAATCTGGGTTGAAGGGACGAGACTGCTCACAACCACAGGCGGCCTCCCGTGGGCCCCGGCCTCCCGGCACACCTGTGACCCATGCGTGGCCGTGCTGCTCTGTGCAGACTTTTACACACGTTCTCATGACAACCCACTGCTCCTGCTGCCTCAGACTGGGTGACCACAGACGCATTCACTCTCCAAGGCGCCCAAGGGGGGTTATTTCATCAAGAAGCAAAGTAGCTTCTTATTCTGCACCCAAATTCCAGCCTGGGCAGTCCTTTGTCTCGGTCACACTGCCCACACATCACCACGTGACCTGCGTGTTGTATCTTTTCTCCTTGTTACCGAAAGGCCTGAGGATGGGAGTTGGTTGAGATCAAGCAAAGTATCCAACAGGAGCCAAATGCTAAACATGGGGCCCACAGGAACCCCAGACCTGCCCCAAGTCCCTGCCTGGTTAGGCTGTGGACACAATGGGCCTATTCAGGGAGGGGGACTCTGAAACACGAGTAGGTGTTGTTTAAAGTGTCTCCGAAAGGAGCGTTAACCTGCTGAGTCAGGCTCCCTCCGAATTCATTTTAAATGTCCTTTAACCCGTTTTTGGCGTAGGGTTCATGATGGAGCAGGAACCGAGAGCAGCATGGCTCAGGCAAACTCCCAAAGGCCTTGGTGGGAGGCATATATGATCTGTCAGTCAACAGTGGGGCCGGGATGCAGAGGTTTGCAGACCACGGTGGCTCCACGCGGGTGAAGCTTCGGAACAAGGCCTTGCTGTTATTACAATCAAAAGCTTTCACCACGTTTTAAAGCTTTACCCACTATCCTAATCACTCCCCTCTTTGGGGAGTGAGTTTCCAGCAGCTGAATGCCCTACAATCAGAACTACCTCTCATCACCACGGAAGCCAAAAGAAACATACTTTTTGAAAAGTGACACTTCAGTGTAGACAGGTCTGTTGATGAGAGCTTAAATAATGATGTGCCAGGAGACATTAGCTTTGGAAGTTCTTAGAACACATTTTTTTCTCAGGGCATGGCTGGTGAGTGCTCTTCCCGGCTTCTATGGCCCAACACCTCAGCTACCCTGCCCGCTTCTTTAGGCAGCTTAACCCTGGATCACGACAGAGACTGTAGTTTTAAGTGGAAAAGTGGAAAGATGTCATTAGGTATCTCTGAAAAGTAAGTGACACAATTTAGACAAAAGTTCATGCAGGTGAGGAAATAGATTCTAACTGTGCATCTGTGACAAATAGTCTCTACCAGCTGTGTGGCAAGCAGAGACACAGGAAGTCCATTTACTGGGGTCTATTGGGACCCACAGGATCAATTTCTCTGTTTTACCCCATGGTATTCTGCATGTTTCTGAAACCCTCCTTTAAGATATTGTCTCTGGCCCCCTATAAGGCCAAGTCCAGGTGAATGCCTTACTCAACTTGGAATCTAATTTGATGAAAATTTCCTTCTCCAAATAAATCTCACTGAAATAAATACACAGCCCTTCGCACTCTCCCATCTCTGCTAATAGGAGCCCCTTTATTCAGACTTCCGAATATTTCACTTCCTTTCGGTTCTTTCATATTCATGCATCAGCCAGTCAGCAAGCTCCGCCTCAAGGGTGCCCTTCACTAGAAGTTCAAATGTTTGATGTGGAAAAGAAGGGAAGGAGGAGCTTACTGGGCTGTCCTTGGTTTAGACCCATTGCATGTGGTTTTCGTTTTGTCTTTTTTACAAACTCGTCTCTCCGTAACCCTCCAACCCACACCTGGATGGTGCACGGGCTTAGTGCCCTTCTTCTGACTTGTAACACTCATTTCTCCTGCGTTGCCTGTGCCACGCCCCTCATCTCATCGCAGTCGCTAAGCGCTATCACACGTCCTGCTAGCTCCTCTGTCCCCTGTGCTGTGAGAGCAGCAGCTCTCATTTAGAAGTTGCTTTTTCAGCCTGGATCCCAGAACGAAGAGGAAATGGAGCAGAGTTCATTGCTAATGGCCAGGTGCATGGTGAGGAGTAAACCTCGGTTGTGGGGCCCCTCAGGTACAGTTCAGAATTCCTTGTTACTACAGCATAACTTAGCTTAACCTTACTGATACGGTGTGTGACATGCACACTGTTAATAACAGTGATTTCACACATGCGTTTTCTCATTCTGTTTGCACAACAATCCTATTGGATGAGTTTGACTTTCTCCATTCTACTAATAAAAAACTACTAAAACTCAAAAGGAGCCTGTTCAAATTCCGGAAGTAAAAAAGTGATAGAGTAGATTAAATTAGATCTTTGGCAGCAAATCCACAGTTCTTTCCACTATACCATGTGTTACGGGTTGAACTGTCTCCCCCAGAAAGATATGTTGAAAGTCTAACCCTCAGTACCTACATATGTGATCTTCTTTGGAAATAAAGTCTTTACAGATGTGATCAAGATGAGATGATGTCTTTAGGGTGACCCCTAATTCAATAAGGCTGGTGTCCTTGTGAGAAGAGGAGAAGGGACATACAGAGACACACAGGGAGAAAGCCACGCGAGCTGTTGTTTTACGTCACTCAGTTTGTGGCAATTTGTGATGGTTGCCCTAGAAAAGGAGAATACCATGGCTGTCTCAATCTCAGGGCAGAAATCACCAGAAACTCTGCATGAGTGGGCTTGTGGCTGAGGTGTCCTGTCTAGCCTTGCAATCATGTGTGTACTGGATTCCAACGGCTGCCATGACAAAGTACCACAGCCTGTGTGTCTTAAACGGCAGAAATGTATTTTCTCACAGTTCTGGAACGTAAAAGTTCAAGATGAAGGTGTCGGCAGGGCTGGCATGCTCTGAGGCCTCTCTCCTTGGCTTGCAGATGCCCCTCCCCCATCTTCACGCTATCTTCTCTCTGTGCCTGTCTAGGCCTACTCTCCTTTCTTATGAAGACACCAGTGGCACTGGCCTAGGGCCCACCCTATGACCTCATTTTACCTTAATCACTTCTTAACAGATCCTACCTCCAAATACAGTCACATTCTGAGATACTGGGATTAGCACTTCAACATATGGATTTGGGGAGGGACACAAACCAGCCCTCATGTTGCCTCGTGTTTTTAAACATCTAAGGAGCCTCCCGTGATGTGTGCGCGCAGTCTGGCCATATACGCAGCCTGCGATCGAGGCTGAGGACACAAGCATGGCCTTGCCAGGCCCTCGAGGTTGGTGGACCCATCCCCAGGTCCCACAGACAGGACCACGTAACACTGAGCCTTCGATATCCTCCCACCGTTTTCCACGTTGGCTCTGAGTCATTCGTCCCTTGCAGTGTTTTGCTCTTGCCTCTGCCCTCTTGGCTTTGGCAACTCTGACGACAGTTAGGTTCTCCCTCGGGCTCTGCTGGCGACCAGTGTTCTGGTTCAACTTCCTCCCAACTCCCAGCCTCCCTCATCCCCTGCTTTGGCACAGCCCTCCCTCCTCGTGGGTGACTCTCTCCTCGGCCCTCTCGCTGCCCCTGACCTTATGGTCAAAATTTAAAACACAATTGAAGGACGTGCTTTGCAACATGAGTACATAAGATGACCAGACATATGTGGCAGTTAGTTCACCTAAATGGCTAATTGCTTTCCTGTGAGCAAAGCATACAGTTTTTTCTCCTCCGTATTAGTTTAGGAATAGCTAAAATCAAAGTAATAATCAACAATTTCCTTGAAACTCTGAGTGTTTCCATCATCATTACAATGCTTCTTCCTACAATACGCTTTATTTGGAACAGAAATAAATAAGCAAGTTGGCGCCACGATGGACAACGAGGGGGGCAGGCGAGTGATGGGTCACGGCTGACCGTCTCAGCTCAAGTGCCCGGGAAAGGCAGATCTACTGCAGTGACTTCGGGGAAGAGATCTGAAGAAAGCAGGGATGCCCAGGCTGGGTCTTTCTGGGGGACAAGCAGAAAGGAACCAGCCAGAAGGAACAGGGAGGTGGGCACATGCCCGGCCTGATGAGACCCCACAGCAAGCGCAGGGGAGAGCGATGTCAGAGAGGGACCGGGTCTGGGAGGACTTTCAGTTGCACTTGCAGAGTTCGAACAGAGGGACAAAGGAGTGAGGAATGGCAGGATCGGAGGTGTCTTCCGAGCAGGCTGCTGGAGGGCAGAGAGCAGTGAGAGAGCCGGTGCAGCCAGGGGGCTCCAGGCAGGAGGTGGCGGTCTCAGCCAGGGGACAGCAAGGAGGCAGGAGGAGGAGAGGCTGCAGGGAGAATCTGGAAAGGTCAGAGGACAAAAGGGACAAAGGAGGAGTCAGGGAAATGAGAGGAAGAAACCAAACCGAGAGAGGACTGGGCCCCGGAATCCAGTGGGCTGTGGAGGTTGTGCAAATGCTCTCCTGGGCAAGGGAACCAGAGCTGGGGTGGCCAGGGGCCAACAGGGGGGCACTGGGGCAAACAGAAGCATGGCTGGGTTTGGTGCAGGGGAGAATGGGAAGAGAGGACGAGGGCACAAAAAATACAGATCATTTAACTGAGGAGATACCTAAATCCAAAGTGGATGACAAGCTGGGGAATGTCCCCGCGGAAGCACCGATCTTGGGGAAGGAGAGGGGAGGTTGTCCTCACCCTGCCTGGAGCTGTGGGTGTGCAGAGGTCTGTGAACAGCCCCCCAAGTGAAGCCTGATTCTGCAGGAGGCTGAGGATGTGGGCTTTTCCCACAATATGATTGTTCAAGAACTTTCTGCATCGATTTCCTTTGGTCCACGTGACAGCCAGTTTTAATTTAAATCAGATATTTTCTTAAAAGTAGCTGGTGGCAGGGGGTGTGCGGTGTGGGGGCGAAGCATACCTTACTCTGCTGTCTGTTACTCCAGAATGTTGGGTCCTAGTTATCCGGTTAGAATTCGTGTCACACATAATGTCTAGGAGTGTGATAGGAAATACCGCGGCACAAATATTAATTCTAAGCAGTTAACATTCTGGGTTTTGCTTTGATTCCATGGGGGAGCACGGTTACTCAGCCTCCCACTGCCTCCTGGAGTGGTCCTGGGGTGACCTCTGCCCCTGGGTCTCAGGCCACGTGGACAACCTCCTGTCCACCCCAGGATTCGGGCCCAGGCCCTGTCGCATGAGCACCAGGCTTCTGGTGCCTACTGTGGGAGCAAAACGCCCAATCTCCCTGCACTTCATTGAAAGTGTCTAAATGGCGAAATAATAATACACTGTATAGCAAACTTGTTTCAGCATATGTTCCTCTCTTGGTAGGTTATTTGCAGTAAAGATAAAATTCTAGACTGGCTTCTCAGCTACTCAGAACATTTCTGGGCCACTTTCCCCAACTGCTTAACCAGAAGTGTTGGAGACTTACAAACAAACGTTGCCGTTAGCCTCAGCAAAACGACGCTGAGTTACGCTGCCTTTTCTCTTCCCCCTGACCTGGATTGAAATCACTGCTTTCTTCCATGGATTTCGTGTTAAACTTCACTTAAATCAAATGTGGATTTACCCCAAAGAGAGAATAACTTTACAAAAAGAGCCACAGTAAGATATTAATACATTAAAACAGAAAGCACTCCAATGGCATTTAAACTGTGGTTGTGTTTTAACTAAAATTAAGTGGATCCGCACACAGCTCTTCCGAAAGAGAACTCACGCCCAAAGTTAAGACATAAGGGCACATGCCACGCTGGTGGCTGTTTCCTCCAGCTCAGATCTCCCCTCTTTGAAATACTTTTTCACGCTACTCCAACTGGAAGGAAATTCTCCTCTCCTCGGGTCTCCTCTCCTCCGTAGCATAGTGGGAAATGACCCCCGTCCTTTGTGTATTAGCTTGCTCAGGCTGCCATAACAAAGTCTCACAGACTGAGTGGCTTAAACAACAGCAATTTATTTTTTCACAGTTCTGGATGCTAAAAGTCCACAAACAAGGTGTTAGCAGGGTTGACGTCTCCTGAGGCCTCTCTGCTCGGCTTCCAGGCGGCCTCCTCCTTGCTGTGTCCTGACGTGGCCTGTTCTCTGTGCACGAACATTCCTGGTGTCCTTTCCTCTTCTTATGACAACATACCAGTCATCTTGGAATAGGGTCCCTCTCTAATGGCCTCATTTTACCTTAATCACCTCGTTAAAGACCTGATCTCCAAACACGGTTACCTACCGAGGTCCTGGGGGTTGGAGCTTGAATTGGGCGTGGGGACACAGGGGCACAATTCAGGCCATAGCACCTTGCTGTTCTTTTCATTAGTGGGAGTCCATTCTCGGAGTGTCTGTCCTCCCCGACTGAATGTATCCTCTCTGGGGGAGAGGCCCTGTGTTAAGATTTTGTGCTCCCAGAATCGATTGTTTGATTGATCTTCTCGGTCACTATTGGAATTCTGTCCACCTTTGTCCTGAACCAAATGTGTTTCAAGGGAAATAAGTAACTAGCCACAGTGGCTTCATGTTGGAGCCTGGGCTAGAGGATTTCCAGAGTTTCTGACAAACATGCCTATTGATTTCCCATCTCCAACCACACGGCTTCCCTATGAGATTCAGCTGTTCGTGAGATTCAGGGAGTTTCAGCTGTTTGCTTAATTTCTACGTGAAGGCCTCCCAAGAGGGGGCCAGTCCTAGCTTTTTTAAATTCCCCGTGCATGGCTTAGTTCCACGTCTGCATCCGGCAGCACCTGAAATTGTGGCTTGATGAGGACCTGGCAGTTCATCTAGTTCTATTTTGCAGCTGGGAAGCAGGCCCAGGGCAGTGCAGTGGCCGCCCAAAGTCTCCCTGCAAGGACTGCAAGCAAGTTCTCTCAGCTCTGAGGCCAGCATCCATTCCAACAGCCCATCTCACTCCTCATTACGCAAAGAGGAGAACCCCAAGGGCTTTCTCTCTATAAGCAATAATTCATGTAATGAAGTGAGAGTATAGACTCTCTAGTGAATTCTGAGGAACCCTAAAACAGCGTATCTTTTGGTACCAAAAAGATATAGCATAACCATTTTGTTGGTTCATAAAATGTTCAAATGCTCAAACCATATGTTTAAGTACAATTCACAATGGCTATATCCTTCCTTATATGAAAAAAAAAGAGTTTTTCAGCATCAGGTAGAAAAATAAGTATGGATATTGGGGGAAATAGTCTAAATTTAGCCCTGAGTCAGTTCTAAGACAGGGGAAATGATATGAGCTTCGTAGCCTGGCATCTCCCAGCTGCAAATCCTGCTCCAAGTCTGGAAGTTTGCTCAGTAGGTACATGACAAATCATACTCAAAGACATTTGTACATAAACGTGAGCCATGCTAGACATATCCTGTGTACAGTCTAGCCTCTATGAACATGGAAAAGCCAACTTATAGACCAAGTCGACTTTCAAATCAGAGAATATATTTTGCCATCTGACTATATACAGACATAACACATACAGAGATCTTGCAGCTTCCTTAAGCCAGCCTCAGTTTGAAAATGAGGGCGAGACCTTCTTCAGATGCTCATGGGAACTGCACTGTCCCACCTTGGAAAGGGCTATTCTCTTAGGACCACACAAAGGAAAATACCCAAAGACTGAGAAGAAGGTGTGTCTCAATGTGACAGAGGCTTTGTGCAAATCATTCCTTCTGCCAATTATCAGGAGGGTGGGTCTGACGAACAAAAGGCCATGTCACTGGCTTGGTTTCTCTGTAGAGTCTGTAATAGTCCCTTTTTACTTACTCAAGTCCTTCCTAAAATGGATTTTGTTCATTCTCCACTGAGATCGCAGAAGCTGCACGTGGCAGTCTATGAACTGGGTCCCCCAGCAAGGCCCTGCAAGACAGCTGGAGTGGGGGTGGGCTGTGTATGTGAAGCCCCTGCACAGAACTGAAGTCGGCTGTGACACACAATCACGTCTATGTGTGACCCACAGCTTGCAAACCGCTTCCCTGCAAGGGGAGAGGCATGCCAAGTAAGGACGAGAGGGACTTTTGTTAATTCTGTTTATGTTACAGACTGGTTGTTTGTCTGTTGGGGGAAATAAAAATAAATAAATAAATTCCTTGCTTGTATGCAGTCTGAATTTTTTTCTATCTCTCCATGCCTTTATTTCTAATTCTCCAAAGTATCTCTTCCCTTCAATTTTGGGCATCAGTTTATGGCTTTTTTATGTACACATATGCATATAGTACCCATGCACAGAGTTAGAAATATTTGCCCGTATTTCCAGACTCCTTAGGCTTTGGTGTTCTGGGAAAATCCATAACGAGACAACAGGATTCTCATCCCCTTTCTGTTAACATAAGTTGCAGAGTTTTCCCCGGGCTCAGAGCACACGGCTAAGTCCCTCATAACCAGCAATAACAGTGCATTCTTAACAGCCTCCCTGGATAGTTTGTTAAATTCTTTCTGAGAGCCTCTCGCTGCCCTCGCAAAGGTTAGCTGAAAAACAAAGCAAAGCTTGGAGCCCAGCTATGTGAGCAGAGAGAAACCCGCACACGCTGGTGCACAGACAGGAGAGCAGGTCTGTGAGTCACGTTTGGAGTTCTGGCAATCCCAGAGGAAGGTCATCTTCAGGCAAACCAGCCCTCCCAAACCCAGACAGCCTGACTTAGCTGGGGTTGTGTTTGTTTTGTTGAGTTTTTGTTTCTTGGTTTTTTTTACAGATGCTGGAAGTTAAAAATGGGGAATCTGAACTACACAAGAGTTTTTTTCTTCTCCTTGTCATTTTACCTGGCCAAAAATGGCGAAATAAAAAGGCGGGGGGGGGGAGTGGCATTGCTGAGTAACACTGAATGATATGACCCGAAAATTCACACCCTCCCCAAGTAATGCAGGAACACGACTCCCCTCTCACAAATCCTATGGGCACTTTCACAGTCCGACACATTGATAAACAAGCCCAAAAGACTCCGGGATGACAGATGACTGCAGAGCAAAGGGACAGAAGGAATTTGGTGTGGACGCATGAAGACCTGTCGATTTTTCAAACTTGAACTTGGAAAATAGCTAGAATTTCTGTTTCTAAAATAAATAACCACTTTTTAAATCATCAAATACCATCGATCGCTGTAGTTCTCTATTCTCCACACTGAGACTCCAAAACAGGTCCTTGGGGTAACTTTTGGGGAACAACATAACCGTGAAAGCAAAAATCTTCTTGGCCAAGAACACAGACCTTATCTGTCTTTGGTGTCCCATAGGACTAGGGAGTCCTGACCATTTCAATAAGACTCTGATGCCAGGAGCCAACTGTTCCCTGCGTGACCCCAGCCCTCCCCTGCCCACCCAGAAGAGGACACGGTACTCACCAGTCATTAGGGTATAGTAATTGGGATACGAGAGACTAGGGAAGTCTGGGGTCAAGTAATCCACTTTCACTCCCCTGCTCACAATCTCTTTGAAACCAGGCAGCGACTCCAGGGCCTCATCACTGATGTAGTCTGAGCGAAAGCCGTCCAGCAGGAACACCAGGAGCTTCCGGCGGGCAGAGGCTGGCTGGGCCAGGCCCAGCGCGAGGGCCAGCAGGAGGGCCCCGAGCTTCGCTGCCATGCTGCCAGGAGCCTGCCAGAGCCCGGCTGGCACAGCCGTCGCCTCCCAGAGACTGAGGATGGAGAATCTGTAGCTCTTCTCTCTTCCAGGGGCTGGACCTTGAGCTGCTGGCCTTCCTGAGCCAAGCTCACTTGCAGGATTTAAAGGCACAGCACCCCCTTTTCCACACATCCACGCTTGCCCTTCACTGGGAAGTCCAGAGGCCACCTCCCTCCGATAAGCCGGGTTCCCAGACAACCCAGAGCCAACACCAGGCGAGAGAGTGCAACCTTATTATTTTTGGTGAATGTTCCAGAAATACAAGCACCCACAGAGAGGTGAAATTTTAGAAGATGACAAAGTCAACACTAACTTCGCAGTTGGGCTAACCAAAGGGAGCGGCCAAGGAGAAGAACAATCTTTTAATTTGATGTTATCCCACGTCGTTGCCTAATTTAAACTCTGACTTTTTCACTTACAGTTTACTAGCACAAACATCTTAACTCGGCGGATAAACGAGAGACACTAAGTGCCGGTGGGCCTATCTGTGAACTTCCCAGCGGCGTCTCCATAGCCACGGCTTGAAAATCAAATCGTTTGTCTGTGTCTTGGCCACTTTTTTCCCCATATGCATGTACATGTAGTGTTATTGTTTTACTTTTCGGATACAAATACACTGCTGGTGCCAGGAAAAGCAGGGGCTTCGCAGAAGAGCCGTAGATCCAGAGAGAAGTTTCCAGAGTTGGACAACGGGAGGTCATTACTGGCAGGTTGGTCGGAGGCAGCATTGCCCCGGGAGGGCAGGAATGAAATGGGGAGCTGGAGGTGGGAAAGTGGAGTTAGAAATAGCCATGCAGTTCCAGGACAGGACGGACAGGGCCGAGTGAGGTCAGTGCCGGGGAGGCAGGCCCGGGTGGGCAAGGGGACAGAGCCGGCACCGCACGTCCAGGTTCTGGGGCTTCCCTGGAGTGGTTCTTTGACTTGGTATAAAATTAAATGATACAATTCATGTAGAAGCTTATAAATCAGGCATGGCACATAGGTAGTGCTTAACAGATGTTACATATTACTAGAGTCACAGCGTTACTTGGATCCTGATGAAACTTGCCAGGCTCAGGGCAAAGCTTCACAGGGACTGAAGACGGCCAGACGCTGGCCACGCCGGCCACTCTAAGCTCGGTCAGTTCTAAAGTGCCTCTCCCACCTCTGCCCTCTGCCTGAGCCTCTCCTCCTCCTCTTGTTCTATTGTGTTTAGGTCAAGCCCTTACATGGGACCGCCATGTCACTTCCTAAACGATGCTGCAAAAAAGGAAACACATAGGACAAATGACCATTCCCATCTCAGCCGACTAGGACAAGGGTCAGACTTCTTTTTTCCAATAGGAGGCAATGCTTTTCACAATTAACTTTTTAAAAAGATTTCTTATAAAAAATTTAAAAGAGGGGATTTGTTACTTTGAAAAAAATATTATACTTACTTATTTGTTTTGTAAAGTATTATTGCTCTAAACAGGAAATAAAGAAAGGAAGGAAAGATGGAAGGAAGGAAGGGAGGGAGGGAGGTGGGTGCATTCTGACAAGCTGATGGGCTGCCCGGTACTAGAAGAAGCTCTTCCTATGTGAGGGCCCACGGAGGCAGCAGACCCAGCTAGACGTGCCGTGTCAGTGCCTGGGAGGCTCGGGGGTTTTCTGGACTGTGGGGCTGGAGCAACAGTGCCAGTGCAGATGGTTTGCCTTGGGGTGGTCCCTGCATTCGCTTTGGGGTGGGTTAAGCACTCCAAATTTTAAAGATGAATATAAAAGGGGGCATCTACTTTCTCTACCCTTAAAAGGAGATATACCTGAAATATGGCTCCCTGAGTGCCTCGTCCAGCTGTTACAGATGGCAACTTGAACTGACTTGCTCCAAATTATAGTCCCCACCATCCCCACAGGTTCCCAAGGCTCCACGGATGTCGTTGTGATGTGCCCGGTGTGGGGACACTGCTGATGTGCCCTGTATTGTTTTATATTTATGATCATATTGTTTTATGACCATGCTTTAGACAATTTCTTTAAAGTTTAGGATCAAGAAATTATTACTAATATACATATTTAATATACATACCAATATGTGAAGAAAGATGCATATGGGATAAAATTCAAACCAAGTAAATCCCTGGGTTGCTTAATCATACTCCTGGTCTTGTACCTTCTGGCCTAGAAAAGGTTGGAAATAAAAGGTAAAAAGCAATATGTAAAAGCAATAGATCAGACAAGGTGGTTACTATTAAGTGCTCAAAGTGCTGTGATGCAAAACCTGTGTGTCCATACCTGGGTGTCCTCCCTTGGGGATGGATATCAATACCTAGTACTTATGGGTGTTTATTGCTACTTGCTTTCCGAGGGTTGGTGATGCTGTAAGGTCATCGTGCACGGGGTTTCACTCAGACAATGCAAAACATGAAAATTTTCCTCCAGAGGTTGAAACAACCTTTGTCCTGAAGGCTGCTCCAGGTCTTGCTAGGGACATGCATGAACACTCAGGAATGTGCCGCCCAGATGGGTCAGCACTCTGAAGCCTCGCCCTCATGGACAGGCAGGTGCGATGGAAGGAAAGAGTCTTGGGAAAGAAGAGTCAAGATTCTGGTTTTATGCAATTGTGTGATTCTGAGAAAATTGCCTTTCCATGCTTCAATTTTCACCTCTGAAACGTGACAAAAGCTTTAAGGTCCTTTCCAGCTGTAGAATCAATAAGATTTGAAAGTGACATTGCAAGTCAGCCAATGTCAGCCAACATCAACTGTGTTGGTCCTTTAATCCTTCCCAGTTTTGTCAGCCCATGTTGGCCCTTTGTTGGTCCATGTCAACACTCACCTCCCCTAAACATTGGCGGTCTTCACTGCTCAAAGTTCTTGTCCCCGGCCGGGCGCAGTGGCTCACGCTTGTAATCCTAGCACTTTGGGAGGCCGAGGCGGGAGGATTGTTTGAGCTCAGGAGTTCGAAACCAGCCTGAGCAAGAGTGAGACCCCGTCTCTACTAAAAATAGAAAGAAATTAATCGGACAACTAAAAATATATAGAAAAAATTAGCCGGGCATGGTGGCACATGCCTGTAGTCCCAGCTACTAGGGAGGCTGAGGCAGTAGGATCGCTTGAGCCCAGGAGTTTGAGGTTGCTGTGAGCTAGGATGATGCCACGGCACTCTAGCCCAGGCAACACAGTGAGACTGTGTCTCAAAAAAAAAAAAAAAAAGCTCTTGTCCTCATCCCTGACCGTGGCAAGTGTCCCATCTGCCCTCCCTATGGTCAGGACCCAGAAGTAGGACATTCATAAATTTTAAAGAATTAAAATAATATGGAATATGTCTTATATCCAGCAAAATAGTCTTTAAATATAAGATGAAATAAGGACATTTTCAGATAAAGAAAAGACGAGAGAACTAGTGGCCAACTGAACTGTACTATAAGAAATACTAAGGGATAGCCTTTAGGCTGACCGGAAATAACATAAGATGAAAATTAAAATCCACAGAAAGGGAAAAAAGAGGATCATAAATGGTAAATATGTGAGTAAATATAAAAGACTATATGTTTCTCTTTTCTTAATGTCCTTAAAAATAACTGCTTAAAGTAAAAATAATAACATCATGATGAGATCTACAACTCATCAAAAATTAAAAGATATGAAAACAATAGCTTAAAAAACAGGTAAAATGTTTATATGAAATTAAACCGTTGTGAAGTTTTTTTATTTATGAAATGGGAAGAGTCAAGTGTACAGAGTAAAATGTAAAGTGACCAAGTATTAATTCCAAATAGACAGTAATAAGGATGTGTATTATAATCCTTAGAGCAATCACTAAAAATAATACAAAGAGGTTTGGCTAAAAAGCCATCAAGAAAACTACTTCAACATAATAAAGGCCATGTATGAAA
>NW_012145301.1:379293-402505 GCF_000956105.1 Propithecus coquereli
TATAAGATGAAATAAGGACATTTTCAGATAAAGAAAAGACGAGAGAACTAGTGGCCAACTGAACTGTACTATAAGAAATACTAAGGGATAGCCTTCAGGCTGATCGGAAATAACATAAGATGAAAATTAAAATCCACAGGAAGGGAAAAAAGAGGATCATAAATGGTAAATATGTGAGTAAATATAAAAGATTATATGTTTCTCTTTTCTTAATGTCCTTAAAAATAACTGCTTAAAGTAAAAATAATAATATCATGATGAGATCTATAACTCATCAAAAATTAAAAGATATAAAAACAATAGCTTAAAAAACAGGTAAAATGTTTATATGAAATTAAACTGTTGTGAAGTTTTTTTATTTATGAAATGGGAAGAGTCAAGTGTACAGAGTAAAATGTAAAGTGACCAAATATTAATTCCAAATAGATGGTAATAAGGATGTGTATTGTAATCCTTAGAGCAATCACTAAAAATAATACAAAGAGGTTTGGCTAAAAAGCCATCAAGAAAACTACTTCAACATAATAAAGGCCATGTATGAAAAGCTCACAACTAATATCATACCCATGGTGAAAAGTTTAAAGCTTTTTTTCTAATATTAGGAATAAGATGAAGATACCCAATCCCACCACTTCTATTCAACATAATACTGGAAGTCCTAGCCAGACAATTAGGCAAAAGAAGGAAAAAAAGGCATCCAAATTAGAAAGGAAGACATCAAATCATCTGTTTGCCAATGACATGATCTGATACGTAGAAAATCCTAAAGATTACATAAACACACACACACACACAGAAACCCCAGCAAAGTTGCAAGATTACAAAATCAACACACAAAAATCAGTTGTTTCTATACACTAACAATGAACAGTCCAAAAAAGAAAATAAAGAAAACAATCCCATTTACAATAGCATCAAAAAGAATAAGATACTTGGGAACAAATCTAATCAAAGAGGTCTCGTACACTGAAAACTACAATATACTGATGAGATAAATTTAAGACGACACAAATAAATGGAAAGATATTCTGAGCTCACGGACTGGAAGAACTACTATGGTTAAGACATCCATATTACACAAAGCAATCTACAGATTCAATACAATCTCTAACAAAATTCCAATGATATTTTTCAGAGAAATAGAAAAAAAAAATCCTAAAATTTGTATGGAACCACAAAGGATTATGAATAGCCAAAGCAATCTTGAACAAAAAGAACAAAGCTAAAGGCTTCTCACTATCTGACTTCATAACATACTGCAAAGCTATAGCAATCAAAACAGTACGGTACTGCAAGGGGGTGGAGCAAGATGGCCAAATAGAAATCTCCAGTGGTCATCCCTCCACACGAACACCTAATTCAACAACTATCCTCTCAAGCAAGCACCTTCAGGAGAGCCAAAAATCAGGTGAGCAATCATACCTGGTTTCAACGTCGTATCAAGGAAACAGGCACTGAAGAGGGCAGGAAAGACAGTCTTGCATTGCCTGCACCACCCCTTCCTCACCCCCCAGCAGTGCTGCACCAGTGTGTGGAGAGTTGAATCTGTGTGCCCAGGGGAGGGACAGTGAAGTGATTGGGGCACTTTGCATTGGAACTCAGGGCAGCCCTGGCACAGAAGAACAAAGCACAGGGCAGAATTCTGCCAGTGTCCATGGAAGGAGCATTTTGAAAAGCCTGACCAGAGGGAAATCCTCCAGCGCAAAGCCCAAGTTAGCCCCACCACCAGCAGATAAAGAGCAGCGTGGGGCCGGGACTAAATTATCAAGGCAGTCATGCCACAAGAGCCGCTGTCCTCGGGCAGTTCCTGTGGCTGTGCTGGCTCGGAGCCAGTAGACTTGGGGTGCACATGACCCAGTGAGACACCAGCAGCTGTGGCCAAGCCCGTGCCTGGGCCACTCCTCCCCCAACTACAGGCAGTGTGGCTCAGATTGTTTTGGTAAACATCTGTGGCCTCCCAGGTTAGAGCTGGTTATGGGCTGTACATCCCGGCCTCAGACTACTAGTTGGTTTGCCAAAATGAAAGTAGTCTTTGGCTACGTTCTGCCAAGGGGACAAATATTTATTAGCAAGCTGGCTAAAGATGGTTTGGATGTATTGCAGCATAATCCTGACACTAACCACCTGGAGCTAGTATCAGATTTCCAACAAGTTTCCAACAAGACAATGCTGTTCCCACTTCACATGCCACCTGCAAGTTCAGGGATCTCCAGGCTGTCGGTGCTCTGACCAACTAGCTGCAAATCCCAAAACCCCTCTCGGGTTTGATCATTTTCTAGAACAATTCACAGAACTCAGAAAAGCGCTATAACTTATGGTTACAGTTTTATTATAAAGGCTGAAAGTCAGGACCAGTCAAACGAAGAGGCACATAGGATGAGATCCAAGAGGGTCCTGGATGCAGATTCCATACTCTCTTCCCATGGAATTAGGGTGCGTCACCCTGCCGACACAGCCATGGGTTTACCAACCAGAAAGCTCTTCTAAACTTCATTATCCAGAGTGTTACTAGGGTTTCATGATGTAAGCACGAGTGATTAGATCACTGACTGCATGACTGAACCCACTCTCAAGCCCTCCTCCCTTCGCTGGAGACCAGACCGGCTTAAAGTCCTAACCTCCTGATCACACGGGTGGTCTTTGTGGCAGCCAGTCCCCATTCTGGTGATCAGTCTCATTAGCATAAATCAGATGCGATCCAAAAGGCTCATGAATGACAAAGATACTCCTATTACTCAGGAAATTCCAAAGACTCAGAGTCTGTCTCCCAGGAACTAGGGACAAAGACAAATCAAACTCTTTATTATACAACCCGGTTGCATACCTGTTCTCATAACCTTGGTGAGATTTCTTTCCATCCTCAGGCAGCAATCAGGTTCCTTGAGTGAACTCTGAGACCAGCCAACCTCAGGTCAGAACTCAGGACAGAGTCCTCTGTTACATGGGGTGCCCAGAGTGTGTGAGTTCTGGATGTGGGGCCCAGCCCCAGAGACTCGAGCTGCTGAGCTGGCCAAATTCTGAGACTTCAACCATGTGAGCTACTGGAACCCATTCAGTCTTTGCAGGTGACCACAGTTCTTGATCACCACCCATTTTAGCTATAGAAAATTATGTCTAAAGTACCTTATGCTGTCTAATGAATACTCTAGTGTAGATTTTAATAAAATATAAAACATTTTCTTTAGCCACCTGATTGTCAATTTCTGTTCCAATGGAGTACAGACAAAAGTTGTTAATTCATGTACACATTTAAGTTACACTTTTTATTCTGAAGTATTTTAAGTACCTTACCTCATAGACAATATAACGTTCTTGTACTCTTATACTATTTTAACAGTCAGTGGAATTATAATTTAAAATCTTTTTATGTTCAATAACAATGCTACCTATGTGTTTATAGGTGGGGCCAATGCCACTGCTGAAAAAAAAGATGTGCAAAAATCAACAACTTTGGAATAGAAATTCTATGGGCTAAAGTACTATGAAGATGGTCACATCCAACCAGCATGGTGGGCCAAGCTGTTAATTAAGAAAAGAGAATCTGCCAAGAATTAGGGTTAAATGTGAAAAGAAGTATTAAAGAAAGTGCTCACAACCATTCTAGGTTTATGAATACACAGTTTATGTTTATTACTATTAGCACATTTTAAATTAAACAAAATTTCCAAGAACATACTTCCTACATAAAAGGCAGCTACCTTGTAACTGACTAAGCAGGGCCACATGGATACTAAATAGGATACCTAGAAACAGCTGATGTGACTGCCAATCTCACATTTAGGAGTCACAATATTGGCTATTTCGTGATAGGGACCAGGAGTTCTCTCTTTATCGCTGTCAGCCATCCCGGAGTAAAGACCAGCTATTAATATTCACTTTTAGAGAGGTCTCCAGGCTCATACCGACTGTGGCGGGCCCCTGGTCCCACCTCTGTCCAGTACTGATAAGGCTGAGACTCACGCCCCAAAATTCAAGTCAATTCAAGTCAATAGGTACAGGGTAAAACTGGGTTAGAGTGTGTGTGTGTGTGTGTGTGTGTGTATATGTGTATATATATATCTTTTAAGGTTTCTCATCTGATTTTGATCAAAAGCCAAGCTTAGGAACCACTGCCGACTCAATGGGTACGCCTGAACACGATCACGTCATCATCAGATTTGCATTTGAGAAAGCAGGCTCTGGAAGAAGTATGGCGGTATATCAGTGCTGGTGAAGCAAGAATAACAATACCATAGTTGTTATTATTATATTATTATTATCCTTGGGGGATACATTCCAAGACTCCCAGTGGATGCCCAAAACACAAATAGTATCAAACCCTATATATTTTATGTTTTTTCAATGTGATAGCCAAGAGGCTGCTAAGTGACTAACAGGCCAGTAGCATACACAGTGTGGATATGCCGAAGGTATGATTCACTTCCTGGACAGCACAGAGTGGGACAGTGCAAGACTTTGTCCCCAGTTCCTGGCACAGAGCTCCTATAGCCCTTGGAATTTCCAGAGTGATAGGGGTGAGAGGAGCTTCTCTTGTTGCTCTAGCAAGCGCCTTTCCACCCTATCTGACTTTATACTAATGAGTGACTCTGGCAGGTTGGGGGCTGGATGCCAGAGGAACGAACCGGTGATGAGAGGGCTGGAACTTCCATCCCCACCCCCTGACCTCCAGGTAGGGGAGAAGGGCTGGAGATTGAGTTAAACACTAGTGGCCAATGATTTAATCAGTCATGTCTATGCAATGGAAACTCCACAAAAACCCTAAACAGTGGAGTTCAGAGAGCTCTGGGGTTGGTAAACACTTGCAGGTGTGGGGAGGTGGTTCCCACAGAGTGGGCATGGAAGCTCTGCACCCCTTCCCCATTCCTTGCCCTGCATCTCTTCCTTTTGGCTGTCCCTGAACTGGATCCTGTAGAATAAACCAGGAATAGTAAGTGAAGTGTTTCCCTGAGTTCTGTGAGCCATTATAGCAAATTATTGAACCTGAGGAGGGGGTCATGAAAACCCCTCATTTATAGCCAGTTAGTCATCAGTACAAGAGGATCTGGGCTTTCGATCAGTGTGGGGCAGTCCTGTGGGACCGAGCGCTTTCCCTGTGAGGTCTGCACTCACTCTAGGTAGTTAGTGTCAAACGGAATTAAATTGTGGGACACCCAATGTGTATCCAAAGAGAAGTGGAGAATTGCTTGTTGGGGGCGGGAGGGTGGGGAATAATCCGTTCCCCCCCCAATACTTGGTGTCCGAAGTGTTGTGAGTATTGAAACAGTTTCACAGTTTGCACTTTTAGATGGGTATTTACACCCCTGTGTCACAAAGGAAATCAAGGTCAACCCTGATAGCAAACAGCTTGAAGCATCGGAACTGAAATTCACTTATAGTCCTAAATTTGGGGGGAATATATTCAATTTTTGAAATTATGAAGAAGAATCAAAACCTGTATAAAAGAAAAAAATATCTTTAGTTTGTCTTGATTAAACTGAGAGGGAAAAGTAGAAAAGTCACCATTAGAGCTCTACAGAAGATGCAGGCAGCATCTACCGATGGATGCTAAAATTATTGGAAGAACCAGAAAGTAAGGAAGTGTTCAAAAAACCAAGGGTTGGGTCATTGTCAAAGGGACACAGGAGCCAACCTAAAAGAGCTCCCAATAACCAAAGCTAAAACAATTTGAACAACAATATAAATAATGTTGTATTGGAATATAAGCCAAAGTATAAAATAAATATACAAGCCTGTACTGGTATAAATAAATAATTGAATAAATAAATACATCCACAAGGGAGAAGTGACAAATCTTCCTTACAAAAGAATTCTGAACAATATCTGTAGAAACTCTTCATGCCAGGAAGAGACGCTTCATCCCCGCCTTCTCCCCATGGAGGTGGGCTAGTCCTAGAGACTCATTTCCAAAGTATAATGTAGGCAAAGGGGAAAATTGCAGCTTTGTCATCAAAAAACCTGGCAAACATGACATTACCCAGGTGTGAAGGTTAGTATCACCTGTGATGTCATGTGAATGTCATGTTCCTCCTCATAGAGTGAGATGAGAGGGGCACCTCACTCTGTGGTGTTCTTTCCAAAAACTCATAACTCCTGTCTAATCATGGGAAAGCGTTAGATACTCCTAGATTGGGAGATAGACCTGGCAAGCACTCCTTAAGATTGTCAAGGTAATGAAAAACAAGGGAAGACCAAGAAACCAGAGGCAACTGCAGAGATGTGACAACTAAATCCCATGTAGGACCCTGGAACAGAAACAGGCATTAAGGAAAAACTGGCAGATCCAAGTGAAAAGTCTGTAGTTTGGCTAATAGTATTGTACCAATGTTAATTTTTTAGTTTTGATAGCTGTACTGTGGTTACGTATGATGTTAACATTAGGAGAATTGGGATGAAAGGTTTATGGGAACACCCTGTGTTACTTTTGCAAATTTTCAGCAAGTCTAAAATTTTTTCAAAATAAAAAGTTAAAAAAATTAAATTGAAACCAGAAGTCTGGTCATCAGTAACAGGAACCTTGAGAAGATATAAGTGCTTTTGAGATTGTAAAATAATGGAGTAACAATTGTTCTTTGTTTAGAAGCTAGGAGAGAAGGTTGTTTCAAATATACACATCCTACCACCATAAGAATTGAATCAACACTTACTCTGCATCTTGTCACAGCAAAATTTCTGAGTTTCCTTTCTGAAATAGGCAAAAAGATTTTCTGTAATATCAAAATATTTATTTTAGCTGTTCCAATGATAATAGCCTATAACCCTGTGACCCCAAAAAGTCTGTTAAAGGAAACCATGAGTGCTGTGGAAAGTTGTTCACTTGAAGATACAAGCTAATGCTTTTCCTGGGAGGTTGGTCATACTCACCCACCTTGAGAAGATGAATCATTAACCTTGCCTGATGTCTGACACTGATGTCATTCTAATTTACTCAGCCAGTTTAAAAAGATTGTAGATTTTCTCAAAAAATAGAACATGGCTTATAGACATTCCTTCTTATTTAAAAAAAGTAAATACGAAATTAAAATAGTGTCTCATATATTCATTGAACTATAGTTTAGTATATCAGTTTTTCTTGACCACTGGGAGGAGACATATGCAGATATATATAATTATCTCACAAAGAATTCATATCCAGAACACATAATAAACCTCCAGAAATCAGTAAGGAAAAAAGTAAGAGAAAGGGTAAAAGATATGAACAGTCAAGTAACAGGATAAGAAAACATGAACAGCCAAAAACCTTATGAAAATATATTCAACCTCACAGTAAATCAAGGAAAATCAAATGCAAACAACAACGGCATACCATTTTCTCATCCATCAGATTGGCACAAGAAGAGGCTGATGGGAGTGTAAATTAGTATCACCCTTTGAAAAGCAATGTGGCATTATCTAGTAGAGTTGAAGTTACACTGACCCCTGGATCTAGCAATTCCACTTCTGGGTACTTACCTAGAGAAACCCTACAGTTTTCACTCGGTCTTCACAGAGAAATTAGTCACTGCTTCTCACACTTAGCTAGTTGACCCTGGTCAAAATACTCAACTTCTTTCTCTGCTTCAGTTTCCTTGTCTGTAAAATGGAGATGATAATAGTACCTTTCCCATAGGGTTATCATGAATATTCAATGAGTTAATTTATGTAAAGCAAGTCCCTTTCCATATGGTGTCTGGCACCATAGTAGACATTGTGTTAGTAGTAGACACTGTCCCTGGCTGGGTAGAGAAGGCAGCTGAAGCCCAGAGCCCTGATGTTCCTGGCCTCTGGGGTCCCACCCACCTGCCCCATCAGTAGAGGAGATAAAAATCTTGGCACACCTGAACCTGTTTACAGGACTCCGTTGTACCAGTCCACTGCGCCCTGGAGATGCTCTGCTATATTTGCTTGAACAAGGAGACAGGTATATGGATATATGTTGCAGCAGTGTTTGTAAGAGCAAAAAATTAGAAACAATCTAAATGGCAAATAAGAAGAATATCAATAAATGACATCAATATTTATATAATGGAACACTATATATCTGCTCAAAAGAACAAGCTAGAATTAAGTGTCTAGTTCTTGGATCATCTCAAGAACAATGCTGAGTGAGATAAACAAGTTGCAGATGGATATGCACACTATAAAATATTCATATATAAACATGCAATGCAATACTCTCTATAATAATAGTACAGATACCATGGAAATTATAAATACCAAAATCAGGATTGGGGGCTTCAACTTTGTCTATGATGTTCTACTTATTAATATATATATGAAAAATGTTACAATTTCACAAACCTGAGGGTTGGTTCATGTATTTTGTTTATATTATGTTCTCTGATTTTCTGTAAGCCAGAAATATTATAACTTTTTAAAAAATCAGCAGGCCTTGGTGATTAATTGAACATGTGGGTGGTATGGGAGAGGGAAGGGTCTTGGATGACTCCCAAGGTTCTGCCTTGGGTGACGGAGTGATGCCATTTGTCAAGATCGGGACTGGAGGAGAATTGCCATCTTTAAGCAATCACCTCATCATATAAATCAGAAAAAGGAGGGAAGTTAACCTAATTCAAACCATGATCCAAGGTAACAAAGGAACTTTATCTTCAAAATAGAACTAGGGAAATGATCTCAGCACAGCCGTCAAGAATGAGCAATTCTGAGTTCTGGCTCAAATTCTCTTATACAAATGACCTAATGTTCTTTCTTTATGTCTTTGCTGGATAAAGAGACATCATCATGTATGCAGAGGGAAGTAAGATGGATTATTTAATAATTATAAAAGAGTTGAAATGTAAAAACTCATTTAAAACCGATAGAAACTCCTCAGAGTTTTTTCGAGAAAACTGGAAAAAATGCTTAGTCGGAGGAATATGTTGGAGTTTACATTTGAAATGTAAAATAGGAAGGGAAAATGTAGAAGCATGTAAGTGGAAAAGGCCTTGACAGAGAGTTGCCACATGTTGGTTGCTGCTGGTTGGGAAGAACTGATTTGACAAAAGGAACTTGGAGCATGGAATTATGTCATTGTGAACATGGAACAAATTGTAGAGATAGTCCCTTCATTTTGGAGAAGAAATAGCGAAGGAACTTGCCAGAGGGAACATGATGGTAAACAATGGCAGAGTCCACAGTAGACAACGTCTCCCATATTAATGCTTTTTCAGATTTCAACTTTATTTATTCTGCCTCTCCTCCCACTCACCATTGTTTATTTGCCTGTAATATGTTTATTATTTGCTTTTAATGGTTCAGGTCCATAATCCCTTACTTGAATCCCTTAGGACCAGCTATGTTTTGGGATCCATGTGTTTTTCTAATCTGAGAAAGGTAACAAAGTGCATATAGTGTATATTACATAAACACCTATAGCATTTATTAGGACTTCTTTGATTTCATTCATCAGAGGTTTGTAGTTTCCCTCATGTAGATCTTGTACATATTTTGTTAGATTTAAACCTAAATAATTCATTTTTGGGGGTGCTAATGTAAATGGTATTGTAGTTTTAATTTCAAATTCCACTTGCCCATTGCTGGTATACAGGAAAGCAATTGGTTTTTGTATGTAAACCTTGTATCTCCCCCAACCTTGCTGTAATTGCTTAATAGTTCTAGAAGTTTTTTGTTGTTGATTTTTTTGGATTTTCTACATAGATGAGCATGTCATCTTTGAACAAAGGCAGTTTCATTCTTTCTTCCCAATCTGTGTGCCTTTATTTACTTTTCTTATCTTATTGCATTAGCTAGGACTTCCAGTATGATGTTGAAAAGGAGTGCTGAGAGGGGACATCCTTGCCTTGCTCCTGATCTTAGTGGAAAAACTTCAGGTTTCTCACCATTAAGTATGATCTTAGCTGTAGATTTTATGTAGATATTATTTATCAGTTTGAGAAAACTCTACTCTATTCCTAGTTTAATGAGAGTTTTTATCATGAATTGGTGTTGGATTTTGTCAAATACTTCTTCTGCATCTATTAATATGACCAAGTAATTTTTCTTCTTTAGCCTGTTGATGTAATGGCTTACGTTAATTGATTTTCAAAAGTTGAACCAGTTTTGCATACCTAGGATAAATCTCACTTGGTCATGATGTACATTGTTGGATTTGATTTGCTAATATTTTGTTAAATATTTTTGCATCCACGTTAATGAGTGATATTGGTCTGTCAGTTTTCTTTCTTGTAATGCCTTTGTCTGGTTTTGGTACTATGGTAAGCTCAGCCTCATAGGATGAGTTGGTAAGTATTCCCTCTGCTTCTATCCTATGGAAAGAGATTTCAGAGAATTGGTATAATTTATTTCTTAAATGTTAGGTAGAATTCACCAATGAACTTATCTGGGCCTGGTGCTCTCTGTTTTAGAGGGTTATTAATTATTTATTCAATTTCTTGAATAGATATAAACTTACTCAGATTGTCTATTTCTTCTTGCATAAGTTTCTTCTTGTGTAAAGCACATTGTGTCTTTCAAAGAATTGGTCCATTTCATTTAGGTTATCAAATTTGTAGGCATATATTTGCTCATAACATTTCTTTATTATCCTTTTTTTAATTTCAGAATATTACAAGGGTACAAATATTTTGGTTACATAAATTGCTTTTGTACCATTTGAGTCAAAGTTATAAGTGTGCCCATATCCCAGATACTATGCATTGTACCTGTTAGGTGTGAATTTACCCATCCCCTCCTCCCCTCGCACCTGCTTGATTTCGGATAAATGTTATTTTCATATGTGCACGTAAGTGTTTATTGATTAGTGCCAATTTAATGGTGAGTACATGTGGTGTTTGTTTTTGTATTCTTGTAATATTTATTTATGTCCATAGAATCTATAGTGAGGTCTCTTATTTCATTTCTGATAGCAATAATTTGTGTCCTTTCTCTTCCTTTTATAATTAGCTTGGCTAGAGGCTGATCAATTTTATTGATTTTTTTCAAATAGTTTTTTGTTTCATTGATTTTCTCAGTTATAGATTTCTTATTCTCAATTTCATTGATTTCTGCTCTAATTGTTATTATTTCTTTTCTTCTACTTACTTTGAATTTAATTTGTTCTTTTTGTGTAGTTTCCTAAGGTGGAAATTTAGATGATTGATTTTAGATCTTTCTTCTTTTTTAATATATACATTTAATGCTCTAAATTTCCCTCTAAGAACTGTTCCTGCTGCATCCCACAAATTTTGATAAGTTGTGTTCTCATTTTCATTAAGTTCAAAATATTTTTAGATTTCTCTTGAGATTTCTTCTTTGATTGATATGTTATTTATAAATGTGTTATTTAATCTGTACATATTTGGAGGTTTTCCAGTTACCTTACTATTACTGATTTTTAGTTAAATTCCATTGTGGTCTGAAAGCAGACACATTATACAATTTCTATTTGTTTAAATTTGTTAAGATTTGTTTTATGGCACAGAATGTGATTTATCTTGTTGAATGTTGCATGTAAGCTTGAAAAGAATGTATATTCTGCTGTTGTTGGATGAAGTAGTTTATAGATATATTCAATTGATTGATGGTATTGTTGAGTACAAGTATGTTGTCCTTACTATTGTAGGGTTTAGGAAACACCACTCCAAAATATGAGTGTAGGAGACCAGAATACGCCACCCAAAATATATTTCTTTGGCATATTTCTAGCTGATTATTTAAAGAAACTGCAGACACAAGAGTAGTTCTAAAAATCTACATTAGTAAAAGTATCTGTATCAGAAAGAGGGTTGCTCCAGACAACTTTTATTACCTGAGAGACTTTTTATCTGCATAACATAATAATCTTTATTCACCATACACTTTCTGGGCATATTGCTTTTAGCTGGAGACCCGATTTCCCAGTTTCTCTTGCAGGCAAGAGAGGCCATGTGACTGGATTTGGGAAAGGAGGGAAGTTACTTCTCCTTAAAGGCAAACTGTTTTCATTGCACTTTCTATCCTTTCTATGGTACAGGAAATGGAGCAACGGAACAGCCGCTCTGATTCAGAAATGGAAGCTGTATGTCAGAGCGTCCCACCAGCCTGGATTCCTGAATGTTCTTGTGGGGCAAGGCCGTCCTGCCATTCCCAAACCACTCCCCTACCTTTGAAAGTTTACATGTGAGAAAGAAAGGTCAACTGTTTGATTAGAGCCATTCTATATTGGAATCTCTTTGATATGACAAAGAGATGTGTCCAGTACACAGGCACTATTTTCATATATCCACCTACATTTCAAAAGAATATACATTTTATTCACAATAGTACTTTGATTCCCATTTACTTTTACATTTATCTATCCTGTGTTCTATTACTAAGGTGTTTCTAAAAAAAAAAACAGCACTGGTTTCTCCAAGATGCGTTATTAATTCACAGTCAGAGCTTGAGGCCCTTTTACCTCTTCAAAACACATCAGCAAAATGGCACATCCCCATAGTAACGGTGGCTTTTGTGGCACTGATTCCAGAATGGATCGGAATCTCTGTGCAAAAGTAAGGGAGGGAGGGGAAAGAGGGCAGGTGCTGTTATCTAAAAACCCTCACGTGTTTAAGGTCTACCATACATGGCATTAAGCTAAAGTCATTGCGCTTCATCAGTATGGACCCTGGCTGTAGTCTCTGTATTCCTAAGCTGGCTACTTGGCATCTGTGGCTGATTTTTCTCCATAGAGCCCCAGCTGGACTCCCATGATTACCTTAAATGAGACATTTTACCTCATGAGATGCAACCTCCTTAGTGCGGAAGTTTCATATCTTAAACTATAAGATATCAGGGGCAAATCTTGGGTCAAGGTACCAGGAACTCTCTAACACAGAAAATGCACTGTTGTCCCCATTCAGAACAATTATTAGCCAGACGGCACATGGCTGTGCCAAGGCTTGTCTGGGACTACATGAAGTCACAGGAAGACCCTACATGAAGTCACTTATGGACTTAGAATCTTTGGGATTCTGTGGTTTTATATGGGATCAGTTCTCACAAGGTATTGGTCTTTCTTTCCCCAAAACAGGCTTCAAAGACAGAGAAGATTTTTTTGAATGTTACAGCAAAACCAATGGCTGGGTGAAAAAGACCTTACTCTGAAGAAGAGTGAGTGGTGGAGATGCTGGAGAAAGTTGTTCCCTGAGGACGAGGGGAGGAATTTTCCCCTTCACTGTTGACCTGTTAGGTCAGCCCTCGATACCACTTTTAAACATTAGTGGCGTTTCCATCAATTTATACCCACAAACAAACATGCAAGATGGCCTCAGTTCTTCAAAGAGTTGTCTCCCTCTAGTGGCCAAATATTTTTTTTAAAAAGACTGAGAAGCGTGCAAGGGACTGGGTCACTAAGGACCTAAAACCTTTACGTTTTTCTGGGCAATATAGAAATAGTTCTTGAATTTGGAAATATCATTGTATCATTTAACTTTATAATTTTCCCTACAATCAGTCAAGGAATGATTGTATCAATTTCAAAGAGTTACTGTGAGAACTAATCTGAGTATCATGACATGAGATCAGCAAATGGGTGCTGAGATACCACCACTGGGGGGTTGGCCAGGCTCACTCTCCAGAAACCTACTGGCTTTGGCACAGCAGTAAAGAAGTGAAATGACAAATGATGATAAGTCGTGGACCCCCGTCTTCCCTCCCAAATAGTTGAAACTGAGAATCTTTGAGTCTCCAGCAGTCAAGACATTAAAAGCCAAAAATGTGCCGTAGGGACTGCTCCTGACAAACTGGAGATGCCCGTGGTAGGCAGAAGTGCAGCCCCTCAGAGATGTCCACATCCCATCCCTGGAGCCTGCGCCTAAGGCGGGTTCCACGGCAAAGGGGGGTTAAGGTAGCAGATGGAGCTAAAGTCGCTAGGGAGAGTACCCTGGATTGCTGGGGGGCACCCCGTGAAATCACAAGGGTCCTTAATGCAGAAGAGGCCACAGGCCCTCCAGAAAGGCAGGCAGCCCCACCAGCACTTGGACTTCAGCCCCGGGAGACCCATTTCAGAATTCTGACACCCAGAACTGTGAGATAATAAATTTGTGTTGTTTTCAGTTTGTAGTAAGTTGTTACAGCAGCAAGAGGAAACGGTTTATGCCTTAATTGCGATCCTGGAGGAAACATGAAACACCGACAGACCTTGAATTCACTCTTACTAGCCAGGCGTGACCTGCCAGGAAGCCTGCCCGAGATCGCCCTCTCAGAGCGTGCACCGGCTGGTGTGGCTCCTCCGCGCTCCTCCCCGTGTTGACAGTGGCTGGCCCTGCCGTGCTCCCAGGACCAGCCAGGCGTGGAGCATTTCAGCCGCTAAATACCTTGCTTCTCTGCGGTAAGCTGGTCTCCTCTGGTGCTACACGGTCTAGGAATCCATGTGTTCTGAGCCTTTCGTGCAGTTGATAAAGCAACAGTGAAACTTTTGCCTCTGCATCTGTTCCGGGATTAGTCGCATCAAAACAAAACCCACCTCTTCCGTCTTGCAAGATGGTAGGTGGAAAAGCCGAGAAGCTGGAAGCTAAGAAAGGAAACCTGGAGCAGCAAAGTTCAGAAGGGTAACTTCAAAGCCAAGAAGCCTAAAATGAAGATGCCCCTGCAGCCAAAACCCCATCCTATCAGAGAAACTGGTGGATGTTACTGATCTGGAAAGGCCGCGGACAGGAGGAAGGACTCAGCCACCAAATCCAGGACTGAAAAGAAAAAAGAGAAGGTTCTTGCTACTGTCACCAGACCAGCTGGTGATGACAAGAATGGTGGTGCCTGGGTGGTTAAACATCACAAAGTGCCTACGTAAGATCCTACTGAAGATGTGCCTCGAAAGCTGTTGCGCCGGGCAAGAAACGCTTCAGTCCCCACGTGAGAAAACCACGAGCCAACATCGCTCCCAGACCGTTGGACCATCCTCTCTGGGCCCATGGAGCCGAGAGGGTGCTTCTCTGAAAGCAGCTGAGCAGTGAGTGGCCTCTGGGCCTCCATGGGGTTCCTCTGCATAGGACGCACCAGACATTTGTCATTGCCACCCACGCCAAAGTCGATATCACTGGTGTGACAATCCCCACATGACACACTGACTCTTACTTCAGGAAGAAGCTGCATAAGCCCAGACACCAGGAAGGTGACATCTTCCACACAGAGAGAGAAACACAGGCGTACGAAGCAGCGCGGGCTTGCTCAGCAAGTGGTGGACTCACAAAGTTGCCACGAATCAAAGTGGTTCCTTGGATCTCAGGCTACCTGTATGCTGTGTTCTCGCTCACGCGTGGAATTTATCCTCAGGAATTGGGGTTCTAAATTTCATGCAAACAACCTAATTAAATAAGTGATACATTTAAAACAAATACATAAACCAAGACCCGGTGCTTCTAGCAGAAAGCGCTTCCAGCCCTGTCGCTATCTGGAAGCCCAGTCCTCACTGCCGGGCAGAGAAGGACGAAACGCTAAGTGTTGTTCCAAAGTCCCCCAGCCCTCCCTCCAGGCCCAGCCTCCTGCTCCACCCTGAGGGCAGTGCCACCGGCTCCCAAGGTCACACAGCACTGCCCCAGCAGAAGTGTGAGCAGAGGGGCCGGCGCCCCTGGCAGGCGGTGGACGACAAAGGCCCTGATTCAGGGGCTGCCACTCCACTGCAGGCTGGAGGCCAAGCCTGCCCTCCGGCGCCACGCCACACCTCTGGCTTTCTTCACAGTCTCCAATAAATGGGAGGCTTTGGGCCTGCAAAGCGTGGTGCTGTGTTTCATTAAACCCCACAGACTCCAAATTAGTACTCCCATGTTTATGAAGGGTTTCTTAAGGGCAGTATGCTTCCAGAATGAGTTACAATACCTTTTATTCCCCAAGCAGGACTCCTTTGTGTAAGCGCAGGGTGGGGAAGGCCCATGAGGCTGTAGCTGGGGCCCCTACACGATCTTTTTTTTTCCCTGTGGGGAATCACTGCCATTTGCTTTAGGTGAGTCTTCATGGAGGGCTTTGCTGTCAAAATTCTCACTGTTCCTGCATGGTCAGTGCATACTCTCTTCCAGCCTCATTCCAGGCTGAAAACCAGAGTGGAAAAGTTTAGTCATGCATTTGATTCAACTGCATCCTGTTTCTATGGAAACCAGGCTGCTACATTAGCCCAATTCTATCTTTCCTACTATGAGGCCCACCTTTCACTAGCAATTTTAAAGTAGATTTTCACCTTCCCTGGGTATTAACCTTCGACTTGCAGAAGCTGGAGTGGCTTTGTGGGTTATAGAATATCCATATGCAAAGAACTGGAGGACATCATCTTAAGTAAAATAACTGAGACACAGAAAGCCAAATACTGTATGTTGGTTATAAAATTATGTTTGTCAATAGAATTGAATATTGAGAAGTCATCAAACATCATGTTTTCAAAATGTACTATCTGGGGAACATACAATATAACATTTACAAAAATAAATGGGATACAACATGGTTTTTATACTATAACAAGTAAAATGTGTTATATGGAAGCTATATGCTATACTTATTACATATATTTAGTAATACATTTATTATATATACATACACATATCACATAGAAAATAAAACTGGAAGGAAACATACTAAAATACTAACAGGGCCACCAGCACATCCCAGCTCATCCCCGGCAGCCACACCTGGCGAGCAGAGTGGCGCAGTGCACGCCCGAGTGGCCGCTCGCTGCCGGCCGCTGCCACCCTGCTCTGGCTGTGGGCTGCACCCCAGCTGCTGGCCACCTACACTGCTGCAGGCGCTGCCAGCGCCCGTGCTCTGCGGCGCTGCGGCGGGTGGCATTGGGATAACACGGCCACAGTGCACCGAGATCGCCTCCGCAGGGTGCGGGAGGGGTGGGTCCAGGTGGGGCTGTTGGCCGTTACCTGCACGTCCCACCCCCTCAGCTTTCCCCTGCCCTTCACCTGTGGAAGTCTTCATGCAAGTGTTTCACTTACAAGGGACTGCGCGTCTTCTACCAAGACTCTGAAGGTGTGGGTGGAAGCCCGGAGATAGTGTGTTTTTACACAGCTTTCCAACATCCAGCTATGATTGGTACGAGATTGGAGAAGGTCTGACCTTGAGGTTTCATCGAGTGGTTGCCCTTGATTTCTTAGGCTTCGGCTTCAGTGACAAACCAAGACCACATCACTATGATGTGGTCACTATGTGAGCAAGCCAGCATCATGGACGCACTCTTGCGGCATCTGGGGCTCCAGGACCTCAGGATCAACCTTTTGTCTCACGATTATGGAGATTGTTGCTCAGGAGCTGCTCTGTAGGTAGAAGCAGAATGGTCTAGTCAGCTTAGCATAAAGAGGCTCTGTCTGTCAAATGGAGGTATTTTTCCTGACACCCACCGCCCCCTCCCACTCCAAAAGCTACTCAAAGGTGGAGGCTGCTGTCACCCATCCTCACGCAGATGAACTTCTTTGTATCCTCTGGAGGTCCCGCCCCAGTCTTTGGGCCGTACATTCAGCCCTCCCAGAGCGAGCTGTGGGACATGTGGGCAGGGATGCAGAACAATGACGGGAACTTAGTCACTGACAGTGTCTTCCAGTACATCAGTGGGAGAAAGGAGCTTAGAAGAGCTGGGTGGGAGCTCTTGCCTCTGTATCTAGTCCCATTCATTTTATGTATGGGCCATCAGATCCGGTAATCCCTGTCCAGAGTTTCTGGAGCTATGCAGGAAAATGCTGCCACCGTCCACAGTGTCGATTCTGGATGACTACATTAGCCACGATCCACAGCTAGAAGATCCCGTGGGCTTCTTGAATGCATGTATGGGCTTCATCAACTCCTTCTGAGCTGGAAAGAGTAGCTTCCCCGTATTACCCCCCTACTCCTTTATCTGTCGTGTATTCCATTCAGGAAGAAATGCCCCAAACAGGTCCTGGCCATCAAACACGATTCTCCCAAAGAAGTCCCCTTTACTCACGCTGCTGAACAGCATAGAGGCAAAAGCCAGCAGGAGCTCCGACTAAGGGTGACATGAAGTCCACCTCCCATTCCTTTGACATCCCATCAAAAGTGGACGGATTTGACTTTGTGTTATTAAGAAATTCTGATGAGCACTACTATTCACTGATGCAGAAAGACAGACATTCTTTTGCATAAAAGACTTTTTAACACTTCTTTGGATGTTTCTAAAATATTTAGAAATGCTAATTTCTGGCCCAGCCCCAATTGTCATCCTCAAGTAAAAAATGAGGAGGGAGGGGCCTCCTTATCTCTCCTTGAATGGCTTTAAGGGCACAAACTTTTTTAAAGTTCTCTAAGCAACACAACCTCAAGTGAGAGTAAGTCTCCCTTGTCATAACTTTGGAGTTAGTTTCATCAGCTGCTTCTAATTATAGACATTTGTTAAAATAGATATTGGTTTCAGTAATGCAGTATTCTAAGTCTATGTTAAGACTATGGTTTACCTACACATATTATATGTATTTTTTAAGGATACTGAACCAGCAGACCTTTATTCTGCCAAAGTAGTGAACCTTATTAAACCTGCTTAATTTTTGAATTGAACTAAATCCAAACTATTTACAGAATTCCCTAAAATCACAGGACATTAAGGACCAACAGCATCTGTGCCAGAGATTGACTATTAGTCGGAATGACCAATTCTAAAAGCAAACAATAGTCTGACTCCTCATACCTCAGTGCTTAGAAGTGTGTTTCTCCTGAGCTACACTGAGGTGAGGGGATTGTTGTGTAGTCTACATTACCATGATGAATGTACATCAACTCCTTTCATGATGTTTGCTTAACTCCCCATTGGCTGTCCCAGAGAGGCCTTCTCATGTAGCTCAGCAATTCCTGTACTTGACAGACAGGAAAGTTCTGGAAGCTTTAAGAACAAATTCTGAGAGACCTATGAATAATGGTGCTGAATGCTTTTTTTTAAGCCACATTTCATTGTCTTAGTTAAAGCAAGATTAGGTGACTATTTTCAATTCATTTTTTATTAGCATCGTCAAGTATAACAACTTTGAAACTGGAATAAGGGTTTATTTTCTATTAATAAAATGAACTGTGACCAAAAAATTTTTAAAAAGTAAAAATGCTAATCGTAGTTTTCTCTGGGTGGTTGGATTATCAGTGATTTTGATGTTCTTCATCTCGCTTTTCTGTTTTATAAAGTTTTCCACATAAGCCAAAAAGGAAGAATATGTTGGCCAGGCTGACACAAGTGTTGTGGTTCCCATGATACTTATATATCTAATTCTAAAATAATAAAGTGACATTATCTTTAATATCTTAAAATAAATATTTCAGTGGCAATAAAAATACACTAATAATGAAACATTTGGCAAGTTCAGAAAAGTAAAAAGAGTTAGGGAGAGAATTGTCCATAATTCCACCAGTCACAGGGGAAGGCGGATACCAATATCTCACAGTTGACTGAGTGGGTGGCTCTCCTGCTATGCCATGGAGCACGTTTGCCATTGAGGTGCTCCAAGAGCCATCCCAGGGGAAACGAGGGACTGCCTGTGTCCTGCAGTCCAGGTGGGATGCAACAGAGCCGCCCGCCCCGCCTCAGTCACTGCAATTGTACATTGGACTTTCATATATTATTCCACTTGAAGAAAGGCTCCACAGCAAAACAGCAAAATAACACTTGGTTACCACCATATTAAGCCTCTTCCCTAAAGGTAAACATGTTGGTTGTTTCCAGTTTTTCTCCAACAGAAGAGAAGCGTGAGTGAATCTGTGCATAGTCATCTTGGCCCACATTTCTGCATCTATGATTGAAATTCCAAGAAAAGGGTAGCAATCATTTTCAAAGCTCTTGATATTTCCAAATTGCCCACACAAAAATCAACTTGTTCACAACCCACCAGCTTGCCCATCTCACCAAACCCTTGCATGCACTGAGCATAATTAAAAAAAAAAAAATCTTTGTTAATCTGATAGATTTAGAAAGCAGTTCCTCATCGTGCTGGTCACATGTTAAGGATTATGTTTTCCTTGGGGAGCTCTTCCAAGAACCCTTCCAGGAGTAAAAGCTGCCATCTCACCACCCCCTGTGTAGAAGACATGGCACCCAAATGAGGCTGGCCTTGTCCAAGGCTTGCGCTTGCATTTTCTTCTCCCGAGGCTCTCAGGCCGGCAACATGACCTCACAGCAAGGCAGGCGTGTGGCATGAGGCCCCCAGGACAAACGGCGGATGCCAAGGTCTGAAGTCCCCCACCCCACCAAACACTCCATACAACTCCGGGATCTCAGAACTGGAAGGGGGCCCTCAAGAGAGGTCGTTCTTGAGGCCTTTGTCTCCATAAATAAAGACTAATACATGTATGTTAATACATGTAAGACTAATACATGTATGTTATGTGTGTTAATACATGATACATACATAAATTGTGTTAATACATAAATAAAGACTCTGGGTGGCAGAGGGGAGATAACTGTACCAGCTCCTGATACTGCCAGGGCCTTGGAGCTCATCCAGTGACCTTCCCGCCCCGGCCTCCAGCCCTGTAATAACCACCAGCCGCAGCGAAAGTGAGCCCCGCCCCTTCACCCCTGTGTCTGATCACAGACCCTCTGCGCAGGGAGCAGGGGCTCCGACCGAGGCGGTGAGCGGAGGCTGAACGCTAGCACAGGGCTGCAGAATAAAAGCCGAAAGAAGGCAAATCAGGAGATGCGCTCGGGAAACCGGAAGAGACTTTGTAACTGGATTGCAGACGTCAGCACGGGGTTGGCCACCAGGGGGAGCGCTATTTCCAAAATGCGGTAAGACCAACCCTGGGCCTGAACCGGCTCTCAGCCCAGAGTGGCCTCGCTTGTCAAATACCCAAGGCTTAGTGCGAGGATTTGCTCACCAGATCCACTGGCTCCCATCCAGGTTTTGTGCCAAGGTACAGCCTACAGTTTGTAGTGCCACCGTAAGCCAAAGCTTCCGGTTTGGGTCCCTAGATTATTGACTTAAAAGTAAATACACAAAGATGAAGAAACACATGTGTGTGTGTACATATGCATGAGTTACAAAACATGTATTTATCTCAGCAGCAGAGAGAATTTTAAATATATTCAATACATACTATATAAATATAACATAAAATACATTTAATATATTTATATGTTAATATAATTGTGTTAATACATATTTAAATATTTTTAAATATATAAAAATATTATATCTATGTAATTGTACATAATATACTTATAAAATTATTTCTGCTGTTGGGTGATAAATACATGCTTTATAACTTCAATTATATATAAAATATCTATTAAATATATTCTGTATTATGTTTATATGTACAGTAATATATTAAATACATATTTTACATATTAATATTTTAAAATATATAGTTAAAATTCTCTCTGTTGGTGAGTGTTACGTACATGCTTCCTAACTCTGGTTCTGGCTTACTCATAATAATCCTTGAAAACCCTGGAAAACACAGAATAACCTTCTTATTGGCCTATTAAAGGTATTTAATTTTATGTTTACCTAGCCCATATCTGTTCCATGTATAGTCGAAAATAAAAAGGAAAGAGGGGATCAAATTTAAAGAGAAACGGGCACTAGCCGTTGTTCCCAGCTTCATCAGGACAGAAAGCCAGAGTCAGACAGGAGGGTTTAATGTAGCTAAGAGGACAAAATACTTTAAATAGTCTCAACCATATATGTAAATATAAAACCCCTCTTCTAATTTCCTTTGGTGCTAGTTCCTAACATACAGCTGATTAAGAAAGAAAGTCTATATGTAACGGTCATTATTTATGCTACTTTGGGGGAAATGATCTCACTGTCTAACATAAAAAATAATAAATTTTTGGTTTTTAAAGAGATCTGATTGGCAACCCTAAAATGCAAACTTCTCATCCTCCAGAAAACAACAAAGCCAAAAACTCACACCATCACCCAAACTGGGCTTGACGAGTAACCAGAAAGAAAATATGGAAAGATGCTCCATGAACTACATGGGCAGGTGGGGCTGGGTAGAAGGAAAACCTGCTGAGAGGCCTCTTCTCGTGGCACATCCAGGTTTCACCTCAGGAAACTGAGGCCACTTTAAAGAGGCTTCCCACAACCCCGAACTCCAGAACAACCAGAAAATCACACGGCAGTTACTCTGTGCTGTGTAGTTGCTCTTTGTGATGTCCACCCTCATCCCATTCCCCTTTTAATCTGTACTCATTTAGAGACAGGAACTTAAAAAACAAAAAACAAGTAAAAACCACCTGTGCAGAAAGTAGAAGGAACTGCAAGTAGCTCATCACATTTGGGGGAAAACAGCACCCACAAGTAAAGTTCTCAATAAGAGAAGAGTATATAAGAGAAGAGTATGAAAGAAACCTGCATAGCAGTATATTAGAAACACAAGTTTTTCATGCCCTCCTTGGACTCAGAATACAGTATCACAGAACCAATTAGATGAGATAGGAGAAGTTAGAAGTTTGGGAAAATAGAGCTTCTATAGACAAATGTCTGTCCGAACTTGGGACCAGGCCTTGGAACTTGCCTTGCTCAGCTACCCTCAGCTATGGCACTGAGGACAGATTCCACACCCGAGGACAGGACCACGACTATCAGCCCTTCCCAGCTCTTAACACATACTAGCTTGCTGCAGATGTGGCTTCAATTAAGGAGGAATGAACAAGGGGGAGGAGACCCTACAGGGGAGGTAATTTTTAAAAGCTACAGAAAATGGGAAAGAGACTTCATCTTGGTGATTTAGAAGAGTCATGCTTCTAAAAATAATTTACAGCAGAACCCAGCAGATTCAAGAAATTTGGCATCCTCTACAGGATATAAAAAGATATAGCCTCTATTACACAGAAACAAAAGAAAAAGAACGAAAGAATAAGCAGAGATGGAAATCGAGTAACATGAGATGAACTAATGCTTTCAACAAATATTTATTAAGAGCCCATCACAAGCCACGCGCTGTGCCGGGATTGGAGGGTACGCAGGTAAGTGAAGTGGACGCAATGCCGCTTTCAAAAAGGCTCACAGGTCGTCGGGGTTCACAGACCAAGCAATGATACATAAATGAATAATTCGAAATGATAGTTGTTATTAAGGAAACAAACAAGGGGCTGATTTTGGGGATGGCAGGTGGTACCTACTCAGACGAGTAGTCAGGGAAGGCTTCTGCAAACGACAGCGTTTAGTCCGAGCCAGCTAGGGAGAGAGCAAGTAACGAGCATTCCCAGGAAAGGAAACAGATTGCTTTCAAGTGAGAAAGAGCTCTGCGTGCCTGAAGAACTGGAGAAAGACCAGCGTGCCTGCTCAACGGTACCAGCTGAATTTGGAAATATAAGCAGGGTCAGCTCATGTAGAACCTTTACAGCCAAGAA
>NW_012145301.1:402555-422974 GCF_000956105.1 Propithecus coquereli
CTTCAATTAAGGAGGAATGAACAAGGGGGAGGAGACCCTACAGGGGAGGTAATTTTTAAAAGCTACAGAAAATGGGAAAGAGACTTCATCTTGGTGATTTAGAAGAGTCATGCTTCTAAAAATAATTTACAGCAGAACCCAGCAGATTCAAGAAATTTGGCATCCTCTACAGGATATAAAAAGATATAGCCTCTATTACACAGAAACAAAAGAAAAAGAACGAAAGAATAAGCAGAGATGGAAATCGAGTAACATGAGATGAACTAATGCTTTCAACAAATATTTATTAAGAGCCCATCACAAGCCACGCGCTGTGCCGGGATTGGAGGGTACGCAGGTAAGTGAAGTGGACGCAATGCCGCTTTCAAAAAGGCTCACAGGTCGTCGGGGTTCACAGACCAAGCAATGATACATAAATGAATAATTCGAAATGATAGTTGTTATTAAGGAAACAAACAAGGGGCTGATTTTGGGGATGGCAGGTGGTACCTACTCAGACGAGTAGTCAGGGAAGGCTTCTGCAAACGACAGCGTTTAGTCCGAGCCAGCTAGGGAGAGAGCAAGTAACGAGCATTCCCAGGAAAGGAAACAGATTGCTTTCAAGTGAGAAAGAGCTCTGCGTGCCTGAAGAACTGGAGAAAGACCAGCGTGCCTGCTCAACGGTACCAGCTGAATTTGGAAATATAAGCAGGGTCAGCTCATGTAGAACCTTTACAGCCAAGAACAGTAGTTTGGATTTTAAGTACAAAAGGAAGTCACTGAGTATATACATATTCAAGATATGTGTGTGTGTGTATATGTGTGTATATATGTATCTAGATGCATACATGTTTATACACATATGCACATGTATACAGTTGACCCTTGGACAACGTGGGGGTTAGGTGCACCACTCCCTGCCCTGCAATCAAAACTCTGTGAATAACTCTGACTCCCCCAAAACTTAACTACTAATAGCCTATTGTCAACCAAAAGCCTTACCAATAACAGTCAACTAACACATATTTTGTATATGTTATATGTATTATATACTGAATTCCTACAATAACAGTAAGTTGGAGAAAAGAAAATGTTAGTGAGAAACTCATGAGGAGGAGGAGGAAGAGGAGAGGCATTGGTCCTGCTGTCTCAGGGGTGGCAGAGGCGGAAACGAATCCACGCGTAAGTGGACCTGGGCAGTTCAATCCTGTGTTGCTCAGGCTCCACTGCACATTCACGCATGTTTAAATGTATGCATATGTATTGACTACTCTAACTACTGTATAGAGAACAGACTAGAAGAGGCAGGGAGGAAGCAAAAGAAGGATGAAGGGTGGCACCTTGGACTGAAGTGATGGCAGTAATGGTGGAGACAAAGTGACAGTTTAGAGAAACATTCTGGAGGCTGAAACAACTGTAGCTGTTGACGGGCTGCAAGAGGTAATCAGGGCAGCAAGGCATGAAGATGGATTCCGGCCGATGACTATGAAACGATAGTGAGAAAGTCTGAAAATGGGATTAAGCAAAACGAAAGGCTGTTGGAGGAAGTGAAGGACAGAACTGCAGCCACAGAAGCCAGAATGTGTAACATCGAGGGCAAATGAGAGATTCTCCCAGAACGCAGAGCAAAGGGAACAGAGATGCAAATGATGAGAAAGAAGACGACAGAGAATCAAGAATTATCCTGCGGATAAGATGGGTGTCTCTGAAGAAGAAACGAGAACAACTGAATAAAAACAGTCAGAAATAGAAAGACAGTGTCCTGAAATGAATAATACCTAAGTCTAAAAATTAAAATACCCACCCTTTACCAAGGAAAGTTAGACTCTAAAATATGGTTATTTCCTTCAGAAATGCATGCATTTCCAAAATAAATAATAAAAAAGTTACTTGTAGAGAAAAAAATGCAAAGTGGCCCTAGAATTTCGTTCCCTATCTGTAATTCAGTAATTACCAGAAGGCAATGGAACAATGCCTAGAATTTTGAAACATAACAAGTATGACTCAAGAATTCTACAGCAAGTCAATATTGTTACTCATGAGAGAAACCAACAAAAAGATATTATCACATCTGCAAGAGCTAAGAAAATATACCATCCACTTGTCCTTACCCACAAAAATATCACTCAGCTCCTAGCTAACAAAGGGGTGACTCAAGAATGAATAAGTTACGATATGAAAGGAGTCAGTGAGAAAATTTTTCATTTAATTATAGGCATAAATCAAAAAGTTTTAAATAGACTTTCAAAATAGAAAGCAAATGAAATGTACATAATACTCAAAAGAAAAGTTATACAGTGTAAGAATATAATACACTACTAATAAAAAGTGTATCAAATCCTGAATATCTACAAAATTGGAAATCTGAGTGAAAATTTTGATAATAAGTGAAAATACTCTATTTGGCTTATTTTGCATAATTGCATAATTGCTATGAAGAAAATGAGTGGGGTGATGGTTTAGAGAATGGCAGAGCAAACAACTTAGATAAGAGAGCCAGGGAAGGTCTCTCTAAAGAACTACAGTTTTGTGACTCTTTTTTGGATGGAGCTGAGGTTTTCTGAAGGAGGGACGGAACATTTATACAGTAATTCTGAATATTTAATTAGGTCCAAAATTGACCCAGTTGGAATGGCGGAACATAACTGGAACTCATAGCCAATGTAGAAATGGTAATTAAAAGCACTTTGTTCCTTCATTCAGCCTTAGCTGCTACACAGATGGTTGAAGAAGATACACCAGGCAGCTCTTACATCTTATAATAAATATAGGGTAACGTTTAGTGACTATTTACAACACTGCTAGCATATAACTCAAATTAAGCTGATATTTGTTCTGTATCTTATCTTATCATCATAAAGCTGAACAGAATACCTGTTTATAAAGCAGGGCAAAGAGCTTTTCTATAATATTGAAAAATTTGTTTCCATAGTGTCAAGGGCAGCCAGCTTATAGTCATTACATTGTGAATATTTATTATAGTAAATTACGTTAGTTTAAATTTTTTTGTCATAGAACATTGGTCACTGAAAACTATAAACGATGGTAAGTGCAATGTCCACTTAGGTGGGCAAATTTTTCTGTAAAAGGCCAGAGAATAAACATTTTTGGCTTTCAATGCTGTCACTGTAGTGTGAAAGCAACTGCAGAAAACTGTGGTCTCCAATCCCCCGGCTGCGGTACTGATCCATGGCCTGTTAGAAACCGGGCCTCACAGCAGGAGGTGAGTGACAGACCACTCAGCAAAGCTCCAAGTGTGTTTACGGCCGCTCCCCATCACTCGCATCACCGCCTGAGCTCTGCCTCCCCCCCACCTCCCTGGTCTGTGGAAAAACTGTCTTCCACGAAACAGTCCCTGGTGCCAAAAAGGTTGGGGACCACTGGTGGAAAATATATAAATGAATGAGCATGTCTGTGTCCCAATAAAACAGGTAACAGATCAGTTTGGATCAGTTTGGAACAGATCAGTTTTATTTTAAAAACAGCTAACAGGTCAGTTTGGCCAGTGTGCCGTAGTTTGCCAACCACTGATTTAGTTGATTCTTCCAAACCAGTCCTCTCAGTTTGTGGAATTTTGTTCTGTAATGATCATGCTTCTTTCCCTGCCCTTGCGCTCATGCCCTGGGCTGTGATCACACCATCACCAATAACTGCCGCCCCCACGCCCCCAGCGTATCTGCCCACTCTTGGACACCACATTTTATCTTTCCCATTTCCTCCCTCTAGAACCCCGAGCCCTTTGACCCCTAGGTCCTTTAATCCACTCCTCCCGCCATCTCTACACTGTCCTCTGCCCTCCCCAGCTGCCTTGGGTCCCCTGGGAATTCCTCAGCACCCCTCCCTTGCAGACACCGTCAATCTCCTTGCCTTCCCTGAGCAAAACCACAACCCGAGCTAAACCCCGCTCTCTGCATGCTGGCTGGCCTCACTTTAATTCATGACATAAATTTCAAGTGGGCACTTTTTGTACCATTTCCTTAACCCAGGGAATCTCCCACACCGACTTCACACCTCCTCTCTCCACAAACTACCAGCACCTCCTCCACTGCTGTGACCCAGCCCCTGATGCGGCTCGTCATTTCACTATGAAATTAGAAGCTATCAGAATAAAACTGCCGCAAACACGCACCGATCAGCCTTAACCACACCTCCGTCCCTGTACATGCTCCTACCTAAGGCTGCTGCGTTACCGTGGGCTGAATCCCATGACCCTTCACCTACCTAAGGACACCACTCGGCAATTCCTCATGGTATCTCCAGAAAATCTACTGAGTTACTATTATATGGATTCAAATAGCTACTATTTCTCCTGCATGTGTATCTATCCATCCCTCTATCCCTCTGTCCACTCAGCTATCTCTCTAGCCATCCATCCATCCATCTCTCTATCCGTCTATCCCTCTATCCATCCATCCGTCTATCCTTCCATCCATCTGTCAGTCAATCATTCTGGGTGCCATGGGTGCTGCTCCAAGCAGGAAAGGCGGGTCAGCTCAGGTCGAGTGGGGCTGTCTTCATCCAGGGGGCGGAACCAGGACAGAGGAAGGCCAAACGACAGCCTAGCCCCAAAGCAGCAGGGACAGCCTGGAAACTATCCTACTCCCATTCCTCCAACTTTCTAGGCAGGTTCTGAAAGGACAAGAAGTCCAATCGGTGCCAGCTAAATTTACTTTAAAAGGCAAAGAGTTTAGTGTGGTTTCCAACCGCCTGGGGCCTGTGTCCTGAGCCCAAGTCAGCCCATGAGAAGAATTTAGATGCTTGTGAGAGAAACCTATGCTTTGTATGCTCACACACGCCTCAGCTTTTGAATTTTGTTTCCCTTTTCCTTCTTGTTCTGTTGAACAAGCATCATAAAAAAATCTTTAATTGCCTTGGCTGAAATCAGTGGAAAAGGATACTTTTCTTTTTCAACATTTGTGCTGAAACAGCTCAGATGATGCAAGCACTGAGTGAGGCCAGGCATGAAAACTGCTGGATTTGGGAGAACCTGGGGCCCACCTGGGTGAGGACAAGGGGCTGGGCAGGGGGCACCTGAGAGGGCAGCAGCTTGGGTTGAGCTCCTTCCGCCCAACTTGGCTTCCCGTGCTGGAAGGGGAAGGGCCTCTCCATCCCCTGCTGGAATCCCAGGATCAATTTACACGTTGGGAGAAGTGAGACGGGCGTCCACTCCATGCCCTGAGCATGGCCCAGAGCGTCCTCCTGGAGGTCAGTTAGGTAGAACTGCCCCCTCGGAAAACAGCAAGTTAACCTTTGTCACACGCAGTCACGCTCTGCCCAGAAACTTTGGGTGTCCGATGCCCAGAGACTCAAGGCTTCATGCCAACGTGGGCATCTTGTCGTGTCACCCTACCTGAGCCTGCGCTAGCAACACCCACGTTTCAGACTTCCTAGACGCTCAGCTCTCTGGCCGCCCCATTTCCCCACGCACAAGGCTCGCTTTCTCATTTGCAGCCATATCCTGATCGATTGGCCACAGGGCCAAAGGAGGTCCCTACCACCCTTTGTGTAAGAGGTTTGAATTTTTTGTAGGTATGCCCAATGTTCGAGAGAAAATCAAATGTTGAGAATTCCTGGGTCATTTCCTTAGAACTAGATGTTCACTCGCGGATGTCAGTCAATCCACACGGAGGCTCCGGAACTGTCCTATGAGAATGTTACAAAAACAACAGAAATGGACTTTCAACGTCAGGGATGGCCATGGGGCCAGTAACCATGGCAACCGTCAGAAGCACCCAAGACATGTGGCAGATCTGTCCGGGCTGTGACGTGGGCTGCTTCGTCTCCTGCCCTCCCCTTCTTGCTTTTCTCCTTCTTTTCTTTTCCTTTTTTCCCTTTCTTCTCTATTGCTTCCTGCACTCCGCACTCTGGGATTATTTCTGAAAGACGGGAGCATGTCTGTGTCAGCTAGAATGTCAGCCCCGTCAGCAGGCAGGGGTTTCCCGCTCTGTCCCCTGCCTCACCTGCGGTCCCTCGAACAGCGCCAAGCACGCCACGGGGGGCACAACTGAGTGAAGTGGGGGGGCTATCTGCCCTGGGCACACGGTCACGGTCATCCCACTTCTAAAACCCACCTGCGTTCCAGGTCAAAACCTACTGGCTCTCCTGCCCTCGCAGGGACGTAAACACTGGCTGCTTGTGTTCTAGAATCTCACCCATTCTCCACCAATAAGGATGCATTGAGATGAAATAAAAATTTCCTCTGTGAATCTATATTTTCGGCTACCTGCATTTCCCAGTGCAGAGCTCTGCTCTGAGACACTTCAGAGCTGGAAGGAGGCCTTGGGGCCCACGGGGCTCCCTGCGTGGGTTTCCAGGGAGGACCTGCACGTGCGGCTGGCGGGGGCAGCGTGCCGTCCGGAGCTCTGCGTCCCCTGGCTCCACACCTGCTCAGTCTGTACGACTGCTCAGCAAGAACCCGTCGCCCCACCCGTGTCTGTGGCTGTCATGAAGGTGGCGAGTCCCGCTCCTCCCCCACCTTCTATTCCCGAGCTCCGTGCCTTGGAGGAGGGCTGGGGGCCAAGTCAGGCGGAGGCAGCCCGGCCACCACTGCAGCTGTGCTGGAAACAAGTTCTCCAAGCATTCCCTGAGCACCAACTGTATACAGGCTCCTGCCCCAGAAGGATAACCACCCTGAGGGGGCGCTTGCTCAAGAACCTGGCCAGATACTCCAAGCGCGTTTCATGACTATTCTCATTTAATCCTCACGAGAACCTCTGAAGAATGTGCTGTTGTCAGCCCATTTCACAGATGAAGGAACTGAGGCTTAGATGGGTTAAATGACGTGCCCCATGCCACAAAATTACTAAGCAGGGGAGTCAGAACGTGAACTCAAGTCCGCCTAACACTGAAATTTGTTCTCTTACCACTCACAGAAAACTCTAGGCAAGGATGACAAGCGCTGGGCACAGGTGTTTGGGTCTCACGCTCTCAGGAAGTCATCACCGCGGTGCCCTTCACAGAATAGACCCCTCACTTGTAAACATCTGGCACCTCGAAACAGGCTGGCAAAAATGTTGGGGTTTTTGCTTCTGTACGTTTTGCTGTAAACAGGTAGTGAACCGTCTATATTTGGCAAAACTTAGTGTTTGTGAGTGGTCTTGGGCATCTAAATATAATGTTTCTAAACCACAACCAACCAACCTACAAGGGAATCTTGGTTTTTAACCTGTTTATTACATTAGGCACTTCCAGGACCTCCCTCTAAAGGAAGAGGACAGGAATGAGCACTTATGGAGCGCCCACGGGGTGCTACTCGCCTCACAGAGGGCGTCTGTCTCGTCCGCCAGGGCAGTGAGAGGCCCTTCCCGCATCTTACAGGCGAGGAAACGGAGGCTCGCAGAAAGGAATCCCCCTTCCCACGGTGAGCCGCAGAACCAGGAGCCGGACCAAGGCTGGGGTGTTGCCACGGCTCCTGCGTGGGCGGCAGGTTCCCCACACAGAGTGTCCGGGGGCAGGGCTGAATTTGGGGTGTCACTCTCCCAACTCCCCAACTCTCCCTCTCGAGGTCAGTTCATCAACTGCGAATACCAGCTGCGTGTGTTTAGGGCCTGCCCCCCTGGAATCAAAGGTTGTCCCGTGTGCGAGGCCACTTTCGAAGACACTCAATGTGCAGAGACCATCTGGGGCCGCTGACAAGATTCTCTCCTGGACTAAACTCAAGCCCGGCTCCTCTGCACCCTCTTCTCGACTAGGCCCCGGCCTGGGCCTATACGGACTTGAGCAAACACTAACACAGTTTCTAACAGCTCGAGGCCTCATCCTTCGGCTGCGCCAGCCCCCCTTACAGTGACAACACTTAAGGCTACTAAAAGAATCTACTGTTCGTTCCAGTTGACACCTGAAGACAGGACCCCTGCCTGCCAGCCTCTGTGGGAGGGTAGGAGCCACTTAACAAAACCAGGTGGGTTTTCCGTGGGCCAAGCCCCTCTTCCTGCTTTCTGTGACTGTCCACCTCCCAGACCCCACTGAGCCCCGCGGGCCCCTCCGTATTCTCTCCCTCTCCCTTTACAATGCCCAGTCACCTCTGCACAAATCGGAGTTGACGTCAGTTCACACTGGACCTTTCCCTATTGCCATGGTGTATTACTGATTAAAATCTGCCTTTACCGCTTTAGCTAGCGTCTGGCTTTGTTTATCTTTGAGACCGGCCAGCAGGGGCAGGCAGAGCTGCCCCCCAGTGACTGTCACCTTCAATGCGCATGGCCCTCCCCACCTCGCTATCACCACTGCCCACATCTCAACACCTGCCCTGGCGACCACTCTACCTCGACCCCATATGCCCCCAGCCTCTGGCGTCTGTCCCTTCCACGGCCCTTCCTCATTTCCACTTCTCGTTTCCAGGAGGAAAAGCAGGAGGTGCTCAGCTGGGCTGAGGCGTGAATAGAAAAGCATTTGGGCCGGAGGAGTGTCCCAGCTCACTGGGACGGCCCGTCCAAGCCCTGCTCTGTCCAGTCTTACAGACGAGCTTATTAAAGGGATTGAGGAAAACCACACACTTTTCAGAGTCTAAGAGCTGGGTGCTGTGGAGAAAAATGTCACTGGAAGCTCTGGCCACCACGTCACAGTGCTGCCAGGTCACAGAAGCTTGGGGCAGCCTCCACGGGCATCAGTGCCCACCACTGGAGAAAAGGAGTCCAGCTGGGAAGGAGGCAGAGCCGCTGGGCCCTTGGTCTTCCTGGCAGGGGAGGAATTTTCCAGAGCTGGCTGCTTCCCTGCAGTCTTAGCCGCCACTCTCAAAACCACTTCATGTATCTGCAACGTGCGGGATGTCAACCGGGAGTTTCCACGGCAGTGGGGTAATTCCAGATAATTCCTTGCAAGCTGTGCACAGGAACTGGTATGTCTAATGCTTTGAAGTTTCCAGAGCAAGAGCCAGGTGTGGCAGGTTTTGTTAGGACATTATTTTAGTCTGTGGTGAGTGTGTGGAGGGCACAGCCCAGTGTCTGAGCCAAGCTTTTCTTTTCTTCTTTTTGTGGATTTCTGCAAGTACCTCGAGTCTCTAGACTAAAGGGTGTTCATCTGTAATGTGAGATTATTGGAGTTATGACTTCTAGTGTGTCTTTAAGCTCTGAAATAATATTTGATAATTTCACAGCTTTATATTTGCCCAGCCCTATGCCAGGCAAACAGTAGTAGCATGAGCAGTGAATTGTAGAAAAATTACATATGGGTCTTTGGGAATTCTGGGACTTTTCTCCCCACCTTATGACCCATCTCTGTGTGACTCTGTATCCAAAAGAAACACGAAACCAACTCCAAAAGCAGAAAGCAAAGTCATAATCCACCTCAGCAAAATTTCATTAACTTCCACTCTTCCCAGAAGCTACTCCGCCAAAATTTCTTATCTTTTTCCTTTCCCCCTTCCCAAGTTATGATTTATTCTTTTCTGCCTAAGGAAACCTCCTGTTCCCGCTTTGACCGCACTAACCTTTCCATGGCAGCAGCTCTGAGTGTTACCACTGAAAGGCAAGAAGAGGGAAGGTTCTTGGATACTTGTCTCTGTTGTACAGTATGCGAGTCTGTGCCTGGTGTGGTGGCAGCTACCTGGGAGGTTGAGGTGGGAGATGGCTTGAGCCCAGGAGTTCTGGGCTTCAGTGTGCTGTGCCGATCAGGTGTACAAACTAAATTCAGCATCAATATGATGACCTGCTGGAAGTGGGGGACCCCCAGGTTGCCTGAGGAGGAGTGAACCAGCCCAGGTCAGAAACAGAATAGGTCAAAACTCCCATGCCAATCAGTAGTGGGACTGTACCTGTGAATAGCCACTGCACTTCAGCCTGGGCAACATAGCAAGACCCCATCTCTAGAAAAATAAAACAAAATTAAACTAAATTAAAATTTTAAACTCGTGCATAACAATACTTTCCCTGAAGATATTGTTTTACTTATAAGAGCTGGCAACATAAATCCTTGACCTTTCAACGCAGAGTTCCTGTAGTTTTTCAAGATATTTTACATCAGTGCCCTTCGAATGTTAATGTACATTGGATTCTCCTGCAGATCCTGTTAAATGCAGATTTTGATTCAGGAATTCTGGAGTGGGGCCTAAGATTCTGTATTTCTTAAAGGCGCACAGATTACGGCCAATGCTACTGGTTCTTAGACCTCACTTTGAGTGGCAAGATTTATATCATCTCATTTTTTTCTATAATGCCCCTGAAACGCTTCAACGGAGTTATGAAAATTATTTTCATTGTTGCAATTTGCGCTTTACAATCAGGCTACTTAAGGAACCCAGTCTGGCCCATGATTTCACCTCCTCTTAGCTTTGAAGGCAGGGTTGGAGTTCTCTGGCCAATGCGTGTTCTGCTGCAGATGGTGCCACATGGGGCACTATCTGAGACTGGCAGAGGCCCGGTGACAGGGACACACTGGTTGGAACATTGCTGTGTGGACCTTTAATGAATCAAGGATGTGGTTACTGTTTAAAAGAATGTCTTGAATGGGTTTGTCAGAAGAGCCAAGGAGCCTCTGTTTGGGACGGTTCTCAAATGTCGTCATTGTAGCAGGAGGCAGGAACAGTGTGAATGGTTTCTTTTCAGTGGAAGAGAAAGGGCAAGGGGCTTGAAGCAGTGGCAGCCACTGGGCTAGTCCTTCAGCTGAATGTGCCCAGCTCTCCTGAGCTCATCCTCCCCACAGGTGCGAACTGCAAGGGGAGGCTGGAGAATCCAGCCTCGGGGAGGGACTGTGGGACCCGAGACTGAGGAGTCGATGTTCAGTCAAGAAAAGGACTCGAAAGTCACTGCTCAAACTGCTGCCAGAGAACATCGGCAAAGGAAAAACAGCAGCCAGTCGCATTCTTAGACGTTATTAGAAATCAAGGCATGTGTGGCTGATGCTCTCAGAGGCCATCTGGCCCCGTCCTTCTGTTTGCAGACAAAGACACCAACATCCAGGAAGTCCGGTGGCTCGCTCAAGGTCACGGTGTCAGCTGGGGCTTTTAGCTGGCTTTTGAACTCATGGTCCTGAGCTCTCTGCAGTTGAACGCATTTGTTGTTTCTTGCATTAATTAACTCTAACTCATGAAATTAGTTATTTAAAAAAAATTATTCCCAGGAATTAATTGAAATTCTGTTTCTAAAACTATACAGGCAGTGACCTGGAAAAAAATCAGCAAGAAAGGCCGTCGCTGTGTCCCTAGTGGCACTGTGGGTAGCCACACCATTAGAGGTATGTCTGGATTGTTCACACAAGCACAGGTCTCTCCAACAGAGAATGGATTGTACACCCGTGAGCATATTTAATTCCCACCGCAGCCCGTTAAGTAGGTGATAACGTTCCCATTTTACAAATGAGGAAACTGAGACACAGAGTAAGGAAATTGCCGCAGGTCACACATCTGCTGACCCGGGATTCAGAGGCAGGCGCACCTGCTCCCAAGTCCCGTGCCCCCTCCACCCTCTGCCTGGCCGCCCACCCTGCTGCTGCCTCCTCAGGGTGCCAGGAGCACTGACCAGGGGCTCTGGGGGCGAGACTTTGTTCTCTAAAACTCTGGGGGGGCTTGGAGCCTGGCTCCCGGCTGGCGGGAGAAGCAAGAAAGCAGGAGGCCAAAGGCAGGCCACGCCCTGGGACGGTGTCTGCCTGGCGCCCGTGTTCGCCACACAGTGGTTCCTCTGGGCTGCCATTTCTGTGAAGGGGTCATTCAAGGTACTTTCCAGCAACTGTTTTAGACTCTTGTTTTGATGAGCTGGAGCAGCAGCAGTTACATGGGTGGTGGGAGCCCCTAGTCTCACTCTTCTTTCTCTCTTTCCTTGCCGTGAACACAGGGGCGATAAGTCACCCACACAACGGCTAAAGAGGGAGGCAGGTCTGGGCAGTACCCAGGCTGTGCCACCGTTTCTATGTAGTAACTACTCAAGGCTCCCTGCTTGTGACAAAATGGGTTGGAGCTTCAGGGGAAAGGCAGGTCTCCACCATAACCATGACATCTCTGCCCAACGCGGACCACCAGACTGGATTTCCACTGGTGTCTGCAGCAAGGCAGTCAGCTGGAAAGCAGATTTCTATTGAGACAGTTTTCTCCATGTATTAGTAGGTCAAAAACCAAATTAGATGACCCAGATCATAGACCCAGATCATTTTTTCATACGGATGGAGAAACCCAGTCCTTCATCGACGGCCAGGCCATCAGGCTGTAGTCCTTAGACAGAAGGGTGCTGTGACTCGGAAGTGGCGAGCCGGCAGCCTGCCCCTCTGCCGATGAGGAGCTACAGGGGAGGAAAAGAGAGAGAGGGAGGAGGACAAACTCTGGGTGTGGTTTGCCCTCACTGGCAGGACCAGCTCGTGAGCAGGAAGAGAGAGGCTCTAGAAACAGGTCAGAGAAGGAAGGCCAGGCCCATTCCACATTTCTGGGCAGAGGACAGGGAAGTGTCAGGTCCTCAGAGAACTCCAGCCTCCAGTCAGCACCACACCCAAGATGGTGCCAGTGGGTGACAGATGAGCCTAAGGCAGGACTGCTGGTGCCTCAGGCCTGCCTGTGGCGCACTGGAGTCCCAGTCGTCCCCACGTGCCCCACGAAGGGAACACAGCCACGCTGAGAACACCATCAGCCAGCAGAGACCTCGGGTCGCTTCGGACAAGCTTTAGTGAATCAGACATCAGGATCAGAAGACTGCCGGGCCCCTGACCCCACTGAGGCAGCACATGCCCCCAAGAAGCCAGACGAGGCCAGATGAGGCCAGACGAGGCCAGCAGCACCCCTGCAGGCAGCAGTGCGGGAAGCAGCCCAGCCCGGCCACTTTGCGGCACAGACTGGTGTGTAAATACAGGACACATAATAGACCTAGTCGTCCCCTCCGCTGTGAGTTTGCCTAAGCCACACCTCTCCTCCCTAACTAGGGTGAACAAACATCACCTGTTATCCTGGCATAATTATTAATAGTGCTCCCTTTCTCGCTCAAACGTGTCCTGGATTGCTCTGACGTAAGTGCTTGTAAAATAAATATTATAGAATAAGGTGCATATTGTGATTCCACATAATAATTAGAAAAACTCACCTATGTGTGCAGGGTTCCTTTATATTAGTAATGTCTGTAGGGAGCGTGTTAGAAGGTTACTGTTAACCATGGTGACCTTGGTGATGGGGTGGGGACATGGAAAGTTTGCATTATTTTCACAGGTATTACTTGTTGTACCAGGCATGTGTTTTTTGTTTTTTGTTTTTTTTTTTTTTGAGACAGAGTCTCACTGTGTTGCCCGGGCTAGAGTGCCGTGGCATCGTCCTAGCTCACAGCAACCTCAAACTCCTGGGCTCAAGCAATCCTACTGCCTCAGCCTCCCAAGTAGCTGGGACCACAGGCATGAACCACCATGCCCGGCTAATTTTTTCTATACATTTTTAGTTGTCCGATTAATTTCTTTCTATTTTTAGTAGAGACCAGGTCTCGCTCTTGCTCAGGCTGGTTTCAAACTCCTAAGCTCAAATGATCCGCCCGCCTCAGCCTCCCAGAGAGCTAGGATTACAGGCGTGAGCCACCGCGCCCAGCCAGGCACGTGTTTTTAAAAATGAAAAAAAGGTGTCCATTTTGGAGGATGAATTATTATGGTCACTCTGTCTGGAACACAGGCGTCACCTAGAAGAGGAGACAAGGAGGGCGAGACGATCCGAGCGCCTGCGCATCTCTGCTAAAGGGACCGAGCGTTTGTCTTAAACCGGAGCGGTTTATATACTGCAAACACTGAGTTTGCCAGGTCATAGTAAACATAGTTTCGTTTGATTTTCCTATTGCCCAGCGGGGGCAGGCTCACGAGGAAAGTCAGAGCAGCCAGAGAGGGGCAGGGGAAACAGCTTCTGTGCCCACATGGGGCCGGTGTGAGTAGCCCTGTGACCGTGCTACTGTCGAATTCTGACTACTGATTTTGAAAGATTGATTACTCATTTCTTCTAATGGACAGAAATAGACTATTTGTTTGCCAGAGCATGACCTGCTTTATTTCTCTTTTTAAGGTTTCGCTTTTGGTCCACAGTTAGGCCTATTCCCAGTGCCAGAGCTTTCAGCGGCGCAGAGCTGTGCTGCAGATGGCGACAGAGCGGGGACTCTGCCCCTTCACTCCCAGGACATCGGGCAGGGCTGGTAGCTGCAGCCCCCTGGGCAGTCAGTCCTTTAAAAATAATAATAATATTGGCCTTTGAGTAAATTATTTTTGTAACACAGGAAAGGATAATTGTGGCGCTGTGCCTCCTGTCCCACCAGACTCAGGGTTGCGAGGTAGGCAGGGTCACAGCTGGGCAAAGCCCCCTTTGTGCTGCTCCAGCTGCTAAAAGTCCTGGGTCCAGTGTCCTGGCCTTGGGGTTGAGTCTCAGGGTCAGCTCGATGCTGTGGGTGGGGCCCAGGACCCGCACAACATGCGGTCATCCGTGTGCTTGGAGAGCAGGGTGCAGCCTCCTCCACTGTGTGGCCACAGGACCTGAGCCCTTGCCTGGGCTGACGAGTAGCTCTTTACATCTGGGCCCTTCTGGGCAGGAAGTAGGAAAGGAGCTTCTCAAAGCACCAGAGCGATGCACGCTGGTCATGGGAACACAGAGATCCCAGGAATATCCCCCCACCTCCCTTTGCCATCCAAGTGGCCCACTGCCAGTGTCCACTCTGCCAGGTTCTTGGTGCTCTCCAGGCCCCCATGGACCATGGAGGGACAGCCTGGCACTTGGCCAGATCAGCCTACATCTTTCCCTCTCACACCACCGCAGCCAGGGATTGCGCCGCCCCTGCTCCCCTCGCCTTTGGACAGACAGTAATTCCACTGGTCCAGTAATTCCTGCGACTCCAAGAACCACCGTGAGTGTGGGAACGCAGCCTTGAGGAGCATCCTCCCGCAGCTAAAGTGCCTTTCCACTGGCCCTTTGTGGCTGGAGAGATGTGCCATCTGCTAGTGTGCCAGGACATGAAAAAGGTTGGGAAGTGCCCAAGAGGACCATTTCACAGCAGATGGGACTGCGTCAGGGCTAACTCTGCATGTTAGGGTATCAGGAGAAACATTATTGCACCCAAATCTAAGAGCATTCTGACTCACATTTTCATGATTTCACGGGCAGCAGTTGGGCTTCAGACCCTTCCTCCCACCCTGGAAGACAGTGGCCCACAAAGAATCGGGGAGAGCCGGGGTCCATAGAAGTCGGCAACTGGGAACCCTCACGATGGCCGACTGCTCCCCACTGTTCTGCATTCCTCCACGCAGGAGGAAGATGTACTTGAGATAAGTCACTTAAATTGTAGTATTGGGAGAAGGAAGAGAGAACCGAAAACAGATGCTACATGTGTGCTACATGCTAGGCTCACCTCTCGATTTAATCTTTCAGCTACTCTGTGGTGTCCCATATTTCATCCATCCTGAAACACATTTTTCACCCCATGATTTGACATCTCTGAAATTGAGGACACCTTAAAATCAGCAGCATCTTACCGTCATGATTTGCCAAATGGCAGTCATGACACAGGTGTCATTGCCCCAAAATGCTAAAACATAAAAGTGCCAGCAGCAAAACTTACAGTGACTAGAAGGAAAGTCCCAGAAGTAACAGTATAACACACTTTTAAGCCATAGGAACCAGACAGTTGTGAGGAAGGGGTGGGGAAATGGTGAACCACATGTGTCTAGCACATGGCTGAAGGAAGAGACGAAAGTTAGCTGATTCTACATAATTGTAAAGTGAGCTTGAGAGCCAGAACCAAAAGTTTTGTTTCTTCAATGGATTATTTAAAAAAATGCTGCATCACCAATGATTTTGATAGCAATGTTAAGAAAAATTACCCAAAACTTGGAAAAAGGGTGCGTGGAGGGTGGCACATCCTCTCAATGTCATATAGATCACTTCATTGTCTAATGGAATGTACTTGTGTTCCATTTGCTATCTACTAGTGGGTAAGGATTCACATTTGGTGAAATTACATGGTAAGATTTCTAGTAGATGCAAATGATTTTTGTCTAACGGAAAAGATAACCCCAAAGGTATGTTTTTTTGCCCTGTAGGACATTAACCAGCTTCCTTCTAACCTAGCAACCTTAGTCCAACATATTTTTTTCAATGCTCTTGTAACCCTTGCTCCTCTGATTCTCCTTTGAGCCACCTTTACCATCCTGCTGGTTCCCTTACTCATCTTTGACATGCGTTTATTCTAGATTTGCATGAGGGTCTTATTTTTTTCTAACTTTTTGAAAAGCATATATATCAACGACTACGTGGAAGAGCGATTCTTTAGCAAATTTATTTTACATTTACTTTTTTTTTAGGTTTTCAAGAAGGCAATCCTATAATTAAAATATAATTAAGTCCAAAAGATAGAGACCCCTTCACTGGCTTATTTGAGAAAAAGAAAAAACAGTTAAGTCCAAAAGAAAATTTCCAGCAAATTTCAAATTAAAAGTCTAGTAATAAGAAATGGTTATATTATCATTTAGTTGGCACTGGTACACAAGCAAGTCAAAGAAATGCGAATCCAACTGCAACGGAAAAGGAAGTTAACTACGATCTTAGTGAGAATTGGTAGGGGGAAACTAATCAAATATGTCAAACCCAGAGGTGTGGATCACTAGACCAGACCACCTGGAGAGCATGGACTTATTGGAATGGTGGCTATAAATTAGTCCCATGTGTGCCACCAGCGTCACAGGAAAGGCTCAATACTGTGGTCCCGATGGCCGGCCGGATGAGTAACCTTGAAGCATCAGGGCAGCAGACTTGAGTTGGGCTGACAAAACAGTTTCTGTATAAGCTAAGTGTCTTTTAACACCAGAAGGATTTGGATTAATACATAAATCAAACCCATAGTATTTCTATTCTTGTTCTATTTCGGAAGAGTCTGTGTTTATTTGGAATTTAATACACTTAGTGTTAAAGATAACTTGCCCTATTGCAGAATCTAACCAATGAATCTTATGATTCCAATTTAAAATGTTTTCAAGTTATTTACACTGATGATATTAAATTAAAAGGAATAAGATAATTTTTTAAGTTTGGAAACAATATGGAGTCATTTCCACAACCTAACAAATTGCGTTATTTATATGTTTATTTTATATGATTTTAAAGTTATCTAAATATTTGGGAAGGCTTTTCAGTCAGACATGCTTAAAATGAAATCAGAATAGAATAAATTTATAAATGAAATGTCAATATTGGAGGGGAATCTGTAACAAACTTAGCCCCCTGCAATATTTTAAGTGCATTTTTCCATATTTTATATTCAGGTTTCTTTTTAAGTGTTTTAATTTCTGATTGACAGACTTTCTTAGATAGCAAACATGATTGTTGATAGTGTCCTCTACTAATAAATAAAATAATAAGATTTAGATGTTGATCTTAAATCTTAAGGAAGAACTAGCTTATGTTTTTAATTTGTTAACTTCAATAAGTTGAGTACTCATTCTTAAAACCAAATAGTCCTTGAATAATCTTTTCTACACAAATGGACCCCCCCGAAATTCACACTGACACTCCATCCACTTTTGAGTGGAGCAAGCAGAGCCTGGGCCAGCTCATTGTAACTGGCTCTAGGAACAAATTTCAATGACTTTTTTTTTTTTATAGTCCTCTTGCTTAACGAATTACCGGACCTTTTGAGTAGTTTCCCAGAAACGGTAGATTTTCTATTTTCTGCAGGGATTCCAAAAAGCCCCTGGGCAGACTTCCTAAAGCCAAGACTCACCATCCCTCAGTAACCTGCCCCTTGCACTAGACCCTTGTTAATTTCCTCTTGTTAGTTTCAACACACCCTGCCAAAATGCTCCTTAGCCCCTTATTAATTTCTCCTCTTTAAAATGCAGGGAATCTTCAGAATCTTCAGTAGTGGAATAGACAGGTTTGAGACAGCTTCTCTTGTTCTCCAGAGATGGCTTTAGTATTAAAAAAAAATTATTGTCTTCCTTGGCAATCCTCCTTGTCTCAACAATTGGATCTTTGGGTGGGGAGCCAGTGGACCTAGACTGAAACCCTGAGGTTTCCATAACACCATCACTTAACCTTCCGGAACCTCAGTCCCTCGGTAAAATGAGTGTGTCCTCAATAGTGAGGACTGGTGTGTCCTCAGTAATGACAGCAGTTGTATTTAGGATCTCTCCTTGCTCCTCCCTTCCTGATCTTGCTTTCCTTTCAGTCCTAAAGATTCAAGCACGTGGTGTCAGTATTGCTCCTGAAGCACAGACACATTCTTGGGGTCAGGCTGTAAATTGTTTACTAAATCCGTTGACAAGTCACCCAGAAAACCTCTTAATATGTTTGCAGACTTAACCGCAGAACCAAAGCCAATTGTTCCCCAGATCTCCGAGGCTGGTGGGCAGGTTCCACCGGTTCTTCCACCTGGCCTGGCGAGTCTGCTGGTCTGGCTGGCCAGGCTGGCACCTGCTCTGAGTGTCCTGTCTGGGAAATGTCTGCTTTTAAAACGAACAAGGGACTTTACTTTGTTCCTCCCCTTTAGGGCCAGTAAGACCTTCATGCAGGTATGAAAGCAGGAGGGGAAAAAGGTATTTAAACACAATAGGAAACAAGTAAACAAATGAAAATAATGAGTTGAACTCAGAGACTCACGGGTTCTGGAATCATTCTTGACACTTGACCTTTGCATCAGAAATACTTCTTCCTTGTTTTCCCCTCCTTTTATTCTTCCTCTTCTCATCCTCAAACTCATGTGGGGATTTGGATTTGTTGGTTGGTTGGGTAGTTGCTTATTTTAAATTTTTTAAACTACAGCTGCCTAGTGCTTGGGTGCTTGATTATTTTCCACCTGGGTTTGCAAATTGCACTCTGCCCCACCCCTCACCCTGCTGGGAGTGGCACAAATTCTCTCATGTCCAGGTGTTGCTAGACAGAAAGAAACAAACAGCACTGTCACTTGTAAATGCAGAAATCTCTCTCCCCTCCTTTTCCCCACCCACCCCCTTTTCTGTTCTCTCTCCTTTCTCTCTGTTCCTTTTCCATAAGGTGAAATCTATTCCACTGAAGGGCTGCTCTTTGACTAAATCTACCACTTAGTTTTCTAACATTCATTTTGGATTTTCCAGGGGGACACTTGCCATTTTGTGTAACATTTCTCGTGATTTAATGAATACGGACCTGTCCCTTCATATGTCAAAGGAAAGGGCATTAGCCGCCCAGCCTTGCTCTCAGAAGGTGGTGAGGGGCTTTGCACTCCACGGAGGACGCAGAGTTGGGCCTGGAGTGCACATCACTGGCCCACAGACCAGAGGGGCTCTGCAAGGGTGGGAAGATCTTCCGGCAGGAGGAGGCCGTCGTCCTGGGCCTGCCCAAGCCCCTGCTCAAGCAGTGAGAGGAAGGGGACCAGACCTCCTCTAGACTGGCTGCGACCAGCAAAGGATCAGACTCCGTGGGCACAGCGGGGCCGACTCCAGAAGGCTCCAGAACAAGGAGCTGTGAAGACGGGATTCACTGACGACAGTGTCATTAGCACTTTCACTCCATCCCTAAGCCACTGCCCAGCCAGGCTTTCCTCTTCCTCAGTTTCTCTGGCCCTCGGCTATTCCATTGCCTCCATGCAATCATTATGTCAATCATCAGTATTGCTGACTTTGGTATTACTGAACCTTTAAAAAGCCTTTTGGCCAGCATGCTGGGATTTTGGAATCTTGACATCTCCGCACTGCACCCTTGGGTTGACGGTATTTGATGATGTACACTTTAGTAATCTGCTTTTTTCCCTTGACAGTTGTTGCAAACACTCCCTTTCTGTTATGCAGTAGACTTCTAAATATTATCTTGATGACTATGTTGTATCTCATAGTCCATCATGAGATCTCCCATAATATATTTGATTAATTCCTTGTATTTGGACAATTAGGCTTTTGCCAAATGTTCACTATACCAAAATAATGCCTTGCTAAGTATTACAGTATCAAAATCATTGCAATCATTCTTTTAAACATTTTTAAATTACACATATTATAAACATACATATGTTCTTGGTAAAAACTTACTTAAAGCATAACAGATAAGACCAAAGTCCTCATTAACCAGCTTCAATCTAGTTGCTATTGCTGGTGTAGAGATAACTGCTGTTACTGGTTAACGTGTATCCTTTTTTTAACTCGTGTACATATTTTCAGGTATCTAAATAATGTATATGCGCTGACTAGTTTTTATTTGTGAGGCTGCGAGTGCACAGATGTTAACGGGCTGTGCATTCGCTCGGCAGTGTATCTTGGAGAAGTTTCCATGTCAGCACACGAGAGCTGCATCCTTCTCTGCAAGTGCTGCGTGGGATTCTGTAATGAGGATAATCTGCTGTTTATCAAGCTACTTCCCTATCGCCGGGTACTTGGGTTGTTTTTAGCTTTTTGCTAAGATAGACAATGCCACATTAGATCTTCTCCTTGTACATATGTACAAATGTTTCTCTGGGGAGATTCAGAGAAGTGAAATTGTTGGGTCGTGAAGGAGGCACATTTTTTATTTTAACAGATGCTCCCAAATTGCCCACCAGAGTGGCTGCAA
>NW_012145301.1:424264-425564 GCF_000956105.1 Propithecus coquereli
ACTACAGAACATCCCCAGGAGGATAAAGGATATATCCTGAAATCAAACATCTTAGTTTTTCAGCAGCAAAACATATAAATACTCACACAAATATTTTTAAGGGCTAAAAATAGCTTCAGATCAGTTCAGGTTATGCCTTTCCACCAAAGGTGTTTGTTGGAAATTTATTTTTTAAAAAACAACAAAACAAAAACAAAAAGCCAAAAAACTTCAGGTAAGAGATTGTGAGCCTATATTAGGATTTATAATAAAAGGAAAAGGACAAACATGGAGGAGAGGCAACGATTAAAGAAGCAGAGGGTCATTATCTCTGCTTTGAAGAAAGGCTAAATCTATAGTTTTAAACAATTTCAAATATTCCATGCTGGGGTGATCCTAGTTTTTAAAAATTCTGAATTCCAAGGACAGAAAAAAAATGAAAAACTTCTTAACATTTAGAACAAGTTACATACAAAGGGAAAAATTCGCTGACATTTGACTTCTTTTCTGCAATACTGAGAACTGGAAGGAATAATAAGAAACATTATAGAATACTGAAAGAACAGGACTACAACCCAAGAATCTTATACGCAGCCAAGATACCATTCTCTGTGACAGTGAAAGAAGGGTATTTGCAGATATGCAAGGACTCAGAAACTACAGCATATAGATGTGGCAGCTAGGGATGTAACTGGGACATGACTTGACTGAAAACTCGATTCGCCAAGACATCCACTTATGAACAGGACGAAGTAACAGGAACTAGATTTATCCTTCTGCTTGAAACAGTGAAAAAAACTGGACAAAATGTATATAATGATGGTTTTCCAATATTGAATATAAGCATCATAGGCTAGTAGTGCTCCCTGAGAGAGGTGAGTCATATGATTGACCCAGCTCAGGGCCAGGAGGAAGTAAGTATCCAAGGCGGAACACAGGGACAGGGGATCTGGCTTTCTCTGTGAGTTGAGCAGTGACGGGGTCCAAGGAGACCCAGGTAGGTAGAGTTTGCAGGGCAGAGTATGAAACAGGACGGAGCTGCACAAAGAGAACATCAAAGGTCTGCAGAGGGTCACCCTTGAGACCTTGGCTGAATACTGATCAGAGCACACCCATGAGGAAACCATCCAGGGCTGGAGAAAGAACTGCCTCGAAGGAACAAAGGGAGCCAGGGGCCAGAGTAGTTTGTATTCCAACCAGCCAAGGTTGGAAAACCTCATGTTTCATAGAGTATTTAGAAGGGTTTAGCTTTAGTATTGGGGAAGAATTATCCCTGGACTAAAAGCTGTTCCATTCCCCTTGAAAAAGCTTAAATCAAGAC
>NW_012145301.1:426439-447086 GCF_000956105.1 Propithecus coquereli
CTCATGGCAGTTAATGTGTTAAAAGGTAGAATAAATATTAAACATATTAAGGAGGAGATGGAAACTATAAACAGGACCTAATTTGAACTTCTAGAAATGAAACGTACAATGTCTAAAATAAAAAAATATACTGGATAGGATTAACAGCAGTTTAGACATTGAAGAAGAAAAGATTAGTAAACTTAAAGACAAGAAATATAAACTGTACAAAATAAACACAGAGAGGAAAAATAGCTGAAAATAAAAATGAACAGAGCATCAGTGAGTTGTGGGACATCTGTAAGTAGCCTCATACATGTGCAATGTGAATTTCTAAAGGGTGAGGAAGGACAGAAAAAATATTTGAAAAATTAATGGCCAAAAACTTTCTAAATTTGATGAAATCAATGAAACTACAGAACCAAGAGATTTAGTAAACCCCAAGGACAAGAAATTTGAAGAAAACTACAAGTCACGTCATAGTCAATCAAATTATTGAAAGCAATGATAAAAAGAAAACCTTAAATGCATCCTGGGGAAAAAGGCACCTTACATACAACGGAATGAATATAAGAGTGAAATCAGACACTTTGTCGGAAGAAATGTAAGCCAGAAGATTCATGGAATAGAATAGAAAGTCCAGAAATCGACTCGTATGGGCAGTTGATTTTCAACAAAAGTACCGAGGCAAATCATTGAGGAGAGGAAAATCTTTTCAATGAATGGCAGTGAACAAATTAGATAGCCACATGCCAAAAAAAAAAAAAAAAGTGAATCTTGACCTTGACCTCATCCCACACACAAAAATTAACTTGAATTGGATCATAGATGAAATGTGAAAGCTAGAATTATAATACTTCTAGAAGACAACATAGGAGAAAATCTTAGTTTGGGTTTGCAAAAATCTCTTAACTACGACACAAAAAGCATAGACAAGAAACAAAAAGCAATAAATTAGACTTCATCAAAGTCCACTACGCACAACGTGGATAAATCTCAAAGAGTTATGCTGCGTGAAAAAAACAGATACAAAAAGAGTACATACTGTATGCGTCCATTATATTAAACTCTGTAAAAATGAAAATCAATCTTTAGCACAGACAGTCGATCAGTGGTTGCTTGGGGAGGGGAGGCTGATAGGAATTACAGAGGACACAAGAAAACCCCGGTGGTGATGGATATGTTCATTTGCTTGATTGTGATGATGCTTTTTTACAGGTGTATATATGCTCTAACTTACCAAATTGTATACTACCTCATATGATCTTAGTCATTTTCTTTTTCTTTTTTTTTTTTTAACTTTTCTCTTCTTCTTTTTTTTTTTTTTTAATGAGACAAGGTCTCGCTCTGTCGCCCAGGCTAGAGTGCAGTGGCATCTTCATAGCTCACAGCAGCCTCAAACTCCTGGGCTCAAGCAATCCTCCTGCCTCAGCCTCCTGAGTAGCTGGGACTACAGGCATAGGCCCCGATGCCCAGCTAATTTTTCTAGTTTTTGTGGAGACAGGGTCTTGCTCTTGCTCAGGTTAGTCTCAAACTCCTGATCTCAAACAATCCTCCTGTCTCAGCCTTCCAAAGTGTTAGGGTTACAGGTGTGAGCCACCACGCCTGGACAATTTTCTTTTAAAGGAGCAAATATAGAATCAGGAGAAAAAAAAAAATAAAGCTATTTTCATTGTCTAGGGCAAGGGTTGGCACAGCCCCCCAGCTCAGAGCCGGCTTCCCACCTGTTTTTATAAATAAAGTTTTATCGCAACACAGTCACACCCATTTGGTTACCTACTGTCTATGGTTGCTTTCATAGTACAAAACCAAGTTGAGTAGTCGAGAAGAGACAGTATGGCCCATGAAGCTCAAATTCTTTACTTACTGCCTAGGTCTTTACAAAAGAAGTTTACTGTCCCCTGATCGAGGGGATTAAAAAAAGAATACTTTTGAATTGAAATACCTGGCTCAAATTCCTTCTTCATTAGTGTGTGACCTTGGGTAAGTTATATGTTACTTACCCAGTAAGTGCATGGCACTTATCATGAAGGGAGCTTGCAGGACTGGAGTTGCTCTGGGTGAGTCAGGGAGTGACTGGTGACTGTGAAGGCCAGAACCTTACTGTACACTGCTGTAGACTTTATAAACACTGGACATTTAGGCTACACTAAGTCTATAAAAAATAGTTTTCTTTCTTCAATAATAAATTAACATTAGCCTACTGTCATTTTTTACTTTATAAACCTTTTAATTTTTTAAAAACTTTTTGACTCTTTTGTAATAACAGCTTAAAACATGAACATGCTGTACTGCTACACAAAAATATTTTCTTTTCTTTATATCCTTATTCTATAAGCTTTTTTCTATTTAAAATTTTTGTTTAACATTTTTAACTTTTTTGTAAAAACTAAGACAAAGCACACACATTAGCCTACGTCTACACAGGCAGGATCGTCAATATCACCGCCTTCAACTTCCACAGCTTGTCCCACTGGGAGGTCTTCAGGGGCAATAACACACTTGGAGCTGTCACCTCCTGTGATAACAGTGCCTTCTTCTGGAATACCTCCTGGGGGACCTGCCTCAGGCTTTTTTTACCATTAACTTTCTTTTTTTTATAAGTAGAAGAAGTACACTCTAAAATAACAATAAAAGGTATAGTATTATGTACGTAAATCAGGAACATAATTGTCCATCATCATTACCAAGTATTATTTACTGTATATAATAGTATGTGATATACTTTTACACAGCTGGCAGCACAGTAGGTTTGTTTACACCAACATCACCACAAACACATGAGTCCTGCATTGCACTAAGACATTACAGTGGCTCTGACATCTCTAGGTGATAGGAATTTTTAAGCTCCATTATAATCTCATGAGAACACCACTGCATGTATGGTCCGTTGCCAACCCTATGTTGTTTTGTGATGCATGACTGTATTATACTGTATTCTTACAATAAAGTAAGATAGAGATAAGAAAATACTATTAAGAAAATCATAAGAATGAAAAAATATATTTACTATTCATTAAGGGGAAGTGGATTATCATAAAGGTCTTCATTCTCATTGTCTTCACGTTGCTCAGGCAGAGGAGGAGGAGGGAGAGGAGGGGTTGGTCTTGCAGTCTCAGGGGTGGCAGAGGTGGAAGAAAATCTGCCAACGAGCAGCCACGAGCAGTTCAAAGCCATGTTGTTCAAGAGTCAACTGCATTACTTCTCTCTTACCCCCTCCCCCATTGTGACTAAAAGACATGGATCAAAATGGCGTTTTTGGAAGCCGTATGAATAGTCAAGATCTAAAACCCAAGTTTACAAAGTCCCTAACACTTCATCCTTAGCCAGATAAAAAACTTCTCCAGAAAGGAGGAGGTATCTTTATCTCTTTGCCCCCTCCAAGGCCAAGGAGAGTCTAACGTCTAGGAACACTTGATATACGTTTGCAGATGGATGGATGGGTGCATGTTACAAATCTTCATTAAGGAAACACCAGGAACAACACCTCTGTGAAGTGAATAAACAAAGGAAAGCATTAGTTTGCCTACTTTGCCCTACCACTCATTGCCAACAAAGCCTGAGGCACACGGTTCGCAATTCATAGCGGCTGTGGTATATTTGAAGGGCGTTGTTGGGGCTTTTGTTTATTTGTTTGGGGTTTTTGCATCTCTGGCTGCACAGGTTGAGGACAAAGTAGTCCTCTGTTCACGACACATGATCACTACTGGGTTGGGCAACGCCCTTCCCTTGGTTATTTTATTAGCTGTGACCCCCTCAGCGCCCCGTAGATAACCATCGGAATGTGTTTATATATATTTTTATTTGTGCCAGTTCTTTAAAAATACTCTGGTTTTATGTATGTGTTTTTAACTTTCCTAAGGAATACTGTGTCACATCTGTCTTGCTATTTCTTACCCTTTGCACTCAGCACTGCGTTTTCAAGATGGCCCTTGCTGCTCTGCGCACACCCGGCGCACTGTTTCCAAGCGCTCTGTGGGGCGGGTGCACCCACACACTTTACCCATCCGCTCTCCCCAGTCTGTATTTGAAGGTACAATTGCCAGTAACTTGCCAGTTCAATCAGTCTTGTTTCCAGGATGTGGAAAAAGATGAGGTACTACATCTTCTTAACCATGACGGAGATGGCACATGGGCCCCCAGGAAGAAAGGTGACCAGGTCAAGGAGGGGTCAGCCCGGGTTGGGGCAGCTCTGTCACCACTAGTATCCTTGGATGAGCAGCTCAGCCTGTCTCTGCTTTCTCACCTGTAGCGGAGTCAATAATCCCTGTCCCTCCTACCTCACAGGGCTGACACGGCTAAAGGGAAACAAAAGGTGCAAAAAAGGGCTTTGAATCGTGTTCATCGCTGCATGTGGGCGAAACAGCCTGTGCCATTCCCTTGGCGGCTGGTACCCCAGCCCAGTGGGGACCGGAGAAGCAGCGTGCCTGTTTCTGTCCAGGAGGAGACACTCGCTCTGAAAGTTATGCAATTAATTAAATTTTATGCCCTGGGCAGCCTCCTGCCTCTCCTCTCCACTGCCGCCCCCAGGGACTGTGCCCTCCTGGGGCTGCAGGGAGGTGCGTCCCGCCCTCAGGCATGAAAACCCCTGTCAGCTTCCTCTGGGTCTTTGCCTCGGTCCTCTCCCTGCCTCAGAAAGCCCCAGCCACTATTTCTATGTATGTGATAACTTTATAACCCAGTGTCAGCGAACAAACGCCCTTTCCCGGTTCCCGACCCGAGGGGTATCCCACAGGACAGCATCACAGCTGTCACGATGATGACATTGTACAGCAAGGCTCAGTCGCTTCCACACCCCTCACCGATGACAACAGCAGCAGCAGCAGCAACGAGAACAAATGAAACCACAAACTGTGTGTTCAAACCAAAGAACCTACCAGCCCAGCTGTGGCCTGGCCTCCTGGCTCCTCGGAGCAATGGCCTTAGGGGCAGCTCACGGGCCCCTCCACGCCAGGCAGAGGTGCTGCGACCGTAGCCCTCGGCAGCTTTCCCTGCCCCGTTTCTGCTCAGGACAGGAACCCCCCGCGCCAGGCACCTCTCCGTGTGGCGGCTGGGCTGGGATTATTGACTGGGTCGCGGGCCTGTTTTCCCCAGGAGCCTGGGGTCTCCTGAAGCCTGACGCTGATCGTGTTATTCCACTGCTTAAAACCCTTCAGGATTCTTCCTGCCCCCAGGAAGTCCGATCTTCCTCTGCCTGGCACCAAAGGAGCCCTTTCCCGCAGCCTCATTCCTCCCAATCCCGCTCTCGCCCTCTGCTGCCTCCACACGAAAGTTCTCCACGGTTCTCAAAGGAGCCATGCTCCTTCTTGCCTCAGGGCTTTCCCCACGCTGTCCCCTCAGCTCCAAACACCCTTCCCTGCCCTCTCTTCCCCATCACTTGGATAATTCCGACTTGTCCCTCTGGTGTCAGAAGCCAGTCACCGTTCACAGGAAGCCTTTCCCAGTCCCCACGTCGAGGTCAGGGATGTGGCCTAGGTGAGCACAACGGTGAGGGTCCCCTACACCCTCTGCCTCCGCCGGCTGGACCACAGGCCTCGGGACCGTGGCTCCATGCGCTGAAACGTGTCCCCTAAACATCCGGATGTTGAAGTCCTACTCCCAGAATGTAACCTTATTTGGACATAGGGTCTTTATAGAGCTGATGAAGCTAAAATTAGGTCCTTAGGGTGGCCTCTAATCCAATATAACTTGTGTCCTTCTAAAAAGGGTAAATTTGGAGAGTGATGCCCACACAGGGGAAGCCATGTGAGGATGAAGGCAGGGATTAAGGTGAGGCCAAGAGACTCCAACGATCACCAGCAGACACCAGAAGCCAGGACAGGGCCTGGGACAGATGCTCCCCCACGACCTCAGAAGGAACCAACCCTGCCAAGTCCCCACCTTGATCTCAGACTTCCAGCCTCCAGAGCTGCGAGACGTACATTTCTGTTATTTAAGCCTCCCAGTTCGAGGCGCTTTGTTACCCCAGAAAACGAATGCAGGCGGCAAGCGCGTGTTTATTTCTGGATTTGTTGCCGCTGCATCTACAGGGCGTAGCACAGCGACTGGAACACCATGGGAACTCAAGGCAGGTTTATTGAAAGAAGAATTTGTGCTCTGAGGAACGGAGAGGAGACGTGGTTTCCGCACTTGAGGATCTCATCATACGATGAGAACACAAAACAGGAACAAGGTAATTCAAGGTGCGTGCTTAGCGCGGGGTCAGACGTGGAGGTCGAGGCCACTGTGGGTGCGGCCCTAACTCAGAGGGGGGCGGGCAGCGCCGGGAAGCAGACCCGGGAGTCTCCCTAAGCCCAAAGTCTTGAATACAAGCTGGATGCAGAAAAGGGAGCTGGAACAGAGGGAGCAAAGCCCAGCGGACTATTTGCACAGGGGCAAGTAAGTTGGTGTAGAGATGAGATGGAACCCGCTGGTGAGGGTCTTACATAACCCGCTGAGTCTAGGAACCAACAAATGACTTGCAGGGGAGTGATATGCATGGTCAGTCTTGGGTTCTAGAAACTTCTCTCTGGTGAAGTGAGAACAGACTACAGGGAGGTATGACTCACCGCCAGGATGCTCACTGCCCTTTGTGGACAGTACGAGTTGGGGAAATCTTTCTTTGTGAACCTAACCTCCAGGGCAAGTAAAAGCCCAGGGCTGAGCCGTGCCAGGTGACACCTTTATGTGTGATGTAGGAATGACCCACAGACCATCTGCTGTTCTGTCCCTTCAATGAGCAGCATTATCTCCTCAGCAGATGTGCTGCACTGCTATTTTTAAGCCCGACCATCTTCACCCTCCCAGAATCTGTCTCTAATTCTTGGAAGTTCGGGAAAAACACATGTTTGTCGTCATTCCTCTACACCATCAGCCTGTAGCAGTCGTTTGTGACGCCGGGGAAGAAGCCAAGGACATCTGTGCTGTGTTTCTGTTCCCATTCCCATTTCCCTGGTCTCTGAAAGCAAAGCAGAGCGATGCAAGGACAGAAGGACCATCAGGGGGAATCGGAGGGTGGACAGGATCCCAAGGGACAGACAAAACCTTCCTGCAAAGGAACAGGAGGCAGAGGAGGGTTCCAAGAGCCCAGCCGGTTCCCTCCACTGCATGAGACACATTATGGGGTCTGTGCAAAGTAAAAACATCTATTTTGATCCAGTCTTCCTGGTCTCATTATTTTTATCACCTCTCAGAGGATCTGTGGTTGCCCTGCATGCAGCGTTCAAGACAGGAAGGACAGGCAGCTCACACAACCCAGCCTGCAGGCCGGAGGGGACAGTGCACTAGCAAGGCCAGCTAAGCCCTGGCCACCTCTGCACCCAACAGGGGCTTCTGCCTCCTGAGACCCTGTTCCCAAATCGCCGCCTGGGCCCAGCCTGGCACTGGGCCCTGCAGAAGCCAATTAGACCTGGGCTTGCACTGCAGGTGTCTACACCACATGTTTGCCCCTGCAGACCCCACATGCCAGAGAACTCATTTGCTGACCTTTAGCTGATGACAGAGGCTGGTGCTGACATTTGCAGCAGCCTGGAGCATACCTTGATGGGTCCTCTTTCTGTGGGCAGACGCTTCACAGGAACAGCAGGACAGCTCTGGTGGCTCACCACAGAGCAGGGCCACCACCTGTGTGGCGAGAACTAGAAACTGATGACATGGAATTTTCCTACTGTTCTGGGTGGGCTTTGATGGGCTTTTCTCTGACTTCCTCTCTTAGACCTTTGGGCAGTGTTACTACCGAAGCGATAGAAACCAAGCGTCCTGTTTCACTCCAGTGGAGGCTGTGTGTTGGCAGTGAGAGGTGTTTGCCCCACACCCAGAGGGGCACTGCTCGGGAACCCAGGCTGGCACACACCCATGTGGCCCACATGGCCAGCAGTCCGCTCTGCTGCAGAAACTGCGAAGGCTCGTCCTTGCCCACCGGACACTTGTGGGAATTCAGCAAATCATGTATTCTAAGCCTCAGGAGATTGAAAAGGAAGGGAAAAGGGAAGTCGAGCTCTAGCTATTTTTTTTAATTTATTTTTTTATTTCAAAATATTACAGGGGTACAAACATTGAGCTTACATATATTGCTTTTGCACTGCCTGCATCAGAGCTGCAAGTGTGCCCATCCCCACGCAGTGCGTACTGCACCCATTAGGTGTGAATTTACTCATCCCCTCCTCCCCCTTCCTCCTGCCCGACCCCTGATGAATGTCATTTGCATATGTGCACATAAATATTGATCAATTAGTACCAATTTGATAGTGAGTACATGTGGTGCTCGTTTTTCCATTCTTTCAAAAGAAGATAGAATAATGGCCAAGAAACATATGAAAAAATGTTCAACATCTCTAATCATCAGGGAGGTGCAAATCAACACCACAGTGAGATATCATTTAACTCCACTGAGAAACGTCCCCAAACAACAAATGGCGTGGATGCAGAGAGGTAAGAACACTCTTACATTGCTGGTGGGACTGCAAACTAGCACAACCTCTGTGGAAAGTAATATGGAGATACCTCAAAGAACTAAAAGTGGAACTATCTTTTGATCCAGCAATCCCATTACTGGGTATTTACCCAAAGGAAAGAAAGCCATCCTATCATAAAGACATCTGCACTCGAATCTTTAGAGCTCTAGCTATTTCCACCTCTCACCTTCCCAGAAGCCCAAACCCCTCTTCCTTCATCTAGCCTAACATGGTACACAAGCCCCCAATGCTAACCACTTCTTTAGTCACATTTCTTTGTGAACTCCTGTGCTTATGTACATAATTACATCTGTTTTTTTCTCTGTTAAAGGGAAAAAAAGAAATGTAAACTCTGTAAAATTTAGTTTAGGGAGATAGGAATTGCACATAAAATCATAAATCAATACATGGAAGTTATCCATTAGTACACCAAAAAGGCAGGACATCTTGAAATTGGGGCTTACAGGTTATAGGTGGGTTTAAAGATTCTTTGGCTTGTAATTGGGTAAGGAAATAAACCTCTATCTGAAGCTGCAGTCACCAACCCCTGGGCCATGGCCTGGTACTTACTGGTCCATGGCCTGTTAGGAACCGGGCTGCACAGCGGGAGGTGAGCTGCAGGCAAGTGAGTGAAGCTTCATCTGTATTTACAGCTGCTCCCCATTAATTGCATCACCACGTAAGCTCCACCTCCTGTCAGATCAGTGGCAGCATGAGATTCTCACAGGAGCACGAACCCTACTGTAAACTGCGCATGCGAGGGATCTAGGTTGTGTGCTCCTTGAGGATGCGAGATTCTCCTATGAGAATCTAATGCCTGATGATCTGAGGTGGAGCTGAGGCGGTGATGCTAGCGTTGGGGAGCGGCTGCAAATGCAGATTATCATTAGCAGGGAGGTTTGACTGCGCAATAAATGTAATGCGCTTGAATCATCCCGAACTACCCCTCCCCCTACCCCTACCCCATGCATGGAAAAATTGTCTTCCATGGAACAGGTCCCTGGTGCCAAAAAGGTTGGGGACCACTGATATAAAGGCTCAGAACATTTTAAGATAAGGAGGTCTGTTAATCAGAGACCAGCCACAATATATCATTATCCATTCAAGTGATCTGTTAAGCAAATTGATGGCCTGTGGGTGATTTAACCTTTGTACTGCATGGCCTTAGGGCCTGTTAATAATTTCTTATCTTATTGTCACAAAGAGTCTGTTTTGTTGGTCTAATGATCTCTGTGTTAACATTAATATTGGTCAATTATTGTATCTGAACTCCAAAAGGGAGGGGATATTATGAGGCATGTTGACTTCCTTCCCTTTTCTTCATGACCATGAACTCAGTTTTAAGGTTTTTGGAGGGTCTCCTTGGCCAAAAAGGGGTTTGGTTCAGTTGGCAGAGGGGCTTAGAATTTTATTTTAGTCACATCTCTTTTGTCTGTCTTTTGTCAATTTGATTTTCAGGGTCCCCAACCACTGAACAAAGGAAGGTGAGGAAAAATGTCTTTCCTATCCTACAGGTATTAGTAAAAATACATGAGATCTTTCTATTAAAGCTTAGCCCACTCTGAACCAATATTCCCAATCTCTAACCTATTTTTATTGTCATGAATTAATGGTATATTAATCTTGACAAGATAAAGACAAAGACATTTAGGAAGGTAACATTGGCAGCCAGTTGGGTGGAATAGCTGGAAAAGTCCATTTATGAGTGAAATGATCCATAATATAGGTGGATTAACCCCAGTTTTCTATTTTTGCTAGACGTTGAAATTAGATGTATTGAATAAAAAGTGTGGGACTTAAAGTCTGAGGTGCTTCTTTCAAATCCCAGCTCTACTTCTCAGCAGCTGACATTGGAAGAGTTATTTATTCCCTTTGCTCATCTGTAAAGTTCAGTTACTAGCTCATAGTAGGAACGCAGCAAAAGCCGGAGTCCTTGAGTGTGGATGAATGAATGGCTGACAGTCATTGAACTGAAAGTCATTTACCAAACTCAGGCTTAGCAGATCCAAGAGAAGAACAGAGGAGTTGACCAAGAACTATGCATTAATGGCCACAAAAAACAATGGTGATCTAACACCTCTTGTATTACCCTGGATGGAGCTGGAGCCCACTCTACTAAGTGAAGTATCACAAGAATGGAAAAACAAGCACCACATGTACTCACCATCATATTGGTATTAATTGATCAACACTTATGTGCACATATAGTAATAATATTCACCAGGTGTTGGGCAGGTAGGAGGGCGGAGGAGGGAATGGGTATATTCACACCTAATGGGTGCGGTGTGCACCATCTGGGGGATGGACATGCTTGAAGCTCTGACTCGGGCAGGGCAAAGGCAAGATATGTAATCTAAACATTTGTACCCCTGTAATATGCTGAAACAAATACAAAGGGAATTATGCATTAATGGGATGATAGCAAATGGAGAAAGAAGATCAATTCTGGAAAAATGGAAAGACCTTCAGAATATTGGAGCCTCCTGACTTCGAGGGCTTGGTCTTGTAGAAGTATCTACGCCTCAATGTACATGGCAGCCTCATTTTTAGTGAAGGAAGGAACTTATATCAAACAGAGCGAGAGAGAAAAACCATGCCTCAATGAACCAGAATAAATGTAGTTTCCACCACATTCAGCGGGTCAGGGCAGAGCAGATGGATGCCCCCGACGTCAGGATCTTGCTGTCTTGACCTAAAGATGGTTATGATGGACCCATACAACAAGATGCTTCGTCACACTCAAGTTCAACCACGTGAACCTCAGACAACGTGGAATCTACTGTTTGTTGTTCCAGCCAGTACCCGAGGAGGAGTCGCCCGTGTGCACGCCTCTGCACGTACAGCCACAGGGATTTTCCACACTCTGGTCTCATAGTTTAATGAACTCAGAAGGGATCGTCAAAGCCTGAAGAAAGTGTGTTCTTTCTCTTCTCTTTCCCTGCACAGGTGGCAGGATATTAAAATTGAAAGAAAAGAGGCAGCCTGATTACTGACCAGATGATGAACAAAAAAGCAATCTCTGTGCTCTTATTTCTGTCCTAGAGCATGGAGTACAAACTCCAAGGCAGAGAGGGTATGTCTTCATTGCTTCGAAACTCCTACCTTCAGCCCAGGTGTCCATCCCCAGATCTGAGGGGGCGTTCTTAATCAAGTCATAAGAATAATCCCCAGGCTATCTCCAGAGGTAAGAGGCAGTTATGTAAGATTATAATTTTTTAAGTACTGTTAAGAAGCAGTGGCATTTATTTGACAATTCAATATGCATTGATTCCTTATGCTCATTGCTGTTGATTTTTCAAAAAAAGATAGGTCCCTACCCTCCAGGATTTTACAAACTGCTTGGGGAGTCAAACGAACATAAATAAGAGCTATACAAGTAGTACACCTGTATTATTAATTTTCAAATAAGGTTGAGAGCAATCACATTTATTGTGCATATACTATGTGCCAGGTACTGGCACAGGCACTTCCACTTGCTCCTCTGATGAAACTGTCCTGTAAGGCAAAAGGTGCTCTCTACATTTTACAAAGGAAAGCTCTGGGCTCAGAAAGGTTAATGACGGGGTCCACGGCACACTACCCCAAATATGGCACCTTGACGTGTCGAATATTTTAAGCTAAAAGAATCTGAGACACAGCGTGTGTAGGAAGGTCTCTCTGTTTCCCTCACCTTCCCTCCGTGAAACAGGTCATCAGACCTAGGAAGGATCCTGACCTTTCCCAAAAGCAAGTCCTAAGACCCTCATGTGAGTGGTTCCCTCCCTAGACCCTGAAAAAAGGGACATCCTCATCTCTGCAGATGAAGATCACAGAGACGAATCTGAGCAAACAGGCCTTGTCTGTTCCCCCCTCCGGTGAATTACTATTAGATCATATACTTTAGTCCTCCAATCATGTTTCTCCATGGCTGCCCGCTCTTCATCAAAACTATTATAAAAAAATAACTCAGGTTTGACTGTTTCTGTGGGTCTTCATTTCTTTATGAAGGCTCCCATGTCACATAAAACTTGCATTAAATAAATTCGTATGCCTTTCTCTTATTACTCTGTCTTTTGTTCTAAAGGCCACGCCCATGAGCCCAGCATGGGTGAGGAAGATGTTTTTCCTCCCTACAGTGACTAAATAAGGAGCTTCTCATCCAGAGTTCCTGATTCAAAATCCAGGAATCTTTCTACTACATGAAGCCTAGTGGTAAATATTACAAGTCTGTACGAAAGAATGATCACTGTAATTTTTGATGCATCCAGAAAAATCTCCTAAATAGCACTGCATCGAGCTGGGTAAGCCCATGGCCTTATAAGTACAACTTGTCTGTCGTGCATTGGCATAAACCCAGCCGGCCAATCCCCCCTCCCCGTTCCCATCCTCTGGCCTTTCAAGAAGAGGGAGCTGCCCTCCTAAGGAGACATTTATTCTGCCACCGACAAAGAGCAAAAGGTCCTTTCTGAAAACGTTGTTTGCTGTCCAGTAACACCTCTGTGAAATCATCTGACACATGACAATTCTGTGTGACAGGATGTTTGTGGGGGTTATATTCACACAGAGGGGACAAAAAGCAGAGCAAAAGGAAAAAAAAAAAAAAAAGACACAGAGAGCACAGCTCTCAAAAAACACTGTCGCCCCGGCACACAACACTCACAGCCACCTCCGCTCTCGCGCGCACGCGCCCACAACACACACACAAAAAACCGCGCCGCAAGTAACAAGGCAAGGCAAAAAAAACAAAACCCTCAAAAGGGCAAAGTCCGGGTAAACAAGGAACTGGGGGCACCAAAACGCAAGCAAAAGAAGGCCAAAAACCCCCAACCCAACAAGAAGCCCTGGCCCCCCATGGAACAAGTTGGTCAATGTTACGATTCAACAGGAAATAATGTTTTTAAAGAGTCTGGAATTTTAATGAGTCTAAGGATTCCTAATGGTCTTGCATATTTTATTTGTGGGGCTCTGGAAAGGAATCTCACGGTGTAGTTAACAGCAAGGAGTGAGCATGTTCTTCTTACAAAACAAAAGGTGACCGACACAGCAGTAAGTGTGGAGTTGCTTCTTGTCGCATGCGTGGCACAAAGATGTGGGAAGAGGAGCAGATAAAAGCAGTGTGCATGCTACGCTGGGTGGTGGCACTTAAAGATACTGAAAGAACAGACAAATGAAATATCAGCCTCGATGCAAACATAAGTTGGAGTGAAGGAGGTTGTCTATGCTTTTTGAAATTAAAAAGAACACTTTGAGGCCGGGCACGGTGGCTCACACCTGTAATCCTAGCACTCTGGGAGGCCAAGGCGGGAGGATAGCTTGAGCTCAGTAGTTCGAGACCAGCCTGAGCAAGAGCGAGACCCCCATCTCTACTAAAAATAGAAAGAAAATTAGCTGGATAACTAAAAATAATAGGAAAAAAAAATTAGCCAGGCATGATGGCGCATGCCTGTAGTTCCAGCTACTCGGGAGGCTGAGGCAGAAGGATTGCTTGAGCCCAAGAGTTTGAGGTTGCTGAGAGCTAGGCTGACTAGCCCGGGTAACAGAGTGAGACTCTATCTCAAAAAAAAAAAAAAAAAAAAGAACACTTTGCACTCAGGCTGGGGATAGAAATTGTAGCCTTAGGGGCTTTGTTGACGGCAGCCATTTCAGCCGTGGCCTTAATTTTCATTCAAAAGGTGAAACTGATTCAGCCACTCATGTTAACTTGTAAACACAAACAGGCACATTTTAAAAATGGCTCCTGGGGTGGCAGGCCGCTCTCTTTCACGTCATTCCTAGCTCAATGCCATATAGTCAATGCCATAAGTCCTAGTAAGAGAACCAAGGAATTGTATTATTAATGGTGAAGAACCAACATGCAGAAATACAAGGGGTCACAGAAATGTAGTAAAGAACACTTCTTCTGCTACAACAAGGGTCCTTAACAACAGATTCATGCTGTATTCCAGCCTCAGGGCTTCTGAAAACCTCCCTAAAGTAAGAGACACAAACACTCATGCGTGGCCCACGTGGGCCAATGATAGAACTAGGCAGGGGCCACAGGGCTCCTCTGCTCGACTTCATTACTAGGTGGTGTGTTATGACGAAAGTAAGTCTCAGACTGAATTCAGCCATAAAATAAACATTTAGAAGCCAGCAGACACAAAGAAGTTGTATAACCAGTTCTGTAAATTCAATGAAGTACTGGTTCTCTGCTCTGCTGGCAATCCCACAAATGCCTTACATAATAGATTCACTTAGAGCAGATGTGACGCTGTTCTAACAGCACAATGTAGCTAAACATCTAGTTAGAGTCAAGTGTAAGAAACCCCCTATAAGCTGTGGATAGAGGGCCTGCTTCAAATCCTAAACCAGAGACAACATTTGGCAGGGCGTACGTTATCGAGCAGATTTTCTAGGTCATCCTACCCTGTTTATGCAAGGAGGGTCTGAGGCAGCACTTGCGATCACCCCACATATTTTGAACACCTCTTATTTCACCAATAGAAATCACTTCTAAAGTCCATTATGCTAAATAACAAAGCTGTTGGTATTGATTGAGGGTAAAGAGAGGGGCTGTGCTTACAGCTGTCTCTAGAGCAGGAGTGTCTTTATAGTCTTTTGAATTCCAGCAAAGCACCCCTGGAGTGTGTATTCATGCCTGAGCAGGGTCCTTTAATATCAATTAACTGCCACTGGGTGTCAATTAAAATCCAGAGATGAATATCACACTCCCAATGCTGAAGACTTCAAGCATTCATTGGGGACAGTATGACCTTTTTGTTATAACCTTACATTGTTTCCAGCCAGAGCACACACTGGGGATTAGGAAAGCCTTCTCTCTTGCCTGTCCCCATGGTCTGGAGGCTTGCTCAGGATTCGCCCGCTCTCAGACAGCTAAGCCCTTCTTTTCTTGCTCGCACCTTGGATCAACCCTGTTAACCAGGTGATGGTAACCAGGGTTAGAGTTCAGTTCTTTCAAAGGAGTATCAGTGGAATGAAGCTGAGGAAATATTTTCTTACCTTGAGCAATGAATTCCAACTCCAACAACATTCTCTCCCCCTAACTCCCAAATGCTCTGATGCTGTTCGATTTGCAATGAAAGGCACACAGTTATCAACCCTATTCTACCAGCCAAAATGCCATCATAAATACCATGTATGGAGGGCCTTTGACCAAGACTGTCTCATTGACCAAACTTGAGACAGTCTCTTCTGAACCCTCTTTTTAACAGTCCTCTTCCTTGGACCCAGCCTTCAGCCTGCCTAGTTCAGTCTCAGCAAGAATCCTGCTAAGTCAATTTAGGGAGAATCCTCCATCCCTGCTATCTGATCACTCTGGTCTGTCCTCAGCAAGAATCCTGTTAAGTCAGTTTAGCAAGACTCCCCCTCCCCTGGATAATATTCTTCGTAATTATGTTTCTTAATAATTTCCCACCCACCAACTTTGTCGCCGCCCCACATCTGATCCTTGACATACCCTGGGTGTGTCATAGGCTATACCATTTAGATTTATGTAAGTATGCTCTGTGATGTTCATACAATGACAAAATCACCTAACAGTGCATCTCTCAGAATGTATCCCTGTCATTAAGTAGTGCATGACTGTAGTTTATTTTCCTCATATATGAAATGGGAATGATAATACCTAATTTCTAGGGTTCTTATGGTAATTAAATAAAATAACACATTTGAAATGCCTAACACATGAAAGACACTTGGTGAAAGGGTATCAATTACTAACGTCATTATGGTCTAAGGTAATAGACAGAGATCTCTGAAAAGAAGGTCTCTGTTCTAGAATACTTGTGTTAACCTCTTTTCCTTGTTGAAGGCTGCAGGGTATATGACAAGGAACTGAGTTTTGTTGTCAAACTTCTGGGGTAAAGACTTGCTATTCCCTCTCTTCGGTAAGCTCTCAAATGCAAATGGAGAAGGGACTAAACAAATTGAAATTCTAATTTGATTTGCTTTAAATGTATTTTTTTAATTTCAAAATATTATGGAGATACAAATGTTTTTGGTTACGTGTATCACTTTTGTTATGCTTGAGTGAGGGTTATAGGTGTGCTCATCACCCAGATAGTGTTCATTGTACACGTTAGATAGGTTTTTCATCCACCCCCACTTCCCCCCTCTCTTCTGCTTGATTTCCACTGACTTTTATTTCCCTCTGTGCACATGTGTGCTCATCAGTTGGTTCCAATTTAATAGCGAGTACATATGGTGTTAGTTTTGCATTCTTTAGATATATCACTTATGATAATGGTCTCCAGTTCCATCCAAATTTTTGCAAAAGGCCTTAATTCATCCTTATTTATCGCTGAGTAGTATTCCATAGTATACATATACCACATTTTGTGAATCCACTCATTAATTTATGGGCACTTGAGTTGATTCCACATCTTTGTAATTGTGAACTGTGCTGCAATAAACATTCGAGTGCAGGTGTCTTTCTGATAAAATAACTTCTTTTCCTTTGGGTAAGTACCCAGGAGTGGGATTGCTAGATCCAATGGTAGGTCTACTTTTAGTTCTTTGAGGAATCTCCATACTATTTTCCATAGAGTTTGTACTATTTTGCAGTCCCACCAACAGTGTATAAGCATTCCTTTCTGTATCCATGCCAGCATATATTGTTTTGGGACTTTTTAATAAAAGCCACTCTAACTGGGTTAAGGTAATAGCTCATTATGGTTGTATTATAATTTGCATTTCCCTGATAATTAGATGTGGAATATTTTTTTATATGTTTATTGGCCATTTGTCTATCTTCTTCTGAAAAGCTTCTGTTCATTTCTTTTGCCCACTTTTTAATGAGGTTGTTTGTTTTTTCCTTGCTGATTTGCTTGAGTTCTTTGTAGATTCTGGTTATTAGCCCTCTACCAGATATATAGCTTGCAAATATTTTCTCCTATTCTATAGGTTGTCTATTTGCTCTGTTGATTTTTTCCTTAGCTGAAAAAAAGTTTTTTAATTTAATTAAGTCCTGCTTATTAATATTTATTTTTGTTATTTATGTGGTTGCCTTTGGGGTCTTCTTCATAAATTCTTTGCCTAGGCCAATATCTAGAAGAGTTTTTCTTTTTTTGTTGTGTCCTTTTCTGGCTTTGGTATCAAGGCGATATTGGCTTCACAGAATGAGTTGGGGAGGATTCACTACTTCTCGATGTCATGGAATAATTTCTGCAGTATCAGTACCAGCATTTCTTTTTTCAGCTGTGAATCCATCTGGTCCAGGGCTTTTTGTTGTTGTTGTTGTTGTTATTGCAAGATTTTTTTACCACTACTTCAATCTTGTTGTTCATTATTGGTCTGTTCAGGAGTTCTATTTCTTCCTGATTGAGTCTTGGAATGTCATGTGTTTCCAGGAATTTGTCCATTCCCTCTATATTTTTGAGTTTATGTGTGTAGAGATTTTTATAGTATTCACAGATGATAATTTGCATTTCTGTGGTATCAGTTGTAATATTTCCTTTTTCACTTCTGATTGAGCTTGTCTGGGTCCTTTCTCTTCTATTCCTGGTTAATCTAGCAAGATGTTTATTGATTTTATCTTTTCAAAGATCCAACTTTTGGTTTCATTGATCCTTTGTATTTTGTTTTGTTTTGTTTTCCATTTCATTTAGTTCCCAGTTCACTGGCGGCAGCAGCTTTTGAGATTGTGAGGGTAGAAAGGCTCTCCAGCCACTAAGGAGCCTGCTGACTGCCAGAGATGTGAGGGAGGGAGAAACAAACCTTTCCATCTACACTTTTCACAGTACTCCAAGCCTCTTGGGCATTGATCTCTGCCGATATCTTGCTCCTTCTTGTTCTGCCTTGCAACTTCTTCCCATGGAATTGCTGGTAGGTTCTGGCACTTCTCCCTTGGAATTATACCTAATCTATGATTGTTTGTTTGTTTGTTCTTTTTCATTTAAAACTTTTCCTTCCTGCTGAGACTATTTGGCAGCTGGTGTCTCTGGTCATCCATCTTGTCTGATTTGCCTTAAATATGTGTCTTATCTGTATGTGTGTACTGGTGTGTACTGGTCAGTGTCCAGTCAGCAAAACAGAAACTACTCTAGTAATTTCAATTAGAGGGAAATTAACATAGGAAATTGGATACAAATGTGTTGAAGAATTGGAGGAGAGAAAAGGAAGAAGCTGAGATCACTTAGACATGAGTAACTGCAGGAAGCTACTGCCATCCCAAGGCTGACTGAGCAAAAGGAAAAGTGGTGTTATCCAGAGTCTATGATTGCTCTATGCTAAGGCTGCTGGGAGACCCTACTCCACTGCTATTGTTGGAAATCTTTCAGGCAGCCAGTAAGCTAAACTCCCACCAGCAGCTGCCTGTCACTGATGCTAATGCTGCCAAGTCAAGAGCCCACGAATGCTGTGCTGCAGAGGCTGCAGGAACACCCCCTGCCTCCACTGTTATTGAAATTCAGAAACCTGAGCAGAAACTCACAGTCAGCCACAGCCACTGCTACTGCTATTGCTGTGACTGCTGCTCTTGCCGTTACTGCTGCCACTGCCAAAGAATTCAACAGAAGTAGAAATAAAATGGGCTCCCTTCCACCTTCCTTCCAGGCTCCCACCAGTGTCTCCTACTGGTAGAGCCTAATTGGAAACCAGCCAGCTGTGCAGTCTGGGAAATGTAGTTTCCAGGCTTCCAGCCCCCTACAGAGAAGGGCGGGGAGAGTGTGCTGGAGTTAAAAGCCAAAAGACAGCCAGCACAGTGTGTGACAGATGTGTCTCACAGCACACAATGTGTGTGTATCTCCAGATGTTTTCCATTTGGGTCTGCTTGAAGCACAGTGAACATATGTTAAATATTTCAAAACTTCTAGTAGAATATTATCACACCATGTTTAACCATCTGACAATCAAGACCCTCTTCCTTCTAGCCACTTACTCCTTTCCTCCCTGGGTTTTGCATGGGATGTGTAAATTCTGGCAAAACCTTGCATTTTTCACTCCACTTTGCAAAATACCAATGGAATCTTTCTAGTCTCCTTCTTCTTAGCCACTTGAAAGTGCTTCATTAAATACTGGATGTGCCATATATATTGTACTGGGCATCTTATGCAAAGGGATACTTAGTGTTTTCCCTTAAGTGATCTCGAAAGATGCTCCTGTTTTTTTCTCCAAAATTGTCCATAATTCTTTGTCAATTATTACACATATAGTCTGCTAAATCTGTAATAATGCAAAAGGTTATTCTATTAAACTAGTAATGACTGTCCCTTATGAAACAAGTCACTTCCTCTTTAGACCTGAGCCCTGAGATCATTATATTATTCTTAGATTTTCTCTGAAGTGTATTAAGCCTGACATTTCCTTCATGGGCTCAAATTATGCTGCCATCTGCAAGGCAAGCCTTGGGGATGGGCAAAGTGGGAAAATGTGATAGCTCAGAGCCATTCTGACAAATGAGGTATGGCCAGAACTCAGGAAGAAACGTTATCCTATCCCAGAATTGATTCCACAGGTAAAATCAGGTTATACTGAACAGTGAGAGGAGTCATAAAGATGGAAAGTGAAGAGAGGCTTGTTTGGGAAGTGACAGACTCACAAACTTGCCATGGAGATCACATTTGCCTCTGCACCTGGCTGAGCCACCCATAAAACAGAAGTAGGGGTATGTTGGTCCACAGGAGAGTTCAAGGGATACAGCTGTATACAGGGATGGCACAGGGTAAGGAGGATGGCACACTTGAAAGAAGTTTAAAGATGGAAGCCAACATTTGTTGAGTTCCTACCATGGGACAGGCATGCTCTACCACTTTCTCATTTTAATCCTGACAACAATCTTACGACATTATCTCCTTTTTAGAAACAAAGAAACAAGTGATCTCACATCTAGTAAAGAACATAGCCAGATTCAAGGTCCTGTCTACTATACCCACATGTCAATAAGACAATCCCCTCCTAGGACAAGCAATAGAGACAAGTGACCTTCACTGATCACCTGTCATGTGCCAGGCATTGTGCTGTGTGATTGACATACATTACCTACTTTAGTCTTTTTATGCACCCTGAATCGTAGGTACTTGTGTTTCCATTTTACAGGGTAGGAACATAAAACCTAATGTTATAAATGTGTACAGACAGGGGATTTGAACCCAGGTCTGACTTACTTCAAAGCCAGACTCTGTGGCATCAGCAGCCTCCTGATCTGTTTTGGGAGTTGAGATGTAAGCATCTAAGATAGGAAGAGGGCTGACAGAATAGGACAAACGCCAGACAGTTGGTTTGGACACAGTGTAGAAACAGAGGTGAGCCCTGGGGGCTGG
>NW_012145301.1:447786-449828 GCF_000956105.1 Propithecus coquereli
CAGGGAAGCAGCAGTGTGACAAGCTCATAGTGCATCTGTCCCTCTCCTGCCTAGTCAGTCTTCTGGAGTAGGACTCTAGTGCATCTTCCAGGGACCTCTTCCTCTCTTCACTGACCAACAGTGTTCCCAGCAGAAGAGAATAGGTACACCACAAAGCTAACTGTTTTGAGCCAATAGAAGAGGTTCCAGATGAGAAGGAACCAACATAAAAACTCTGGCAACAAGAAAAATCAGGCTGTTTTGACACCCTCAAAGGATCATGCAAGCTCTCCAGCAATGGACTGCAGCCAAAGGAAACTGTTAATGTCAGATATGGAATTCAGAATATAGATCACAAGTAAGATCAATGGGATTGATAAGAAAGTTGAAAATCAACACCAAGAAATCAAAAAAAAAAAAATTCAGGAAATGAATGAAAATTCACTAAAAAATATAACAAAATTTTTGGAAATGAGAGTGTCATTTAGGGAATTTCAAAATACAGTGTGTAAAGTGTTAACAAGAGACTAGACTAAGTGTAAGAAAGAATTTCAAAGCTTGAAACAAGGCTTTTGAATTAACCCAATCAAAAATGAAGAAAAAAGAAACACGAAAAATGAACAATCTCTCCAAGAAATATGGGTTTAAATAAAGCAAACAAATATAAGAATCATAGGTATCCCTGAGGGAGAAGAAGAAAAAGCAAAAAGCACAGAAAACCTATTTGAGGGAATAATGGAAGAAAACTTCCCTGTTCTTGCTAGAGATTTAGATATCCATTTACAAAAAGGTCACTGAACACCTGGAAGATTCATGGCAAATAGTACATCACCAAGGCACATAGTCATCAGTCTGGCCAAAGTCAAAGTGAAGGAAAAAATCCTGCAAGCTCTGAGATGAAAGCAACAAGTAACCTACAAACAAACAAACAAACAAAAAGTCAGACTAACAGCAGAATTCTCAGCAGAAACCTTAAAAGCCAGAAGAGATTGGGTCCCCATTTTTAGTCTTCTTAAACAGAGTAACTACTAGACAAGAATTTGGTATCCTGCAAAACTAAGTTTCATAAATGAAGGAGAAATAAATTCTTTCCCAGACAAGCAAACATTAAAGGAACTTGTCACCACTTGAACTGCCCTACAGGAGACATAGCAATCAATACCCATCAGTGTGAAAACACCCAAAAGTTAAAACTTGCAGCTTTTATAAAACAGTAATACAAGGGAGAAAACAAAGCAACTAGGTAATAATCAACACAATGATCAGAACAGTATCTCACATAGCAATACTAACATTAAATGTAAATGGTGTAAAGGCCCCAGTTAAAAGATATAGATGGCAAAATGGATAAAAACAATACCCAATCATATGCTGTCTTCGAGAAATCCAATAACTCACAAAGATTCTCATAGACTCAAGATAAAGGAATAGAAAAATATTCCACACAAATGGAAACCAAAAGCAAGCAGGAATAGCTATTCTTATATCAGATAAAATAGATTTTAAATCAATCATGGTAAAAAAGACAAAGATGGTCATTATACAATGATAAAGGAGTCAATTCAACAAAAAGATATAACAATCCTAAATATATATATGCACCTAATACAGGAGTTTTCAGATTCATAAAACAAATTCTCCTAGATCTAAGGAAAGTAATAAACAGCAACATCATAATAGTCTTGGACTTCAACATTCTACTGAGAAAACTAGACAGATCATTGAGACAGAAAATCAACAAAAAACACTGGACTTAAACAAGACTCCAGAATAAATGGACCTAATAGGCATTTAGAGAACATTCTATCAAAAAAATTGCAGAATGTATGCTCTTCTCATCAGCGCATGGGACATTTTCAAAGATAGATCATACGTTAGCCCACAAAAAAAGTCTCAAAAAATTTAGAAAAATTCAAATCTTAACCATGTATCTTCTCAGACCACAGTGGAATAAAATTAGAAGTCAATTCCAAGAGAAACTCTCAAAACTACATAAATACATGGAAATTAAACAACCTGTTGCTGAACAATCCTTGGGCCAATTATGAAATCAAGATAGAAAT
>NW_012145301.1:450629-472015 GCF_000956105.1 Propithecus coquereli
CCAGGGTGCAAGGATGGCTTGACATATGCAAATCAATAAATTCAATTCACCACATAAACAGAACTAAAAACAAAATCCATATGATCATCTCAATAGATGCAGAAGAAGCAGTGATAAAATCCATCATTGCTTCATGATAAAAACCCTCAACAAATTAGACTTAGAAGAAACAAACCTCAAAATGATAAAAGCCATATATGACAAACCACTAGCCAACATCCTACAGAATGGGGAAAAGGTCAAAGCATTCCCCTTGAGAAATGGAACAAGATAAGCGTGCCCCACTGTCACGACTTCTATTCAACATGGCACTGGAAGTCCTAGCCAGATAAATCAGGCAAGAAAAAGAACTACAGGACATCTAAATCAGGAAAGAGGAGGTTAAACTATCCCGTTTATTGATGATATGATCTTATGTCTAGAAAACCCTAAAGACTCCACCAAAGACACCTAGAATTGATAAATAAATTCGGTAAAGTTTCAGGTTACAAAATCAGTGTACACAAATCAGTAGTATTTCTATATACTAATAACAGTTAAGCTGAGAGTCAAATCAGGAACTCAATACTGTTTACAATAGCTGCAAAGAAAATAAAATACCTAGGAATATACTTACCCAAGAAGGTAAAAGATCTTTTCAAGGAGAACTACAAAACATTCATGAAAGAAATCATAGATGACACAAACAAATGGAAAAACATCTCATGTTCATGGATTGGAAGAATCAAGAGTGTTAAAATGTTCATACTGCTTAAAGTGATTTACAGATTCAACACAATTCCCATCAAAATACCAACATTGTTTTTGAAGATCTAGGAAAAGCAATCCTAAACTTTATATGGAACTAAAGAACCTGAATAGCCAAAGCAATCCTAAGCAAAAAGAACAAATCTGGAGGCATCACATTACCTGACTTCAAATTATACTACGAGGCTATAATAACCAAAACAGTATGGTACTGGTATAAAGGTAGACACATAGACCAATGGAACAGAATAAAGAACCCAGAAATAAAACTGTATAGCTACAACCAACTGATTTTTGACAAAACAGACAAAAACATACACTGAGGAAAGGATGCACTAATGAATAAATAGTGCTGGGAATATTGGACAGCCACATGCAGAAGAGTGAAACTATATCCCTGTCTATCACCACATACAAAAATTAACTCAAGATGAATCAAAGATTTAAATGTAAGACCTTAAACCATAAAAATATTACAAGAAAACATAGAAAAAACTCTTCTGGACATTAGCCTAGGCAAAGAATTTATGAACAAGACTCCAAAAGCAAATATATAACAAGAAAAATAAATAAATGGGACTTAATCAAACAAAATTTTCTGCATAGCGAAAAGAAATAATCAACAGAGTAAATAGACAACCTACAGAATGGGAGAAAATATCTGTAAACTATATATCCAACAAAGGCCTAATATCCAGAATATATGAAGAACTCAAACAAATCAGCAAGAAAAAAACAAATAACCCCATCAAAAAGTGGGTAAAAGATTTGAACAGATTTTTTTTCAAAAGAAGATATATAAATGGCCAAGAAACATCTGAAAATATGTTCAACATCACTAATCATCAGGGAAATGCAAATTAAAACCACAATGAGATAGCACCTTACCCCTGTCAGATGATCATTATTTCTCATGAGAAACCAAGAAGGGGATGGTGGGGGGATGGGTGTGGGATAAAAACTTACCTGTTAGGTACAACAAACACTATTCTTGTGATGGGCACACTATAAGCCATTACTTAAGCATTATACAGGATATAGTGTAACAAAAACACTCGTACCTCCTTAATTAACATTTTGAAATTAAAAAAAGGAAAAAAATTGATGTGATGTCATCATATAACCCTATGAGATACGGTAGAAGCAAATAAATGTACATTGCTCTAAATTCAAGGACAGTGTCATCCATTGCAAAACTCCATTCTATATAGATAGGGGCACCATTAACATTGCATTTTATATACAACGCATATACACGGTACATCTAGAGCACAACTCCACACACATAAAGCATGGAAACTGCCAAGCACTTGGTGCTTTTGTGTACCAGCTCTGGTAGGAATTTTTATTCTCATATGACTTTCAATAATCCCATACACTTTGTAAGTCTCTGAGTTAGGATTGAAGTTTTATTATTAAATCCTACCCTACCTTTATCTCACATGATGTAATAGTAGGTATACCTTGGTTGATCCATTAAATATTTAAAAAGCATCAATGTTTTCTATAGTCTAATATTTCCAAATTACATACTGCAACCAATTCTCTCTCTGCCCAAATAGGATGAAACAATTCCTAGAATAGGGTCCAGATGGCTCTGATTGGTCTTCATTGGTGTCTGTGGCCTGGCTAAATCAATCCACTTCCTTGTATCTCACTTTCTTTGTATGTAAAATGGGGCCCCAAATTGCCAGACCCAAAGCTGTGCTAACAAAAGACTATACGGCCAGAAAAAAAAGAATGGCCATTATTAAAGAGTTAGAAAACAATGGATGTTGGCATGGATGTGGTGAAAAGGGAAGGCTTATATACTGTTGGTGGGAATGTAAACTAGAACAACCTGTATGGAAAACAGTATGGAGATTCCTCAAAGAACCAAAAGTAGACCTACCATTCGATCCAGCAATCGCACTACAGGGTATCTACCCAAAGGAAAAGAAGTCATTTTATCAAAAAGACACCTGCACCCAAACGTTTATCACAGCACAATTCACAAATGCAAAGATATGGAACCAACCTAAAGATCCACCAACTGATGAGTGGATGAAGAAAATGTGATGTATATAAACCATGGAGTACTACTTAGCCATAAAAAGGATTGAAATAATTTTGCGGCAACTTGGATGGAACTGGAGATCATTATCCTAAGTGAAGTATCTCAGGAATGGAAAAAAAAATACCACATATTCTCACTTATAAGTGGGAGCTAAATAAGAGATATATATGGTCATAAAGCAGTGTAATGGACTTTGAAAACTAAGAAAGGGGGTGAACAGTAAAAATCTACAGATACAATGTACACTGTTTTGGTGATGGGTGTACTAAAAGCCCTGACTTCAGCACTATACGATTTATCCATGTGACAAAAAACACTTGTATCCCCTAAATGTATTAAAATTTTTATAAAGTCAATGGCATCGAACAGAATAAAAGAAGTAGACTAGAAATATATTACCATTTCCTAACATTTCTTTTTTTTTTTTTTAATTTGGTGTCACAAGACAGAATTTCCTGCCTACAGCTTGTAGTCATATCCTAACCCCACAACACACCCTGCTCCTCTGAAGAAGAAAAGAAGACAAGAAAGGATTTCATGTACTATTGGGAAATTGCTGGACAGAAATTCCCTCTATCTCAACCCTTTGTCCTCCTAACCTAGTTCTGTGAAGAGCGCAGTGGTCAGAGCATTGCACATGTAAGCCAAACAGAGCTCAGAAATGAACTGGAGAGATGGGGAGAGATGGACGGGGGGCGAGGGGGGGGAAGGAGAGAGAGGGAAGGAAAGAGAGAGGAGGAGAGAGAGAGGGAAGGAGAGAGAAGGAAAGAGAGAGACAAAATAGCTAAGGTCATAAAATAAGCTATTCTAGCCAAGTTTGCCATGCTAGGTGAAAATCACCTATAGATATTCATTTCATTTTATGAAAAACCATTACTGGGAAGCAGATAACACCAAGGCATTTCCTTTTGCTGACGAATTTGGTGCTGTTTTTGGTATTTGATGTCCACCACATTTCCAGCTGGTGATCAGCAAAGCAACAATGGTGCTGGTGCAATTTCTCCATTTTCCAAGAGGTCTGTACAGATCATCCAAGAGTTTGAAACATACCCCTAGTGATGATGTCTTAGGAGATTTTTAAAGACAGATTACTTTGCAAATCTCAGTGAACTCCACAGCCATTTTCAAAATGTTGCTTTCTTGTCTTCAGTTCCTCTTTCAGTTTCGGAACAGCAACTGCTGCTGCAGAAACGAATTTCTTCCATGTTCTGAAGTCTTCAGCTCCAAATGGAATCAGGTGGTGGCCAGTACCCGCCATGCTGGCTCTGAGCCCAAGAGCCTGTGTTGCTTTTCAGTGGAGTCAGGTTTCTGTTAAGTCAAGAACACACCCGGAAACCTGGGGAGACATCTCTCGTAGAGTGATACCAGCTCCACCTTGTCCAGCCTATGCACTGGCCACAACATAGAGGAAGGAAGTCACAACTTAAAAATAAAATTCACACATAAGCTTTTGGCCAGCATTTAAATCTTAATAATCTGATGTCCCACAGTGTCCCACACTGAGCTTTGCCTAATGTCGCTAACAGTCACAGGGGTATTCAGGCACTTCAGACCATCTCCTCTGAGCTGGAACCTTCCTGGGAGGGATGCCCCAGCGAAGCCAGCAGTGCTGCCCACTGCTGAGAAAAGCCCTGCCTGTGACGAGGTTTGAGTCCTACACCCACATTCCTACAGGCTCCTGCTGGGTCCCTCTGCCAAGTGATAGACTCCCCAGGTTCATGATGGTGTCCTTGGATCTCCTCAAGTTCCACTTGTCCTCCTGGGCACTAATGGTAGACAAAAGAGCTTGCCATTGGGTCAAAGAAATGTCATCAAAGTCTCTGCCCTTCTTCAAAATTAACAAAGCAAAGGCCTCCCCCTCTGGGCCCTGCCTCCCCTGATGAGGTGCCAGGGTGTGGTCTGGTCCCACTCAGAACCCAGAGCAACCAGGAGGAGGATTTAGTGTCCTTCCGCGGAGAGAAAGTGCATTTGAACACCTTGAAATGGATGAACTTCTTCAGACCACCCTTCAGTAAAAAAATCCGTTCCAACTTCTGCTATGCACACTTACTTTAATTTTTTAGATGACCTCCTGGTAGTAGCCAGGACTCATAGTGATGACAGACTCCTTTTATAATTCTCCTACTGGCCTCGATGCCTCCCCAAAGCCTTTTCCCTGGTGACAAGGCTCTGGGACCCAGAGGTCAGGGGAGGCCAATGGCACAGTCTTCTGGCACCAGGACTGGGCAGTGTCCACTTTAATCCCTGATCATCTGAGTCTACTAAGCGACCACTGTTTGTAGTCCTGTGTTTTGTAAACCGTTTTTCTGAACGTAGACTGCCAATAATCACTGCATACAAACAAAATGAAATCAGACACTAGATAAGTAATGCTTCAAAAATGAAGACACCAGATAAGTAATGCTTCAAAAATTATTACTCTATGCCTATTCATAGACTCGGTCACTTCCCAGCCGTCTCCCCACCCACTCCCTGGCTGAAGTGAATTGTATACTTATTTGCTGACTGAAATTCTTCCTCTCCTGGTTTCACAGAGTCCTCCCTCCCTCAGTGTTAGAAGTTGCATAGTTGCACAGACAACCTTGCCTTTTGGCAGCAATTTCTAAAAAACATGTAAGTCCTTTTCGTTTCTCTCCACTGCCCACTCCGCCGCCCCACCGCCACTCTAGTGTATTGTGTCAGCTTCTGAGCTTGTTTCTAGAGCGTTGTCCTTGAACACATGGCATATGGAAAAATACTGCCTGATACGGTTGCCGATCTGGGGGATGATCAGAGTCCAGTGGATTAGGGAGATTGCGGTGTTAATTGAAGGTCAAGGTCCACTGTGCTCCATGCCACTCCTTCGGCACACAAAAGCCAACATCATTCTCTCCGCACCAGCTCACAATCTGACACCTTGGAAACAGGTTGGGTGTGAACCAAGTGCAAGCAAATGTTCCCACCTGCAAGCCTGCTTACCAGAGCAGGGCTGGAAGTCATGCCCCACAGAAGTCACCTCCACGGTTCTTTACTGCTCTTGCCTTTAACGAGCCCCCGTTTCAACCACATTGAATGGCTCCTCTGCTGAAAGCCTCCCAAAGGACTCACAATTGCCCTTGACAGAGCTCCGTCATGTGCGATTCAAATCCACTTCACATACATATTCAATCTGATCAGCACTTACTAACCCATTGCGTGGAACTCATTCTTCATTATTACTTCTTGAATGAGTGGGTGACAAAGTTGTACATGCATATCCCATTCCCGCATCTCTCTCTCAGTCTTCTGTGGTTGTGACAGAGCAAACAGCAGCCTCTACTTCCTTTATGGCTGCCCTTCCTGCAGCTCGACCCTTTCAGGGAGGTCTCGGTAGACGGGCTTCCATATTGTCTTCCCGCAGGCTCCACCATCCGACTCATTCTCAAGGCTCAGCTCAGGCCACCACCAGCAGGAGACCTCCCTACCTGCTCCTACCCTTCAGTGAACTCACAGCCCTCGTCACTTCTACCAACTACAGCCTGCTCTTAATCAATTTTTCCAAGCAGATTAATATTTTGAAGCAATGAGAAGTAAGTTTCTAGAATTAAATAGAAAGCTTTAGCCCTATATGAAAACCTTAAGAAAAAAAAATACGAATATCCTGCAGGTGTATTTTCCATTAGTGCAAGTAGGAGCTGGTTTTATAACTTCAAGAAGTTGGATTTTCTACTAAACCCGGGAAGTTGTAAGTGAAGACCTACACGTTTTTAGAATTAAATTGTCAATATTAATTGTAACAATAAGAACATCAACAAGTAGGATTTTACATATGCTTCCCGTGGTCCCGGGGTCAAAACTAGAGTGAGTTAAATACAACTCTCATGGCAGCTGATGTGTTAACTTTGCTGTTTGTATCAGTTTCCTAATGCTACCATCACAAGTTACCACAAGCTTAGTGGCTTAAAGCAACAGAGATACGTTATCTGACAGTCAGTCTGAAGATCGGAAGCCCCAGCAGGTCATGCTGGACTAAAATCAAGGTTCAGGCAGGGTGTGTTCCTTCCTGCCCTTCCCAGCTTCCAGAGACTGCGTCCATTGCTTGGCTCCTGGCCCCGTCCTTCTTCCAAAGACAACAATGGCCAGCCAAGTCTTCTTCAAATTGCACATCTCTGACTCTCTTGCCTATCTTCTTTTCTACAAAAAAAAATTTTTTTTTAATCAGCCGGCCACGCCTGTCGTCTAAATTCCAAATACACAGGCTCCATGAGCATAAATAAGATGATTGTCTTAAGCCACTAAATTTTGGGGTAACTTCTTATGCAGCAAAAGTAACTGGGGCACCAGGTATGAGCAGTATACATACTTTCCCTGAATTTATTGTGTGGGAAGTTCTCCTGAATCAAGGATGTGATTATAGCCACTACATTAGCAGAGAAACTAACTCCTAAGGCAATTAGAGGACAATCAGTGGCTTCTCCAGAGTCTCGGATAACGTGATGAATGAGAAGAAACCCGACAAGCATCAATTCTAAGAGTGCTGTTTTATTTGAAGCAAGAAAAAAATATTTTCTGGCAGTAGCAGCATTTGGGTACCTGGACACCACTGAGCGTAGGCGCCTCCTCCACGCCACGTGGTGTCCTCAGGGTGAGCTGCTCCAGGGGAGGGCAGACCACCACCCCGCCGAGACAGGGAGGCCCCTGCAGGAGGAAGGCAGCAAAGAGGCTTATCGGGCAGGCAGAGATCTCCAGGAGGTCCTGCAGAGAGGCCTTTCTGTTGCTTCTTACGGAAGTCTTTTTACTGCAACACTGTAGGTGACACATGCATGCGCATGCGCGCATCCTGCACAGCTGACAGTGGACAGCACTTCCTGGTGACTGTGTAAAGTCATTGTTGCGGGGGACAGAAGGGAAGTGCACGCTTCCGGCGAGTTTTGCCTTATGTGGCTAAAATGTGAGGAACTTGGCAAACGTCCCAGTCCAAGAAGTCTGTGGGGCAGGATGATAAAGAAAAGAACGGCAAAGTTACCAAAGTGAAACGTCCCTTATCCAGCGACCCCTCCTGATAGGGGAGGGTTGAAACGGAAAAACAAAACAGTCAATTTTGTAATATTCTCTGGCCAGTTAGGTAGTCTGTAGATGTTATTTAAGACATTTAGGAATCCCAGTGATTACTAGTAGGATTATTTTTTTTTCTTTGCTTAGGACATTTAAGCTATTTTGCACAAACTAGGATGGGAATAAAAAATCCTTCATGATTCTTTCCCAATTAAATTAATTCATCAAGAAATATTAATAATTACTGAGCAGCTAACTCCCAAAATGTTTATTTGGATAAAGACATTCCAAGAAAGAACCTTTACAATTTTGTAGTACATGGATGTTTCTTTCTATATTGGCTGGGGCTTATTTTGCACTATAAATCCACTCAGCCTTCAAGGCTCCAGACTTAAGTTTTAAATAATCAGGCTTTCTTCTTCTTTTTTTTTTTTTTTTTTGACAGAGTCTCACTCTGTTGTCGGAGTAGAGTGCCGTGGCATCAGCCTAGCTCACAGCAACCTCAAACTCCTGGGCTCAAGCGATCCTCCAGCCTCAGCCTCCCGAGTAGCTGGGACTATAGGCATGCGCCACCATGCCCTGCTAATTTTTTCTATATATTTTTAGTTGTCCAGATAATTTCTTTCTATTTTTAGTAGAGACGGGGCCTCGCTCTTGCTCAGGCTGGTCTCGAACTCCTGACCTTGAGCGATCCACCCGCCTCGGCCTCCCAGAGTGCTAGATTACAGGCGTGAGCCACCGCGCCTGGCCAAGGCTTTCTTCTTCTTGTCCTGAAAGGCATAAACATGTACTGAATGTGGCCTTAAGGTACCTCGGTCTTCCTTAGTGTGATCACCTACCAGACACCCTAATTATCTGGTCACTATATAGCCAAATCTCCAGCATACCTGGGCTGATATCCTGGGAAAAGTCCATCACAAATCATCTTGTGTTAAGGTAATATAGCTGCGATCACACATAAACCCCCATACCTCAATGGCAAAGCACAGTTGGAATTCATTTCCCACCCATGCAGTGCCCAGCTGGCACAAGCTGAGAAAAAGGGAAGCTCCACACAATCCTATGGCGCTCTCGGCTGACAGAGGCTATGCCATCCTTTAGGCACGGCCACCCAGCCAAAAGACAGGACAGCGAGAGGAAAGTGTCAGCGGAGATTTCTATGGGCCAGGCCTAGAAGCGTCATGCATCACTTCCGCCCTCCTTCCGATAGCCAGAACCAGGTCACATGGCCCAAAGTAGATGCAAGTATTTCTGGAAAATGTAATCCCCGGCTGAACAGCCACTTCCCAGCAACACAGAAGGGGAGCAGAGTTGTGTGGTGAACAACCAACCCTTTGGCCGCATGTTTACACTGTGGATTCTACCCATCCCCGAGCCTGTGGGATCGCACCACAGAGGATCCGCTCCAGCCAGTCCCAGCAGACCCATGAGCCCATGCTTTGCAGTCTTGGTCAATACTCCATCAGTTTGCAGCAGTGCCATGGAGCTGGGAGATGGTCCTTCCTGTGGGGATGTGGCAAAGACAGACGAGGCTGTGCTGACCCAGCTCACACTAGTAGCACAATAGTGTCATGACCCTTCCTGTTTCCAGTGCTCATTCACCCAAGGAGGCCTACACATATGGGAGGACCTCAAGAAAGAAAAGCGTGTTCCGCCGGTCCTCAGTGACAGATGGTCACATTAGCATGAGCAGCTTCCCAACTTTGGGAAGCCAGCGCCAGGTATCAAGAAGATTTGCTGTGCACCTAGGCTAAGCCACGGCCGGGATTTCACTTAGTAATAAATTCTAGCTGTCCTTTTTCCTCTGTGAGTAGCTGCTAATGATATAACATCTGGATTTAGTGCTGAGGGGAAGCAGGCTTGTTCAGAGACCTGTTCATTTATGTAATGAATTGTCCTGCTCTGCGGCCCCATCACCCTTCTGCTATGTGACTCTAGATTATTTTTAAGTAATGGCAATATAAACTACCATGTATCATTATCCCATTATGCCAGGTGTTGTGCAATGTACGGTACAATTTTTAAATCTATAATAGTAACAATAGCACTGCAAGGTAGACATTACTTTTTTTGTTCTAAAATGCGGTATCTCAGCAAGGTTAAGTAGCTCATTAAGGTAAATGATGAGTGGCCCAGCTGAGACTCGAGTCCAGGCCCTATGTAACTCTAAAATCTGCTCTCCTTCCCCCATGCCCCATGATGAGTACCACCAGCCCCCTAGAGTAAATGTTTAGCACACACAAGGCAAACACCAACCCATTCATCCTTGCCTGGTAAGATTCACCCAAGTAAGGATTCTCAGAATTCTCAGGGCCAGCATGATAGATTCGCCTTGAACCCCCATGTGCAAGAACTTTGAAGAAAACATATTCATTGAAAAGTAAGTGTTCATTGCACATAACAGTGCATATCACCAACATATAATCTGTGGCCACACCTACCCTTCTTCAGCCATGCTGGGGTAAGATGCAGAGACACAACAGGTGTTTTGGATTCTTGTAAGTGTTCACGTCATCATCAGTACAAGGCCCATTTCCCTTTACCTCACGTATCTGTTTCTTCACAGTCAACAATCCCGTGGGGTGTCCCTCCTCTTTCTCCAGAGATGTTATAAAGGCAACATTGATTCAGAGAGTAGCCAACTGGTCACTAAGACAGCCTTTTTGCTGAGCCACAGAACATTTTAAAAGATAGCTACTACAACCAAGAATCCATATCACATAGCAGCACCTTCTCCAGTGAAATGTTTTTGTGTGTGTCTCTGAAGACTTTAAGCAAAGGCAGAGCATTTTGGTGTTGCAGACCACAACAAAGGAAAGCACACTGCACATTCCCTTACTGTCATTATTAAAATAATGACTTTGTTTACTGGGGTACTTAATATTGCCAGGCACTATGCTGAATGCTTTACACACATTGTCTTATTCGATCTTCACAGTGATCCTACACAGACTATAATAATATTATTTTCATTTTACAGAAAAAATCAAAACCAAACTAAGAGATTAAGTAAACACATAGCAAATGACAGCAAAAGACATGAGCCCAGATTTGTCTGACTTTCTCTAAAGCCCAGGCTCCTTTCTCTGTACTAGACACCTGGAGATTCCAGAGCTGTTTGCAAGGAATGCCAGCCAGAAGGAAACTCCGGCAGAGAGCGGGAAGCCTGTCCAGCGCTACGTGGCAGTGTTGCTGTTTGTGCAGTTACAGGAAAGGGAGCACTGTGTTCTGAAGTTTCACAAGGACTGCAAACAAGACAAATGGAATCTCTCAGAATTGGTGCTAATCCCTCGCTGGAGGTGGATTCCAGAAAAAGCCTTTTTTGTAGCATTTGACTAGGTAGCTTAGCCCCCAAAATACTTAAAGTAAGTGATGAGAGCAATGGCTGTTTTGGGTGTGTGTGTGTGCATAAAAGGTAGCTTATCCCTTCCTACGCCAATGGTTTCCTTGCTTATATGAGATCACAAATGCTTGCTGAGCTATTTAAGAATTCCAAGGAAGCCTGGGATGAGCTTTTATAAAGAGAATTCCAAAGCTGACATTTGTTGACAAAAGTAATTTCTCAAGGTTTGACAGCACGGCCTTGGCCCTTCAAGTGGATCCCAATGCCAGCCATTTAACCACTTATGGGGGCTGCAGTGGGATGAATTGTAGGAAGGACCCCTGCCAGCATGTCCCCTCATACACAATAAATAAATAGACCGAGGTCACGAACCAAGTACTTCAGATGAAAATACTCACATATAAAAACACACATATATTTTGTGATACTTTATTTGTTACCGAGGCTTTAGGAACTTGTAGGTACAAATGAGTTCATGAGATGTGCTACTTATTCAGTGTTCGCAATTCGTCAAGTCCTACGTATACTATCTTACTTACTCCCGACACCTGGTGAGTTTGTGGAGAAAAGAGTCTCATGTCCATTCTACAGATGAGGAAATCGAAATTCAGGGAGGTTAAGTTCACAGAGGCAGTAAGTGGCTGAGCTCGGATTCATACCCAGGTCTCTGTTTCCAAAGATATGCTCCTCATCACTTCTCTGAATAGCAGCCTTGACATTTTCGGACACAGCTGTACAACGGCCCATCTGAGAAACTGCAGGACTTTAGCAACTCCTCGAAGTTCCTATTCCTCTGAGGCATCTGAGGAATCCTTGGGAGTAGGGAAAAAAAGATTTTTATATGTACGTAGGGGTTGTTTGTTTATTTACACACACAGCCCTTTCTCACCCCACATTATTCACATGCTCAAATCCACAAGGCCTACCACCCACTGTGGGACGGAGCACGTGATTCCATTGATGCTGAAGCCAGTTTTTTGAGCTTCAAGAACTTGCCCATAATTTCTCGTACATCACAGGATTCTGAGCTTCACTGAATCCCTCCACATCCTTTGTGACCTCAAAGCTTTCCGTCTTCCAGACTTAAAGATACTCCAGCGGACAAGTAAAAATGTGGCAGCATCTGTTCTCAATTCGAAGCTCCTCCATCCACTAGTTTCTGTCTCTGCTCCCCTAACTTCAGGGGCAAGCCAGCAGCATTTTGGGAGTGGGGACTCGTTGAGTTTTTGCGAAGCAGGGCTATCCTTTTTCTGTTTTCTTCTCCCTTCCCCATGGTCCCCACAGGCCTTGATTCCTTGCAACGCATGTCCAGAGGTGTGGCAGGAATCGCAGGGGAAATTATGTCACGCGCAGGGTCTGGGCTTCTTGATCTCTTCTCCTCCTTCCCCTCACCTCAGCCTGCTGAGGTTCATCCAGCACCACTCTGCCAACTCTCAGGTCTTGAGCTTCCACAGTTGAGTATTACCCTTCAGTGCGTGAAAGATTCTGATGACACCACAGACTTGGAGAACTCACTAAACAATTCTCTTCCCTGTCATTTCTGAAAATGGTACTCGGAACCAACTGCTGGCGTTCCCGGTTCCCGAGAGACTGAATTAATATTTCTTTGTCATCAATGCCTGGAACGATTTAAAGGCAGGAAGGAAGTGTTATCGCCCTTGTTTCCAAACCCAGGCTAACTGCTGTTGTAACAGGCTTCTTTAAAGTCCAAGAGCCCACCGCCATGTCTCCCCTTTATCTCCACACTCCGCTAAGGAGCGATGGGGCGTGACTTCCCGTCCGCGTGGCCTCTCCCGGTCAGAGCTGGGCAGCCTTCGAGCTTCCAGAGAGCAGCTCCGAAGGACGCCTGGCCTAAACTTTCTGCCCTGGTCAGTAGCCTGAAAAGAGAACAGAGGAGAAGCCAGGCTGCCCTCATCTCAGGTCAGGTCCTCAGCATGCAAAAGTAGAAGAGAAACTGATAGAAATTCCGGGCAGGTGTGGGTGGATCGAAGAGGAGAAAGACAGGAGTGGATTCAGGATTTGTGGGACCCAAAGCTTATGTAATTTGAGGTGCCCTCTTTAAGGAAAAGAATGTAAGATTATAAACGTAAAATTAAGTGTGAACGTTAACATTTAGAATGAGAAAAGAACATAAGACAATAAATAAATTTTTAAAAACTGGCAAATAACACAAACATCGTGAAGTCCAGAAAATTAAGATTTTCCATTAATTAGCAACTTAAAACACCTCTATCATACTTTTCCCATACATTTATTAGCTACCTATTTTATAATATCATTTTTAATAAAGAGAATATAAATATTCTTTATTTATAGAGACTTTTCTCTAGCATGTTTGGCCAAAATTGGTTTTTATATTGTTGAGAAGTTTGGAAAAGTTTCTTTTGGCTTCACAAGTTGTTCTTGATAATGTCATATAAATATTTGCATTGTTGTCAAATTTGGGGAGACGTCTGTGGTCTTTCATATCGGAGTTGTGACAGATAGATTCATTATTTGTAGTATTATTACAGGTTTGTGTCAATAAACATAGAAAGTCTGACAAATTCCATTTCATGCAATTCCTATCAAAAACTAAAAAATAAACATGGTGACCTTATAACCAACCGTATGCTCTGCATTACCTAGGTTATCCCTAACTGGGGAGAACTGCACTTTGAACCTCCACTTACAGATTCGTACAGCGATAACTGGAAGGATTGCACACAGACTCGTTTCTGGCCCCACACATTTCAAACGTTGTTCTCCCTCCACAGAGTCCTCTGACTCTGCACATTGATGTCTCGACACCGGGAGACTCAGGCCCGTGGGCTCAGTGAGTATCCTGGAAGTCATTCCCCATCAGGATGGCTAGTCATAACTCAGCTCTAATGTGAAACCACATAAATATATCCCGTTTAACCCAAACTAAATATATCTCCAGCTTAAATTCCATTAAAGCAAGTACAAAAAACACCCAGGGCTACTCCCAACACCAACATAAGGAAAATAGAAACAGAGAGGAAGTTAGAGTGGAAAGAACCGGCCGTCTTAACTTGCTGTTTTTTTGCAAATTACTTACTTTTGCAAATTTTATAATATAAACATATGACCATTTGAACACATTCTAAAGACCTTCCCAGAGAGCCTTAGAAGAGCCCCAAGCAAATCAGGGACCCTGTAGCTTAAGGTCAAGAGCTTCATGATAAATCCTTCTGGGCACAGTCACATTTCAAGGACAGAATAGCTTCAGGTGACATGCCTCTCTTCATCACCACTGGGCACTAAATGAGCCCCCCACCCCACCCCCGCCGCCAAAGAACTTCAGGACTTACATACCACCTAAGTTATTCCTCAGGAGAGAGGAGAAGAACCCTGAAATTTAGTTTATCCACTGACCAGGCCATGCATACGTGCACTTACGGGCACCTAGCAGAAGTGAGTGCTTGTTCCCAGTTCTCACAAGGCGTTGTAGAACTAGGGCTGCCTGCATGTCGCTGCAGTTTATTACACATTATGCATTACAACGCTGAAGCACAAGGAACAATACAGACGGAGTGTAAGTCGGGATGAAGAAGACTCAGGCCCACTTGAGGTTACCGTTGGAGCAGATTTCAGTGGAGAACAGTCACAGAGGCTCGGGAAGTGGGCTGGACCAGGAGATGTGCCTCCTGTCGCAGGAGTGGGAGATACATTAGACATACAGTTCCTTCAGCCAGGATCAGCAACGCAAGGTGCCTTGGGTGAGCACTCCTATCTGCGTGCTACAGGATCGGGAGAACTGACCCATGACCATGGCCAGACAGAGGAAGGCCTGTGGCAACCAAGAGAGCTTCATATCCTGATAGAAGAGCCTAGAAACTCCTAGACTCCTACAGGTGGGAGTCAGAGCTGTCCACATCAGTGACTACTAGCATGGAGGCTCTTATTTCAACCCAACTCCCCACGACCACCACCACCACCAGCAATGGCGTAACCCAGAAACACCCTTATCTCTGGGGCTGTGTTGGAAGCTCTTATTTACAGACCTGTCTCCCAGCAGGACTATAAGTTCCTTGGGTCAGGATCATACTACATTCATATCAGTATCCCCCAGGAACTCTTCTAGTGCTTGATATATATAATGGATGCTCGAGCTATATTTACTGAAAGAACAAAGGGCAGGAAGTTTCAGGACATGGTCACTGTAAAACTGGGCACATCATACTCCCACTGAGTGATTCCTGGCTACACACTAGTTTCTGCCACCCAGTCGGCTGCTGCAGCAGGGCTGAGGTGCTCCACAAAGGCTGACACATGGGAGAGCAGCTGCCCCAGCCCCAACAGTCACCCTGGAACACCTGAGCACTCTGGACTCACCATCTGGTGACCTAGGCAGTCTCTTTGGTTAAGGAGCTGGGCGTGGAAAGATTGCTGGAGCAGGTGAGAGACCCAAGGAGAGGAGGGAGGGGCACAGAAATCTGGATGTCATAGGCTCTGTTTATTTCTTCTAGACATGGGTGCAATCCAATTTGGAAATAAGGGTGCACTGCACAATCTCTTTAGCAGTTCCTGGATTTCACGAACAATGTGTCAAAGGAGAAGAAATGGTTTGGGGTTTTGTTGGTAGGGTTGACCACACATTTCCAGTTTCATCTATTAATATAAGTTTCAGGAGACCCAGCTGTAAGAGCTCTGTTTCTTCTCCTCCTCCTTCTTCTTTGTCTTTTTAGAGACAGTGTCTCATTCTGTTGCCCAGGCTGGAGCGCAGTGGCATCATCATAGCTCACTGCAACCTCAAACTCCCGGGCTCAAGCAATCCTCCTGTCTCAGCCTCCCAAGTACCCAGGACTATAGGTGCATGCCACCATGCCTGACTAATTTTTTTTTTTTTTGTAGTGACAGAGTCTCGCTATGTTGCCCAGGCTGATCTCAAACTGTTGGGCTCAAGCGATCTTCCCACCTTGGCCTCCCAAAGTTCTGGTATTACTGGCATGGGCCACAGCGCCCAGCCCCATATTTTCAATTCAATACCTTCTCCCCATTAATCCAGGAATCAGAAACGAAGTTCTTTTGGTGGCTGGCTAGATGGAGAGCTAACATTTAAGTGAACCGACATAAATTCCTATTGATTTATTTCATATGAATTCAATTGAAATTGGTTCTGTTCCATTATTCTAACTAGATAGTTAGTGGAAGTTCCTGCTATCCTAGAACTTTTAAAAAGTCCCTTGACGCATTGAGCTGTGTGCATGGCTATTGCTTATAAACACTTGTTGAATTCACATAAAATAAATCAACAGGAATTTATGTCAGTTCATTTAAATGTTAGTTCTCCATTTAGCCAGCCACCAAGAGAACTTCATTTGTGATTCCTGGATTAATGGGGAGAAGACCAGGGTTCTTCTAGTAAAGCTTGTTTGTACAGATTGATCTCAGTGCTGATTCTTCGTCTCCTCTTCCTGTATGGGAGTGGGGTTACATCTTCTCAAAGGGAATGTTACGCCCTGCTTTTAGGCAGGAAAGGAGAGAGCAGAGAACTTTAACTGCATCTGAGGATTTTCAATTCCTTTCAGCCCAAAATAAACCTTATGCCCAAGTGGCATATTTTCGGGTGGCATATTCTGGATCCCTTCAATCATGTAGGCTAGTATTTGCCAAAATGCCCTCATGGAATTCTAGCCCTGTTATTTTTACGTGTCCATGGGGAAAAAGAGTTCTAGGCTACCTACCCATCAGGTAATTCACACTGTGCATGAACACAGTCAAAACTGTTAGTAGTCCTGAAGCGAAGAAATCTGTTTAACCTGGTTTAAAGCCCTATTAAACATAAAAAGATGAACATCACTAGTAATTAGGGAAGTGCAAATTAAAAACACAACACTCCTATTAAAAAAAAATAAACCTGGCAATACCAGGTGTTAACAAGAATGCCAAGCAACCGGACCTCTCTTACCTTGCTGGTTGGAGTGCTGTGGGAAGGCCACCAGGAAAATCATGGTAAACAAGAGTAAGGTTTGTTATGCAGATTTAAGCCAGTGCCTGCTCCATTGATAAGAGTCTGTAGTGATTTAGAGTCATCCTTCTTGTTCAGATACTGAGAGGGAGACACCCTTACAAATGCAGATTTCCTATATAGATGTAAATTTCCCCTACAAAAGGGTAATTTCTAATCTTTTTTCAGATTAGAACTCTTGTGTCTGCAGTTTCCCAAAATAATCAATATACCAAAGAGGCATATTCTGGGGTGGCATATTCTGGTCCCCTATAGTGGGGGACCTCTCTGAGAAATTGAAATTCGAGACCTCACTGAGAAATTAAAATTTGAGCAAACACTGAAAGGAGATGAGGAAGAAAGCCATGTGGCTATCTGAGAGTTTGGGCAAATGGAACAGCAGGTGCAAAGGCCCTGAGGCAGATATACACCTGACTTCTCCAAATGAAAATCCCTGGACAGGGAGTTGAACACCTGGGATCTAGTTCTTGTTCTGCAGATCATTTCTTCCACAGGAGCCCATTTTCCTCACCTGTTCAATGAAAACATTCAGCAAGGAGGTGACCAAGATTTCTTCCTGCTCAAATCTTGGAGTCTAAATGCTCGAACTTCACTGCCTCCTCTTCCTTTGAGACTGCCACTTGCTTTTCTGCCCATATGACCCACTTTGCTCACAAATCCAAGATTCACCCTTTCTCCATCCACTGCACATATGTTGGAGGAGCCTGGCCTTTGTTGATGTTTCTATCACTTGCTATGGCGATTCCAATTCAGCAGCATCTTCTCTAAAGATGTACAATCTTGCTTATCTAAAATCCTCTCCATCCCTCCATCCCTCAGTGGCTGGCTCAAGCAGCCCGACAAACATTCTACATCTCCAATTCTAAGATGCCATCGATTGTAAGATGCTCTATCAATTTAATAGCAGCCTTTCTGTGGGGGAAAGAAAGGGAAGAGAAGGAAGAGAGATGAGAAGGAAAGGAGGGAGGGAGGAAAGGAGAGGAAGAGATAGAAAAACAGAGAGAGGGAGTGAGGGGGCAGTGCTAAACTTCCTGTGCATATTCTTAAATGACTTCAGTATTCATTTATGCGTGCGATTATATGCTGCTTTCATGACCAAAGTTTAGCTCCAGCCTATTTCATAATCAGACACTAAATATTCTTCCAAATCTTCTTGGACACCCACAGTTATTCCCAGCCTTGTGGGGACATGCCACTTTCCAGCCATGCTTATGAGACTGGCTCCTCAGCACACTGAAGATTGACAATGTAATTTGAGGGCATCATAGCGAATCCTAGTGGTTTGCTGGCATTTCCTCTTCGGTTAAACTTATAATTTTGTTTTTCCTTTTTTAAAGATAGACATTAAGCAGCTTCTTTTGAAAATCACTAGACACTTCTGGTAGATTTTGGAGCCTGATTGACAGTGTTTTGTTAGGTTTTTTTTTTTTTTTTTTATGATGCATGAAGTAGTCACATCAGTTCCCCATCGCTTTGAAAATTGTATAATTTACTCTGTGCAATGGGGCAATGAGCAATGCCAGGCATGTGCCAGGCAATCTCACGCATACATGGTGACTTTTGTCTCAATACAGTAAAGCAGCGTAATCTTTGTGAAGACATTTTCAGTGACAATCAGGGGCATGAATCTCAGTTAACATGTGGGGTGCCACCAATGCAGATAACAAAGCAGAAGTGACAAAATGGATGAACAGATACTTCTATGGGGCTAACTGAGACTGTGTGGCCACCAGCAATGCCAACCATGTCAGCACCTCACTCCTCTGCCCAGCCGCTGGCAACATTTTTTGACAGGGCGTTCATGACACACCCAATGTCATAAATGGAGACACGTGAGAAAATACGATGAGTCTTAAACTGGAGGAAATATGGCAGTTTTCAAAAATCAGAAGACCTTGAGGATTCCAGTTAGCCTGCGTGGCTGGAGCTGTGTCCATCAGTCGGGAAGTTGTATCTCCCTCTTCCCCCTCTGCCCTCCCAGCTCCCCATCCAACTCCAGTCCTGGAGACAGGAGAGTTCACATCACAGCTTGGAGGGAAAAGCAATCCAAAAAGGAAGAAGACAGTAGTGAAGCTTATTTTAAGCTTCCTGCCTGAACTGCCATTAGGCTAATTTCTTCCAGCTCAGACGTCATTTTCGGGAGGCTCATAGGCACACGCCTATTCCCATGGCTGTGCTGAGAGATGACAGTTCTCTTTTCTAGGGTCCTGAATGTCATTTGAATTATTGATAGTGAAGACACATGGCTATTGTGAAACACCAACTCTGAATCTAATAAAGGAATGAGGAACTAACACTATCAAAGTATTCTGCAGTTTTGTGTGTTCATGTGTGTGGTTGTTTTGCTTTTGGTGGGTTTTCCCCCCTGCCTTTTTATAAAGTTATAAAGCAAACAACCTTTTCATCGTGGTTTAAAGTCCTCACACAGAAGTCCCTCCCTTCCTGCTTTACCAGTAAGAGCGTTGCCTTCCTGCTTCTGAAACAATTCCCAGCTAGTCCCTTAAAGGAAAGAATAAGTCCCCTGATCAGGAAATATGTGACAAGAACTTACTCAGGAGGACAAAGCCAAACCAGGCCAAGATGCAGACGTCTCCGAAAGGAATTTACACGAAGCTCTGGAAGAAAGAGTCACCTTAAGGGGCACAGTCCCCCTCTCACCCACAGCCAGCTCCAGGGTGACAGTGAGCATACCGTGTGCATGTCCCCTGCTGCCAGATGACCTGCACAAGCACTGGAACCCTAAGACCAAGCAAACAGGACCTCAGGCTCCTGCTCCTCAGCCCTCTCCCTCCCTGCCCCAGCCGCACTGTTCGTGGGGCAGCAAAGAGCTACATCTCTGCTGGGACAGCTGGAACCCCGTCCTCTGATTTCTGACCATGAAATCCTCCACACGTACCCTTCTCTCAGCACACAGCCTATCAGGTATACCTTACTTATCCAGGCTGAGTCCTTTTATGGGAAAAGCCTCATGTCCCACATTGCTGAATGTCTCTGCATGGCACACAGGAGGCCCGGGCTTTTCCACCCTCTGTCAGTCCCATCAGCACTGGTGGCCCTCTGCTGGGAGTCACTACTGAAATTTAAAAAAAAAAAAAAATGCATTTGGAAGAGCAGATGTCTGATCCAAATAAAAAGTCTTCACTGCTTCACAGGGACATGTAAATGCACCCTTTGCAATTGCTCATGTTGAATAGCTGTCTTCCAGCACAGCCGTCTTAAAATAATTACTAGCTTTTTGAAATAGACGCTGATGCTTCTTTAGCAGATTTTGTCCACCGGTTTTCTTATGGTCAGTGATACCACCACAGCCCCTGTTGGATGGCAAATGTCACGTCTTCAAACATTTGTGCAAATTACATTTATCGTCATTTCCTGAGAGTCAAAAAGCCAGTCATAAATTTTTCATCAAGCATGCCCTTAAAAAAAAAAAAAAAACCCTCATTGTTACTGCCAAAATTGCTTATTGTAAAAGAAAAAAGGAATTACTAAATAATAAAATAGTTGTGGATATACACCTTATAATAAGTGACAAAACCACTGTAGTATGAACATGTGGTGCTTTGTATATACTCTACGGACATGACTGCTCAGCTTTTATTTTCTGCACATATTTCATATGAAACTGACCTATCATTTCTCATATTTCCCACTAACCCTGCTGCATGGCCATGTGATGACATTGCATATCTCACAGGCCATAGCACAACACATAGCCCAGCTGGCCAGCACACCAAATGGCCGGCAGGAGCAGAAGCATCAGATACCTCTCCACCCAGGCCCGCAGACTTGAAGTTCTCTATCCCCCAATGCTTGTGTCTGAAACCACATTTTATTTGTAATCATCCGACAAGCTGTGCATAAAAGGGAGATATTAGTTATGCTGTGTCTAGAAAAGACCAGGGAAGAGAACAGTATCACTGGTCAACTTTTGGATTTAATCACACATGAAGTGAGATCTGCTTTCCTTGCACATGTATCTCACACTACTAGATAAGGCCATGGCTGAAGCAAGGATAAAAGCAGAGGTCTACCAAGCCTATCAAGGTTAATTTAATGCAACCATAAATATGAATATATGATCAGTTTTTCAAAACGGTCCATATATATTTGAAAAGGAGATATATCCTCTATCATTAGGGCATAGTGTTGAATATGCATAAGATCTACCTTATTATTGATTAAATTATTTGAACAATTATATCTTTGTTTTCCTTCCACTTGACCTGTTATGTACTGAGTGTGGTGTGTTCAGA
>NW_012145301.1:473920-532572 GCF_000956105.1 Propithecus coquereli
ATTTGGAGTTACGCATCCACGGCCAAGGAACACCTGACGTCACCAGCAGCCAGAAAAGGCAAGGAAGGATCCCCCCGGAGTCTGTAGACAGGAAGCCCCATTGACACATTGATTTTGGACTTCTGGCCTCCAGAACTGTGAAAGAATAACTTTATGTTTTTTTAAGCCACGAAGTTTGTGCTAATTTGTTATAGTAATCCTAGAAAGCTAATACAGTCCCCTAGTACAGGTGCGTGTGTGTGTGTGTGTGTGTGTGTGTGTGTGCCTTTAAAGCCTCATAGTTTACTAGAAAATGTCTCAAAGTTGCTCTTTCTAGATCAGTTTTCCTAAATATACAGTGGGTCTCTTCAATACATGAATTTATATTTTCTCTTATTTCTGGAAAGTTTTCTCGGATTATAATTCTGTTCCATTGTTTTTTGTTTTTCTTCTTCAGGAATTCCTATTATATGTATGTTGTACCTTATTTGCCTGAGTTCCCTTTCAATCACATTGTCTTTACGCCTGTTTACATCTTTCTTTACTCTCTTGGTTATTTCACTTCTCTTCTTCAATATTGAAATTGTTCAACATTCAAATCTGGCCTCCTTTGAGCACCTTGTAATTTGTTCTCCATTTTTGAAATGGTTGTGTATTTTTCTTCAATTTCATTCCCTAGGTCAATCAACTCTTATTGCATGTCTTCCTATTTTTTGCCCATTTATGGTTTTAATTTTTAAATTTCTGATTCTTTGTTTTTTTTCTTTAAATATCTCTAGTTTTTTTAACATAATTACTTCAATTTGGAATGCTGGGTTACTGTTTTCTTCTGCTCCACAGTTGGTATTGGGTAAAGAATTTTTGTCATTTAAACTGTTATAATTCTCATTTTTTTGTTTTCTTCCAAATAATAGTAGCTTTTTATAGAGTTAGGTTGATTTTTTTTTCTTTTCTTAGGAATTTCCTGGATAGAATTCCTAATTCAAAAATACCCTCTCCTGTCAGTGCAGTGCAAAAGTGGGTACTGATGGGAGGGAAACATCATGTCTTATTTCTTTCTCATTTCTGCAACATCCTCAATTTTTCCCTCTTAGTTCCCTTTTTCTCTTCACTGCCAAGTCTCAAAGGGACAACACCCCTTCTTGGTTGATCAAATTCTCCTTACGAAGCAATGCTTCCTTGAAGCTGCTACTTCTGGTCCTCCTCACTTTCAAGCCCCTTCCCTCTGTGCTACGAATGTGTCATTTCATATTGAAGCTTATTCTTTCTGGAGGGTTGTGTATGCCACATCTAAGTCCTCCATGCCTCTCTACTCTTTTATCCTGGAGGTTTTAAGTCTCCTGTCTTCCACTCTCTGTACCCAGTTTATAGTGGCAAGCAATAGGAGTTCTGTTGGAATTTGGTGTTTATTTCTCTACTTATTGATGATTTAAAATGTGTGGTATTTTCTGTATTCTATGAATGCTAAAGGCATGGGCCATGTGTGGTTTTCTTGTGCTCCTGTTGAATTTGAGGGTTGTATGAAGACATGCAAATTCAGCTGACTGCAATTATTATGGAAACTCCCTTAGATTAGTGTTTCTTAACCTTTTAAAACCCATTTTCTGTCTTTATCATTATAAAAATCACATACACTATTGTCAGTTTTATAAAACTCAAAATAGATGAAATATTATAACTACAAACAAATCAAACTAATAAGACAAAGACCCATTTTCTTTTTAGACACACATTATCCCCTCCACAGATTGGGATGTGTGAACATTTTCTTACCCTTTCCTCCAAATCACTGAACTGGCCCACTGTATATTTAGGAAAACTGACCTGGAAAGAACAACTTTGAGACATTTTTTAGAGTCATAATATTGGATCGCAATATTTTTCCATAGTTGCTCACTCTTTTGCCCTGGCTAGAGCGAGTGCCATGGCATCAGCCTAGCTCACAGCAATCTCACACTCCTGGGCTCAAGCGATCCTTCTGCCTCAGCCTCCCAAGTAGCTGGGACTACAGGCATGTGCCACCATGCCCAGCTAGTTTTTTTTTCTATATATTTTTAGTTGTCCGATTAATTTCTTTCTATTTTGAGTAGAGACGGGGTCTCGCTCTTGCTCAGGCTGGTCTCAAACTCCTGAGCTCAAACAATCCGCCCGCCTTGGCCTCCCAGAGTGCTAGGATTACAGGCGTGAGCCACCGCGCCCGGCCTCCATAGTTGTTTTGATGCAGAAACATTTTGATACCTCTAAATTTACACCTTTTATAATACTTTTGCTCCCCTTTTTAACTTTTTACTGTTTGTTTTTTCCAAGTGGTATAATTTGACTCACAGGTATAATACCTGTACAATTGTCAATAATCTTATTCTACATTGCCGCTTCTCCTACATTATTTAGTTGCATTCTTTCTACTTTGCCAGAACATGTAACATTTATATACTATTAATATTATTCCAATCATGTCCCTTTAGTCTTAGCTATATAATTAAATACATTAAATTTTCATCATCAGCTCATTTGCTGAAGTTTCCCCAGTTATCTTTTGCCAGATGAAGCTCATGCTTCAGGCTCTCTGGAAGGGCATGTAAGTATGATATTTACTCTCTGTGGGGGCTTCAGTGTGAGTAAAAGTGGCAGCCTCAGAGAAGCATTACTTCTGGAGGAGAGTCAGCTACACAGAAAATGGAGGTACTCCTTGCAGAGTTGGCAGTGAACAAAAAGATGGAAGCAAGAGAGAATTTTGAGAATTTCTTGAAGAAATGAAAGAGATACATTTTTAGATCATCATGATAACTTCACGATGAAAAAAAAAACTGTTTTTATTCTCCAATTGTAATTTGAATGTCCCTGGGCTTCCCAATCTGTAGGTACACATGATGTCATATTAATATCATACTAGCTATTCCAACCTTGAAAGCCCAACCTATGCAACCTCAGGAGTTCCGATGTCTTTCTGGGCTCGAGGAACAGCCAGGACACTGTACCAAGAACAGCTCCAACCCCCATTGAGGTTCTAATTGGCCCCAGCTGGTCACATCCTCAGGCTGGATTTTCTTCCCAGGATCCAGTCTCTGCACAATCTCCTAGCTCTTTTCCCAGGAGGCTCCTCAGCTGCTATGTTTATTTATGCAAACAGATGCCACGGAAGGAGTGTCCCCGCCCTCAGACCTGGCACAGGTTACACTCTGAAAAAGCGCCTGCCACAGAAGCTCCTCATTCTGTCCATGAGCTACGGTAAGATTCTAGGATAGGGTAGGACAATACCAGGAAAGCACAGAAGCTTAATAGTTCAGTGCTGTGTTTGACGAATATGTTGAAATATTCTCATTTTCAAAATGGCTGAGTCAAAATGTCATGCATCCCATGAACCTGGTGGGAATTACGATGCAAACTGGTCCAGAAGGGAAATATAATTGAGTGACTACAATGTGCCCATACTTTTATACCATTATCTTACTTCTGACAACAACCTTGCAAGTAAGGTGTTAATACCCTGGTTTCATGTATGAAGAAATTGCTTCCCATGGATATTAAGAAATTTGACCAAAGTCATCAGCAAGAGAGTGAGATTCGAACCAAGGTTTATCTGATTTGAAAAACGTATACTCTTCCCACTACAGAATGTTGCCATCCCCCACACACTGGAGAATATGGGATGAAGATGCCATTCTCTGTATATTCTTACCTTGAGTTTTTCACTCCCTTTGGTATTCTTGGCAGAGTGGTTTCTGGAGGTATGAAGATAGGCACTCAGCACCCATTCTCACCTCCATCTAGTGTACCTTCCTCTCCTGCTGAGGCTGGCAATCTAAAACCAAATTTCCCAGTCTTACTTGCAGCCAGGAGTTAGTTCAACCAATTGTGAGTTAGGTTCAACCAAAGATACGCACTTACAAGAGATATGGAAGTCAGAGTGGAGGCAGGAGCCACTTTCCTGCTGATCTGGCTGCGATCATCAGCAAACACAATTATGGAGACACTGGAACATTCTGAAGTGGTGTCTCAATGGTTAGCCACTAATTTCATGGGTGTCGAGAGACACCCAAGGTGGTGGCGGCAGGAACTTCCTGAAGCGTAGATTTCAGCTAGAGCAGTGTCCTCACAGTCAGTATTTCCAGTGATTTCCAGCATCCTGAGTTCCTACCTCGACACTGGTGGCAGAAGTGGAAGCACCCGGAAAGCTGGCTCCTCCAGACCTCCCAACCAAGCTGTAAACACCTGCTGCTCTCTATTCAATGCCTTTCTGCTTAAAATAGCTAGTGTGGTTTTTGTTTCCTGCAACTGAGCCCTGCTGATATGCTGTTTTCCTTCTTTCCCTCTAACTGCTGGTTTCTGCCACCGCCAACCCTGCAATCGATCCTTTAAGCTCTGAAATGAAAGCTTTGAATATCTCCATCACTTTCTATCTCCCTTATCCAGCTTCCTTTTTCTCCACAGCATTTATCGTCACCCAAAGATTATTTTTATTTGTTGGTGGAGTGTCCACCCTACTAGAATTTAAACTCCATTAGAACAAGGACTTTGTTTTATTCTCTTCTGTAACAGCTCTTTAACATTTAGAACAGTACCAGCAAATAGTAGGAATTCAGTAAATAGTGTTGAATGAAGAAAATCTACTTTTCTTAACAAAACACTACATTAAATTAATGCATTAGTAATAGATTCATCAACTATATACCCTCAATAATGTCTCCTCATGAAGCTTTCACCTGGTTTTATAAAATCCTCAGAGAACACAAAATGTCATTTCTCCTATGCTTGGTATTAAATTTAGAGCAACTAACTCTTCCCTGTTTGCCCAAGGCCTTCCCAGTTTTAGCACTGAAACTCTCACATCCCAGGAACCCCCTCAGTTTTGGGCGAACCAAGATGACTGGTTACCCTAATTAAATTCATGAGCTGCTAAGAAAAGGAATTACATTATTTTAAATCAATCTTTAAAACTTTGAAATCAAAGTTTAAAAACATGAATCTGTTGAATCAGCCTGTGGTTTCCTCCCCATAGCACAGCCGTGTGACACAGGACCCTTGAAACCACCAGGTCAAATTCAATCAATGGCTTTGGGCTATATTTTACATTTTTTTAAAAACTAAAATTCCTACTTGCCTGTACCCTGAATATTTTAGAGTTGAGCCTGTGAAATCTCTTCCGTATTTCACAGTTACGTTAAAAACATGATACACGAGTTTCCCAGAGAAAAGATGCCGCAGCAGTAAAGATGAGCTCTAGATTCACAGCTTTAGAGAAGTCACGTTGGGAGACAGAAGAGTGAACTCTGGAGAGGATATGCATCAACGTGGTGAATTCTAGGGAAGAATAAAGGCTTAGTCATTATTAACCACAAGGAACACACCCCCATCTAGCTGCTAACATTATCCTGAAACTTCAGGCAGTGTGTTCCAGCTTAACTTGTGAATCCAAAATATCAGTGCCTTCGAACTGGTGCGTTGGAGAGCATTTGGAGTACAAAAGCATCCCAGATACGCGACCCTTGTTTCCAGCAGATGGAACATCTTGGGTATCCTCTTTCCCCGATGATTCATGTGGATGGATGTCTGGGTGTTCAGACTGTAAAACGTTCTTCTCAACCCAAACTGAAACTTAGAGATGCTATTGCCCTGCACATTTTTTTGCACCTGCAAAAACAGTTGTGTTTCTAAAATCAACTGTTTTCGCTGCACAGGCTGTTGCATGTGACAGCGGCGTCTCTCCAGCCGTGAACTAAGGGGTTAAGCGAGCGGCAGTTGCACCATCCCAGCACAATGCATTCCACAGAGCCAGTAATCTCTGTCTGAACATGTTTATAAAGCAGATACGGAGAAACTGACCAAACCTCCAAAGGGCAGCTTGCTCAGAGCAACAGAAGTATGCACATTGCTTTTCTCAGGAAGAAACTTGGTCAGAGGACTCCAGAACACACTCTTTTCAGACTATGTGATCTCCGAAATGTCCTGTCTTGATCCTTCTACAGCATGATCCAGGTTCTTGGACAGACTTAACATTTTTGCTAAAACTGTTTATTAGGCCTGACCACTTCCTTCCTTCCAGGCACTATTTTCAGAAGCAGAGACAAAGCGCCTCTGCACCTGTTGTTAGTGTGGCCACAGAAAACCGCTGCGAAACCCTCATTTGTCCTCACAGCAGGGCCAGCAATGCCCAAGTCCAGGCAGGGGATGATACCAGTGTCTAGTAGGCTGGGTGGGGCCCAGAGGCCAGGCAACCTCAGGAGGGAACATCCAAGAATCCACCATCTTCCTGCATCTCCCAACCTGAAGATTCACACAGCCTGGGCTCTCTTCTCCGGGTCTGCAGCTGGCCACGGCCCTGTTCCCTTGACACTGGGAGCGGTGGGGGCAGGGGAGGAGGAGATGCTGGGGGTGATTGCCTAATACATACCTGACCTTGTCCCACATGTCGGGATGCAAAAGAAAATGAGACAGAGCCTCAAGAAGCTTACAGTACCGTGGGAGACAAACACCCACTGTGATACTCTTGGGAGGGATCCACTGTAGGCAGGAGTAGCCGGAGAGTCAGTCAGGTTCTTGTCCCCGTGGCTCCCAGGGCCCTGGCCCTGGGCATGCCATGGGATGGGGTTCCAGGACAAGGGAGGTGGCTGAATACCACCAGGTAAAAACCAGCTTCTGCCTCCATTTCTCTTTCCAAACCAAAACAGGTTCCGAGACATGGGATATCTGACTCCCACGTGCCAGAGACCCGCCTTGGCTACCTGTTTGCAAACCTTTTCCTAGCTTTTTGTCTTCCTTCAGTACAAATGTGGCAGAATAGTGGGGTTCTTATTTTCACCTTTGATCTGGGCCTGTTTGTCCAAAGCTACAGTAACAGGGAGCTTTAAAAGCCTAACGAATCCAACATCCAAAGAATGGCCTCAGCAAAAGGAATGTCTAATGTTCCACCATCTCTCTGAATTGGGGGCAGGAGGCCATTAGGGGCTTAACACCTTTTTCATTCACATGCAAAGTAGTTCCCAAAGCACAAGTTTGAAAACTCAGACTCCTGAAGCCAAATCACTCACCTTCCTCATTCCTAGAATGTCTGTCTCAGCGGTAGTTACACGCACAGTGTACTGGTGGAGGTACACTTTGGGGAAAAAGAAAAGGGTATTATTTTAAGGTTTTGATGTCCAAAGAATTTATGTTTCTTATCCATGTATATTTCTTCTTCTCTACAAATACATTTAAATAGACTAAACACTGCCTTTGGCAGTTACTTCATCAAAACATGGAAAAAAATGCTATGGTTGAGCAGGGATTTATTTAGACTTGCAAATGGTGTTCTGGAAGCCCTTTGTGTCAAGGTGTGCAGGATGTGCTGGGTTCTTGCAGCCTCACCGCTGGCTGGAAGCACTTGTCACTGGATTCATAGTTCACAGCTGTGCAATGAGCTCGTTATCAAGGGAGTGACCGAGGTACTGGCTGCAGAGAATGGCGGCTATTGTTCCAAAGGCAATCACACTGAACCTGCTACTTAGGCACGCACAAACACACACACACACAACCAAGCCCATCATAAAAGCGTATCAGCTCATACAGATGCCAACCAATAGAAGCACGTGTCCCTGTTACTTCCTCTAAGCGACAACAAAGTCTGAGGCTTGAGTCCAAGAGATGTCCCATCTCGTCTCAGCCCTAGGTGTTGTGTAACTAGCTTACTTTCCTAGGTTATTGGCAAGCATCACTGAGAAACAACATGGCCTTTCCCAGAAATATTTTCAACATGAATCTTTTTCATGGCTTTATTGGCACTGGAGTATTATCTTTGGTACTTAAATTGTGCGTTTCCAGATCCTGAATTTTCTTCCACCTGGGGAGGTTCCCTAAGTCTGGTACCATGACAGGAGCAGAGGAAGAGGGTGGGAACGGCATTGGGACCTGTGAGCTGCAGCAGGAGGCAGGACCTGAGCTGGACGCCCTGTCTGTGTGTGGGAGAAGGAAGAGGGAGGAGACCCGAGCTACTTTAAACACTCTCATAACCAGGCCATGTGACTCAAGGCCACCTTTGGTTACTGCTTTGGTAATTTATTTAAAACAGGATGACTAAGTAAAAGGATTTAGATGTTAAGTCACAAAGAACTGAACTCATCCATTTAGGACATGGGAGAAAAGTAGGTCTTAACTATACAGCACAGAGCATCTCTTCCTCCTTAGGATCTTCTTTTCACTAAGAGATTGAGAGAAACACAACCAACAAAAGTCCCCCTCACAGAAGCAGTCTGCCATTGGCGTGTGGCTACAACAGTAAACCAGGAAGATGGTTCAGCTGATTTCTGTTTAGGGCTGGAGCAGTTTATGACCACTAATTATATCTGCAGCCACATGTGGAGATAGATAGGCATAAAAACAGCCCTTTGTCCTTTCATGGAAGGCACCTTTTCAAATATTAACTTGACAATCTCCTCCACAACCCCCAGAGGTGACAGGTGGGCAGCTTAGTGTTCCGAGTGTACAGACATCACGCAGGAGAGGTTAGCGCAGTGGCCTTGTCAAGGTCAGGCTTATGCCTTGAAACAACAAACAGGTAATGGAGATTGGCACCCTTGACGTCACATTTCTCGCTCCAGAAGACGTACTCTAAGTTTTCAAGAAAGTGCCTGTGTCAAAGGCCCCGAGTCCCAGGAAAAAAAGTGACTGACATGGAGTCAGCACCCAATAAACATCTACTGTTACTTACAACGTCTTAGCCATGTGCCCTGTGAGTGACACAAACACAAAACTCTAGTCCTGTGTATAAGCCTGTGGACAAGAACAGCAAAACACAGAGGGGGTGGAATTTTCTCACAGCAGAGAAGGGAAACAGTGGAGTGCCTAAAAAGACCCCCTTCTTGATAATGAATGTTCCCAACACAAAGAAATGATAAATGTTTAAAAGGATGGATGTGCTAAAAAACAAAGACAAAAACAAAAAAAACCCACAGTCACACCAGACTTGGGCTTCACTTGTTCCTGGACCTTGTCACCCCTGTGACCTGAGTGAAGGCACCTTCCTTTTAAGTCTTCATTTCCTCCACGCGACATGGAGACAAAGCCCCATTCTGTAGCACAGCGGTGATGAGTGTAGAAGGTAATGAACACGTGCAAAACCCTCTGCACCAGGCCTGGCGCAGGGTGAATGCTCGAGGGAGGATGTCACGCGCAGCCCCGCAGTAGGAACCTCCGGGGTTTCTTGTGGTCAGCAAGGGAGAAAGTCTGGGGCCCTAAGAAGTGATGATACTCTGTCAGTCCTACCCCACGATTGTGCTCTCTCAAAGCAGACACAGACAAAGCCAGGAGTGATGCCCATTAAAAATTTAACTATATACCATATTCATTTATTATCAATCCACAGGATAATCTGATTGCTACATGAGCTCATAAAAGCTTTTCTTCACCTTTACAAAATTAAAAAAAAAAAAAATGTGCCACAAGGATGTAATAACAACTGCTGATAAACAAGAAAAGGAATCTTAAAATTATAAATTTGCTGTAGAAAAGATAAAAAACAATTATATTTTATTTAGAATTTTACCTTGAATAAAATATTCCCCTGTATAAAAAATAAAAAAGCTTGCTCTGGTTAGAATTAGAGTATTTTTGTCTTCCAATCTGGGAATTTGCATAATATTTCCATGATCGTTTTCCTTTGTACCGCGTGGCATTCAAGCATGGCAGATTAGAAATATTTTTTTTTAAGCAGTCTTAAAATGGGACATCTGTGGAGAAGTTCATTTTCTTCTTCTCCTCCGGATGCAGAACAGAGCCTCCGAGGGGAGGAAAAGGAGGGAAGGAAGTGGACGGGACGGGGTGGGAGGCGGGGAACAGCAGAGGGGAGGCGGGCTGTGCTGTGGGACAGAGCAAGGGCGAGAGAAGGCCTATCTGTAAGTGCTTTAAGATAAGGTGCAGAAGCAGACTGCAGCGTCGCTAGGACTGCCCTATGTACATATTCACAAGAATAAAAAATTCCAGCTAGTTCACATTTTCTCGTCCGTTCTGAGGCATCCACTCCACCATGCTGGCCTTGACCGTAGGCAATGCGGCACCTCCACTGCCCGTGTGGCTGTTGGTCCTTGAACTTGAGGGAGTAGCCCTGGGAGATCCAGCAGGCTCTAGAAATACGTGTCTACCAATGGGCTGGAGTCCTGAGTTAAAAAGAAGCTCCAGTACTGGAGTTGGACACAGCAAATCAATGTTCTATTATCAAGGCTTTTTCCCTTAGATTTGTCTAAAGTAGGTGTCAGAGAGAAAAAAAATAAAATACAAACAAATCACAAAACATAGCCAAGAAATCCCAACAACCACCAGGGAGAGTCAAAGGCTTAACAGCTCTTGACGCGGGCCTGGGTGATGTCTGACGTCTTCTTGATGACGCTGGCCCGGGTCTCGCGGTCCGGCCGACTGCTGCTGGGCGCTGGGGTCACGGACGGAGAGAGGGGGAGGTCCGCGAAGGGGGGCCAGGAGCTGTTGTAAGGCAGCGGACAGCTCTCCTCTTTGATGGTGACCTGCAGGTCAGGCTTGTTGGAAGTGACGAAGGTCGCCATGCTGGGCAGCAGGTATGTGCTCCGTGTGCCCGTGTTGCTGAGGTACTGTTTGCCTTCGATGTTCCTCTTCCACCAGTGTGGCCGCCCCTTTCAAAGAAAATAAGTAAGACATAGATTTCCTTTTCCTTCTATGAAATGGCTTTTTAAAAATGTACCACGGTGCTCATGTGTTGGTGTTTTCTCTGAATTTTTCAAGAATTGGGGAAGGAATAAAAGCTTAGCAACTCTGCAACCCTCCGCTGGAAGCTACACCAGCAAGTCATACCCTAAGCAACTGTTTCCCTTCCCTTTTTTTTTTCTTTTTAAATCAATTCCCATTTGCTACCTCCCAGAAATGTGGCCCAGACTACTCTGTGAAGGCAGCAGCTTGGTTTCTGGTCCCCCGGGCTCCGGCTGCCCCAGCACAATCACTGGGTAGGTTCCAGGCCATGGTGGCCCGTCTGTCACGGAGGCTTGGTCCTCACTGCTGGCCCAACTGGATCTTTGCGTGAACTTGCGCTTTCAGAGAAAGGGAAGTGAGGAACTTAGGAACAGACAGTGAGTGCCCCTTGACTACTTTCAAAGGGGGACAGCTTAGAGCTCCAGGGTGCCCAGCGAGCAGCTGGCCTCAGGGCTGGCTTCGTTCAGAGAAGGAGCTCGAATTGTGACCTTGAAGAAACAGGGTCGGGATCCATGTGAGCACGTACACCTAATGTCTATTCCTGCACTTTACTCGACAGTGTGTAGTACATGAAGAAACCACTAATTCAAACAACTATGAGCCTCTCTCCCTCCCTCTCTGTCTCTCTCCCTCTCTTTCTCGTTCACGCAAGCACAGACCCAGAGCGGGCGGTCGGCAGGAACACTCTCCGTCAGCGTGACAGCCACATCCTGCCGCGGTGTGAGCCCAGCCCACGGAGGGAACGGGGAACAGGCCCCCCGGGATCAAGGCTGGACACGCAGCCAGCCTCCGGGCCCACACACGTAGGGAAGGGAGTCCTCGGACACGTGGAGAGACTTTTGCTTAGCTCTTTCTGACATATCCTTCTGGTCCCTGCTTTTGGCCACACAGGATGTGCTATTTCTGCTTGTAAACGAGGATGTTTATAGCGATAAGAACATCAACGTTTCCTGGCCTCGACTTCAATTCCCTCTTCCTGCCGTCACGGCCTCTCTTCCTGCTGGTGACGTTTAACTCTCTTTCCTCCCAGTCAGTTCCCAACGCTGAATTTTCTAACCTAAACCCAAAGTATGGTAAATTTTAGGTTATGTATATTTGACAACACAAAAAAACCCAAAAGTGAAACTCATGATCTAAAGTAAAGGCACATAACCAGCAGCGAGGACGCCCCGGGGCTCGTCCACAGCGCGTCACAGGCGAGGGGCGGCGGCCAGCTTACCTCGGCGTTCTCTTCGTCGCTGGGCACGCTGTCGGTCGTTTCGCTTTCTGTTCACAGAGAGAAAAACACAGGGCCATCATTCCTGCCACTCCAGCTGTCCCGAGGTTCGGGCAGTGTTTACAAAAAGAGAAATGGTATCTAAACTCAGCATCTCCCTGTGTAGGTGGGAGAAGCCAGAGTGAATGCTGCCTCTCTAATCTCGGCCCTCCAGAGAAAGCAGGTTTGAGAGTTGAGAGGAGGCCCACTCTGCAAGGCCGGGCTATGACTACATGGGCACTACCTCCCAGGAGGGGCCTGTCCCCCCTGCAGCTCTGACTGCAGTGCCCACAGGGGTCCTCACCTCCAGTCCACGACAATCGTCTCACCTAAGGCCCCGTGCAGAGTCGACATTTTCTAAGTTTTCCTAGATCATCCCCATTCTACTCAGATCCCTCCTGTACTTCACACCGTCAGTACTGATATTGTGGGTTTCTAGAGCTGCATCTTCCATGTGGGTGATGGTGGATGCAAGATCCAGGACTGTCCCATGTCCCTGCCCTCCTGGGTTCACTCTGGGCTTCCCTCTCTTGAGTGTGGGTGGGATCGGTGACTGCTTCTAACCCACAGAATACTGCTGAGGTGATGGGGAGTCTGCGGTCACGTGTCCACAGTGACATGCCGTGACACTGGCACTTGTCTTGTGCACTCCCTCATTGGCCTTGCAGAAGGAAGGGGCCGTGTGGGGAAGGCTCACGTGACAGAGAACTAACGGCTGCTGCCAGCCAACAGCCAGCAAGAAACCGAGGCCCTTGGTTTGACAACCTGCAGGGAACTAAGTTCTGCTCAAAACCATGATAGCTTTGAAATGGATCCTTCCCCAGTTGAGCCTCAGATGAGACAGCAGCCCTAGAAAACACCTTCCCTGCAGGTTTGTGAGATGCTGCAGCAGAGGACCCAGCTAAGCCAGGCCTAGACTCCTAACCCACAGCAACTGTGAGATCACAAACGTGTGTTGTTTCAAGCCACTAAGTTTGTGTTTACGTGGTTACACAGCAATAGGTAGATAACTAATTGGTTCCCATCCTGATTTGGCCCGCCAGCTGTGAGACACAGAGCTAGTGTCTCAACTTCACTGAGATACAGTTCTCTCATCTGTAAAATGAGAGTATTACCACCTTCCCAAGACGATCGTGTGAGGAGCAAGTGAGAAGGTGTGTGGGAAAAGGCCTAGCGCAGGGCCGGCACGCAGCACGCATCAGCAAATCAGCGTCCTTCAACACTCGATGTGCACGACAGGCTGGATTAATAGTCAAAGTCAATAGCTAGCAGTTATACATTACCTATACATATTTTTAAAAGATTTTTAATGTAAAAAAAATTACAATTTTTTAAAATAAAAAATCAATGGTGTACAGTTTTTCAGTGTTCACAGCCATTGAAAAATGAAATCACAGAGGGGGGAGCTTCTGAAATGCACAGACGTTTAGAGATCACCTAGCCTGGGTCATTCGTTTTACAGACAAGGCTAAGGAGACATGTACGGCTTCTCTTTATAACTATCAGGGAACATCTGGAGAGAGGTAATGCCGGTGTAGTGCTAGAGCCTCTGCATGCAGGTCTGGCTTAGCCCTCACACGGATCCTAAGTCAGGAAGGAGCTGCTGTCATCCCCCCATTATGCAGAGGAGCTATTATGCTCTGGTGCCTTCTACCCTTCACCCTGTCACTGCTAAGGGACTGGCCACCAGTCTCATCTCCCTGGTAGCAGAGCTGGAACAAGACGGCTCCAGCCAGCCCAGATAGAGCCCTATCTACCACCCAAAGCACCAGCCATAGACCAGGATTTCGATAAATTCAAGGCTAAAGAACAAATGAGCAGATGTGCCACAGCTTCATTCCTTAACAAAGAAAGCAAGGATGTTGACTCCGCTGTCCCACCCTGGAGCCCTCTGGCATGTTCCCGGCCACTGCTCTCCAGTGACTTCACACAGGCCTGGGTGATCGCCGAGGGCTGCCCCTGAGCAGCTAGAGGACGGGCCTGTCCACGACTCAAGAGTGGGCATGTTTCCCCAAAGCAGGCCCAGCTGGGAGCACCAGACGCCCAGAGTCGGCCTCAGCCTCAGCTGATGACGAGCTGAGCTATGAAGACAAACTGGCCACACCAGGCACAAGAAAGGTTTCCATGCAGAAACAAACAAAAAGCAACAGAAAAGGAAAACTCCCCGGCTCACACAACCCTCACGCGAGCTCAGTATCCCTAGGAGGCAGGAATCAGGACTGCCACTCCCAGGAAGAAAAATGAGGAACAGAGATGTTGAGAAACTTGCCAAAGTTGCCGACTGAGTCAGCGCAGAGGAGAGAAAACAAAACTGCGCTTCTGATTCCAGGGCTTGTGCGCCGAACGCAGCAGCTCGGCTTCCCTGCTGTTCTGGCCTCTGACGAAATCTCAAGATCCGCTTTCCATTTTTATGCTCAGCTTTCTTTGAAGCCAAGGTTTCTCTTCCTTCCATACACGTTTGGGCTCCCTTCACCCCTAATTATTCTCCCTAAATGCCATCGTCTTCTGCTCCTTTCCCCACCAAATAAAAACAAGCACACGCCACCAAACACGACTGGGGGCTGGGATTCCAACCCAGGCCGAGTCGGAGTTGCTGGAGGCGGTGGAAGTCAGATCCCAGGTTCGGACTCTGCACTAAGACCTTACACAGCGCAGGAACGTGATCAGAATGTTAATTTCCTTTAAGTACTCAGTTTTCAACTTCAGAGAAACAGTTGCAGATAAGAAAAGAGACACATGTTCTGAGCTTATGTTTTCGGCCGACACAAATGCCAGTTGAAGAGCCTCGTTTCCAAATTAAGATCCACAGTTTCTGAAGTAGGTAGGAAGACTCTCCATATCAGCAAACCGAGGTTTCTAAGTTTTTTGTTTAAAAAAATGGCCTTGAGTGCCGTCAGCCTAGGAGCAGGCGATACCCAAACCTCCCATCTGAAGACCCAAACCCTCCTCTCTGGAATAACAGCAGTTCCCACGGCGCCCCCTGAGCAGGTGGTTCATGGTGCTCTGTGGAGCGTGCTCATGCCCGACTTCCTCTGTTCTCTTAGTTTTACTACATCGCTGCCACTTCCAGTGACTTCTTACATGACACATGAGTTCACTGTGACTGCTGCTTCCAGATCAATGTCACTGCCGAGCTATCAACATTTTCCCTTTTGATAAGTTTAGGTTTTTTTTTTTTACTTCAAATACAATGGAATAAAAAAGTCCGGAGTTGCTTCGCTAGCATGGTCTGCATAAGCCGGAAATGTTGGCACAGTAATAACAGGTACGTGAGTGGTTCATTTAGCCTTTCTGGCCTCAGTTTTCCTGAAAGCATCTGGGGTGAGAGGGAAGAGGACCGTTTGGATTAGGTGACCTCACAGGTTCTTCCAGAACTGCAGTTCTGGGATGACGCTAGCCGTAGGTTCACACTCCACTTCAGACGAGTTTTTAATGCCTCCCTGAGAACACATCCTGTTGAACCATCTCAGGAACATTATGGGGAAGGAGATGACATATTTCATGTGAAAGCTTTTTTGCACTATGACATTCTGGTACGTTTTCTGGAAGGCTCTTGTTCAACAAGTTTTATTAATATGATTGACAAGGATTTCTTCCTATCGATCATACCCTCGATGACTTCCACTAGAAGGCTCAGCCAAATCATTCATGTTAGAGTCCTCTTAATCTCAAAGCCTGTGTATCTTTGCTCCACCCAATAAAATGCAAGGCTGATGTGGTTTCCATAAAAACCCAAAGTATGGGTTGATGATGACTGCTGGTCAGTAGGCAATCTCCACTCTCTCGGTGATAACCACTTAATCCTTCGCACTAAGCTTTCTTCTCAAGTCTCTTCTCCACCCCATCTCCCCCATCCTCCCCCAAAATACTACTGTGGCTTTCTTTTAGTAAATCATCAGCCACCTAATAAAATCCTGGTGCCACACATCAATGAAGAGGCCACTTCTGGGTAGCCCTTTCAAATCCTCTAGAGCTTCCCAAGCTTGGGCTTGGGAACATCCCTCCCTCCCCAGGATGAAAGTTTTACAAATCAAACTAGAATTTTATGTTGTCTTAAAACATCCAATGCAAGTACTTCCGCACAAAAAAACTGTCTTGTCTCTTTCTCACCATAATGTTTAGGCCAGAGAGAAGATAGACTTGCAAAACTGAATGTGGTTTTATAATACTACTGGGATTTTTTTTTTTTTTAATTTATTTTTTTTTTGAGACAGAGTCTCACTGTATTGCCCGGGCTAGAGTGCCGTGGCGTCCTAGCTCACAGCAACCTCAAACTCCTGGGCTCAAGCGATCCTCCTGCCTCAGCTTCCCAAGTAGCTGGGACTACAGGCATGGGCCACCATGCCTGGCTAATTTTTTTCTATATATTTTTAGTTGTCCAATTAATTTCTTTCTATTTTCAGTAGAGACGGGGTCTCACTCTTGCTCAGGCTGGTTTCGAACTCCTGAGCTCAAACAATCCGCCCGCCTCGGCCTCCCAGAGAGCTAGGATTACAGGTGTGAGCCCCCGCGCTCGGCCACTACTGGGATTTTATTTCAGTGATCAGTAGGGGAGAAAAACAGCCAACAGCAGCCTCCGAATACCAGTTTCCTAAGCAGGTGAATGAAGGTGGTTAGAGGAGGTTGAAATCCAGTTGCATAGCTGGAGCAAAAGAACTCTGCCATAACAGGCAAACAGCATACGCGATTGGGAAATATAAAGTTAGAAAGGTGAATGCAGCCAGAAGGCCGCCTTTCCCAGTAGAATGTTATAAAATTTCTGAATGAAAGACTGGAATTAGCCACAGACAGTAATAGATAAATTCCTTCCATGTCTGTAAGCTCTAGAAAAGTAGCAGTGATGGAACATTTTGGTTCCATCTAAAGAGCCTGGCTCCAAAACGTTCTGCAGAATTTTGGCATTGGAAACAACGAGAAGAACCAAGGACCAGGCTGGAAAGGCAGGGCTCCGACCCAAAACCTCCCGCTGCCTGCATCCTGGCACTGAAATCCTTCTTTTCAAATCTATGCAAATGTCCTGAAGAGGGTAATGAAATTTTCATTTCTCTCTGCATGGATCAGCTGTTCTCAGGATTCTTTTGCTAAAGCAAATGTCACTGCTGGCAGAACAGCATGAAGAAGTCTTTCCGGAATGCCCAAGAAGCCTTCAGAGAAGTCTTACTCAACAGATAAACATAACAGTCTATTCTAAAGCTCCCACCCCCTAAAAAAAAAAAAAAAAAAGAAAAGAAAAGAAAAAGAAAACCACATGGAGTGTAATAATGCTTGCAGCAGCATGATATACAGGTCATGGATTTTTAGCCATAGCTATGTAAATACAAGCTAAGCGGATGAGTGTTTCACATTGCAGTTATCTCTACTGTAAAATTAAGGCATGAACACTGTGCTGTGTCGCCATTGGTGGGTCCCTGGTGGGTCTCAAATGAGATCAGGGGTGTGGATGTGCTCTGAATGGCAGAGTCTTGCACAGCTGGCCAGGGCGGCATCAGCGCAGGTAGGTTTCAGCTGTGCTGCCAGTTGTTTGTCCCTGGACACTGTGCCTTACCCACATCTGCTTCAGAGTCTTCATATTCAAAGAGGGGACAGTGATGGTGCCCAGGCCGACAGAGTTACTCTCACGATAAACAAGGCAACTGCACCAAGCACTCAGCACCGTTCCCAGGGCACAATAAACACGCAGACAAGTAGTAGTTCCTGTTACTGGGGACCGGCAAAGGCCAAAAAGTGACTGGCACCTATTAATGAGTTCAAAGTCTGTTTGACGACTAAGTAACTGAAGACAAGCTTATCCTGTTTGACAGATTATAAGCTTCTTGCAGCCAAGATTTGTTCTCACATTTCTTTTATGTTTCTAGCATGAAAGCAAGTTAGGACCTACCCAAAGTGAAATAAGCCAGTTACAAAAGGACAAGGACTGTATGATTCTGCTCATCTGAGGCAGCTAGAACAGCCAAACTCATAGAGACAGAAAGCAGACAGGAGGTTGCCAGGGGCTGGGTGGTGGAAAAAAATGGAAAGTTAGCATTTAATAGGTATAGAGTTTCGTTTTACAAGATGAAAAAAGCTCCAGAGATCGATGCTGGTGATGGCTGCACAGCGTGAATGCACTTAATGCCACTGCACTTAATGTACACTTAAAAATGGCTAAAATGGTACATTTTATGTTATATGTATCTTACCACAATTTTTAAAAATTAGAAAAAAAAAAAGAAAGTTGGCATTCAGGGAATATGAAGTTACTTTTTGTGGCTGATACAAACAACCAGTCATTTGAATCAACTCTCATTCTAATGCTGGTTCTGTGCCAGTCACCGAGGTGGCACCCTGGCTGGAGGACACCGCGTTTGGCAGCGTATAAAGAACACTGGGAAGAATCCCTGAAGCACTTGCGCTAACTGTAGTTTCCTAAGATAGCGCCTCTGCTTCTTATTTTTAATATCTGCAAACAATAACACTGACTCAGAATTTATACTTCCTAATTATGACTGAGTTCCAAAAATATTAAATGGAGAGGATCAGGAAGACAGTGTAAGACGGTGTAATGTCGATGAAGAAAGGAGCCATCGTTTTCCTCTGTCAGGACAGAAGAACTGATGGAATCTGGTTTTCCTCCTGTAACTCTGTCTGGGCCAATTCCTGTAATTATGTAGCCAGTTCCCTGGGGAATTAGAAATGGGCAGTCCCCTGGCCCAAAGAGATGCTGTACCAAATAGACAAAGAAGGAGGAAATATGCAGAGGGGACAAGTAAACTTAGTGGGAAGGATGGCTCTAGCAATGAGCTTGGGGTCTGAAGGTTGAGTCTTAAGTCCTGGCCCAGACACTTACTGGCTGTATGACCTTGAGCAAGTCTCTTCCCTTCCAAAAATGAAGGACCTGGAAGAGATTATTGCTAAGGTCTTATCCAGCCTGGTCACACTGAGATTCCATTCAAACACCCTGCCCAATTTCTGATGACTTGTGCGAATAAACTAGATTCTGATGAACCACTTCCTCAAAGAAATCTTATAATTTGTTAGCTATGCATGGAAATGTTAGGGGCGATTGAGTAAAGAGATGCTTGTGACCGACCACATCTTCTAACTGAAACAAAAGTGTCCTAGAAGACGTTGGTCAAGAAAATTAAAACAAGAATACTTCCATCAGGAATAATCCCTAGGACAGAGGAGAGGTTGTCTGTTGTGGGGTGAAATGGGTGACCCTGGACCGAAGCACTGCCCTCCCGTTCCCTGCCCAGTCTCCCAGCTTCCCTTCACCCCACTTACCTGCGTAGGAAGACACGGGGGAAATCTGCAGAGGGTAGAGCTCGCTCATGCTGACCGGCTGCTCATCACTCTCAGTGGTCACCTCTACAACTTGGCAAATATCTGGTGGATTAGTGACAATCTCTTGATCCTCAATGTTGCTGTCCAGATGGGATGATGGTCCCACGACTTCAAAGAAAAGAGACCTATCATGCACCAAAGTTGCCTGACTTCACATTTCTAGCACACACTCTAAAGAAAGAAAGCATTTCCCAACACAGCCGGATCACCAGGAGTCAGACTCCCAGTCACAATGTGTCCCCTGCCATGGGGCTGAATAACAAGCCTTAGCTCTGGGCTACTGACTCCGGAGAAGCAGCCTGCCAGCAACCCGGTTCCTCAGGCCTGTCTCTGGCACGCCTGCCAACGGCACGTACAGGTGGCCGTGTCCTGCCCAGCTCCGCGGAGTTCCAGATTCAACCACAGCCAAGGCTGCAGGACCGGAGGCTGCATCCAGCCCCAGCCCCAGGACCAGACATGACAGTGCTTTGCACCTGACCGACATCTGTTCTCTGCTCTTGCTCTGAAGGAAGGCACTGTGCTTGTTTTCTAAGTTCCATGGTCCAAAGAGACACTATCAAACCTTAATAAGGAGGAAAGACCATGGACATCTCCCCACTGTGTCCCTTCTAGCCGTGGGGTGCCCTGCGCACACTCCCAGCCCTCCTCCTGCTATGTGAGCACACGAACAACTGGCCCAAATAGCAGAACAATGGAATAGAATCAGCTCCCCAATTCTGGCAGACATTGGTAGCATCAACTCCCCAGAACCCTGATGAGATGAATTCTGACCATTCTGGCTCTGAAAACTGCCTCAATTTTTTAAATTAAACTTTTTATTTTGAGACAATCATAAATGCACATACAGTTAGTGTGTGCCCTTGACTCATTTTCTTCCACTGGTAACATCGTGCAACACTAGAATATGATATCACAACACGGACATTGACGTTAGTAATTATCCACCATCTTGTTCAGACTTCCTCAGTTTCACTCCTACTCGGTGTGGGTGAGCGAGTGTGCATGTTTGCACTTAGTTCCGTGCGATTTTATCACGTTTGTACTTTCGTGTCCCTACCACCACTGTCGAAACACTGAACAGTTCCACCACCGTAAACCTCCCTCATGCCACTCTTTTGTAACCATAAACACCTTCCTTCAATTCCTCCCCCTCCACCTCCTTGTCCCTGCACCCTGGCAACCACTAATCCGGTTCCCATTTCTATCATGTTTGTCATTTCAAGGATGTTACATAAATGGACTCATACAGTAACCTTTTGGGATTGGCTTTTTTCCCTCAGCATAATTCTCCGGAGAGTCCCCAAGTTATTGTGTGTATCAATAATTGGTTCCTTTTTTTTAATTGCTGAGTAGTATTCCATGGTATAAATGTACCACGGTCTGTGTACCGATTCACCCATTGGAGGAGGTCTGGGCTGATACTAGTCTTTGGCTATTACATTAGTAAATAAGACTGCTATGAATGTTTGTGTTCAGATTTTATGCAAATCTAAGTTTCTATTTCTCTGGGATAAATTCCCAAGAGTGCAACTGCTGAGTTATATGGTAATTTCATGTTTAGTTTTACAAGAAACTGCCAAACTGTCTCTCAGAGTCACTGTATCATTTTACATTCTCACCAGCAATGTCTGAGTGATCTTAATTTCTCCACATCTTCACCAGCATTTGGTGTTGTCACTGTTCTTTATTTTAGCCATTCCGATAGGTAAGTAATGACATTTCATTGTGGTTTTAATTTGAATGTCCGTGATGCCCTGCCCTAATTTTAAACAGAACTGACCTTAAACAGCTGTTGGCAGCTGATTGGATGACATGTCCCTGAAAATTGGCTCCAATAAATAAAGGGGAAGAAAATAGCATGGTAATAACGATGTTTTCCCAAGGTCCTCAAAGTGCTTTGCCACCAAAATCTATGTTTTACTCGCACCTGCATAAGTTATTTTAACATTTCAACCCATGAGAATGACAGAAAAGCATTGTTATCCTGTTACAGATGAAGAAACTCAGGCACAGAGAGGGAGAGGGACTTGTCCAAACTCACACCACTTGGACTATGTGCAGTGGTCCATTATTCCTGTCATTTTCTCACTACCTGCAAAATGCTCAGGTTAGGCAGGAAGGGGGCCCGCTCCAGTCTCCTTGAGGAGTCAGCCATCATGGACTCACTTGTGCCTTATTTTAATCACTCAAAGTATTTTCTTTGCTGAAGTATCTTTGTTTATAAATAAGTTCCTGTTTCAATTGCTTTTTGTGGGGTGGTGAGAAAATTATCCTATTTCTACGCAGGGAAGGTTTTAGAGGATGGGGGAATTCATGCATTATTTAATAAAGAAAGGAGGGGCACAAAAGAGGCCAGGAAGGAGATGTGGGGACATGATAAAAGAATTCAAAAGCCACCGCATAGAGAATGGGAGGGAAATTGGATGCCATTTAGGTTTTCCTGGCAGGGATAAAATTAAAGAAAAGGAAGGCAGGCTATATATGGCAGGCAGACTCCCAAATCCTTATTTCGTCCTCGGGACTATCCTATTTGAGCGTGAGGGCATCAATTATGCAGTTCACTACACACAGACTCTGACATTGACCAGCAATAACCTCTCTAAAGTTTCTTCTGCCTCTGCCCCCAAGTAAAATGAAATGGCAGGAAAATGCGACGATGTCCTCTCTTATCCCAAGTCCTAAAGAGCAGTTGGTGGGTGGAAATCGAAACCAAATGAGGGTGTGTGTGTTTGAGGAGGGAGGGGCACGCACGATACCTTGCATACCAAGGCAGTAAAGGTCTTATATAAATCTGATTTCAATCAAAGCCACTTTCATTTCCAATACTTCAAAACTCGTATCCTTCTTGCACTGTTCTTCCCAGCAGAGAGGCAGCAAGCTCAGACCATACACAATGGCAGCGGCTCAAGTATCCTCCTCCTTACATCCCTTTGTTCTGACCAGGAATTCCTTCCCTCTCTGCTTTTTCCCAGATGCCCAACTCAGTTACTCCGCTAGCAAAGATGGGCAGAGCACCTGCTTTGCCCCAGACGGCACTACCGAGTGGTAGAAGCAGAGGAAGGTCAGTGCGGTGAAGGACCCGCTCTGTAAGAAGTTAGTCTGCGTGGCTGCAGCCAGCACCCAGCAATCAGGACAGTCAGCTGGAAGCAGTGAATAAGGGAAAAGGAAAAACAAAACACAAAGGGGACCATGGGATGAAAGCTGAGGAAGTGGAGTATTTTTCCAGTTGGAGGAAGCGAAGGCTTCAAAGAGAGAGTGACACGGGGTTGAGGCGTGGGTGACAAGCAGTATTCGGGGTGCTCCTGTTTTCTGGAACCCCTTCCCAACCACCCCAGCACAGACCAACTGCTCTCCTCTGAGCGCCTCTCACGCACTGTCCCCACTGCTCTGCCACAACTACAATGTGACACGACCTTGTGACGTTTCTTGACTTTCTGCCTCGTGTGGCTGGTTAACTCCACAGATCCTTACTGAACTTTCTATCTGTGTATGTCCTATCTCCTCAATCAAAGCATGGGTCCTGAGTGCTGAGAACCTGCACGAGAACCGTTCAGGGCCAGGCATGACACACGCTCACAGCTTGCACCGGAGAGGCGCTCGGCACATGTCCGCTGAATAGATGGATGCAGGAAGGGGCCCGGGCTCACTGACAAGCCAGCGTCCTGCAGGAGTTTGTGACAGCTTGCAAATACGGAGCATGACAATTAATGTGTTCTAGAAAACGTCAAGCCTCCGGCAAGTGGACTCTTTCAAAGCTAGGTGATGTGCTAAAGATATGGCAGGTTGTGGGTGTTGGGGGCCGGGGACTGGGGAAGAAACTTTTGGGGAGATGAAAATGTTCTGTCTTGAATACGGTAATGGTTACATACCTGAGAGCATCTGTCAAAATTTATAGAACTATACGCCTAAAAGGGATTTATTTTACCATATTTCACTTAATATACATGACCTAAAAAGAATAAATAAGCACCTTTACTCAAATTTTAAGTGTACCCTGAATGCTGGTGACGAGGACAGAAAAAAATCAGTTTTTGTTTTCTGGGCTACAATCTGAATATCGGTTAATATAATCACATTATCTGTAAGGCCAAAGTTCCCGCAGAGGAGCGTGTTGCATTATGCCTCGGTAAGGGACGGCCACTTCTCTGCCTCCAAACCTCATTCAGGGCACTTTAGAAACTTTCCAACTCACCAGTCAAAGCCCATGAGAGAAGCAGGGAAATCCCAGCATCTGAGATGCTCTCTGGATGTGCTTAGACACTGTCACTGATCAGCCTCAATCTCTCCCTCTCTCTCTCTCTGTTTCTCTCTCCCTCTCCCCCCGTGAACAGGTATCCCCGAACCACCAAGTAGCAGCAAGAATGACTCCTGACACCTGCAAAGACACATGAATAACACACTCACCTGCTACAGCACACAGGGTCGGGGTGGCACTCCTCTGGGTGCTGAAGGGTGTCCTGATTGCTGAACCGTGATGACAAAAGTAACCTCCTGAGCACTGACCTATGCCTCCCCCAGCCCCTTGACAGACCTCAACACTGTGGGGAAGGCACAATCACGATCCCGTTTCAGATCTGATGAAACAACAGCATCAGCAAAAACTAAATAACGAACTCAAGGTCAGACAGCCAGCCAGTAAGTGGCAGAATCAGCATTCCAGATCAGCCCTACCTGACCCCAAATTTCAACTCTTTGTAATATGGTCTCCCTAATATTAATAGAAGAGTTAACGAAGTCCAAACTGAGCTCCTATTCGCTTTCTAAGCCCCTCTTAGGAGAAAAACTTTTGAATCTCACCTTAGTGAGTCTTTGGGCTCATAACCAATAGTGACATTTCTTTTCAACAGTTCTCTGTTGGGTGCCAAGGAAAGTCTCAAATGGTCAGAAGAACGAGAAATCCACTAAGCTCCTCCAGCTTATTAAAGTCAGCACATCTGAAAAGAGTCACCCACAGGAATGTAATTTTATCTGAACCTCGCTGCTGAGAATTATAATAATATTATTCATGGCCGGTTACTGATGAACCAGTTTGATTCCTTAAAAGGTCACTCTTACTTTATTAACAATTGTTGACTTAACGTGGGGCTCCACCTGAGGAAGCAGCTCGCTCCTACGCCTGGGGAAAGTGCTGCAAAGCAGAGACTATTGGAAACAGAAAGGCCCTTGGAGGTGCCTTGGTCCCACCATTTTACAGTTGAGAAAAGCTAAAACCCAGCTGTCAAATTGCCAGGGTCACCCAGAAGCTGCAGGGTCCAGAATGAAACGTATTAGCAGGGCACGTAAAATGAGACCATCAGCATAGGTCATAAAGGGAAATTTCCCCTGACTCTATCTGAAAGTTTGAGTAAAACTGTTAATCCCAGCCCTGATGACACAGCACAGCTGGAGGCTATGTTTTTCACTCAAATATATTTTAATACGATGTTGGTAATATCATAACCATAATGTATCATTTTACCACCTTCCAGCCACAGAGGGATTTGTCTGTACATCTTTGATTCTCACAACTGTAAGATGGGCAGATCAGTATTATTATTTCCATTTTACATACCATTTTATATATGTCCATTTTATAAATTATAATATACATGTTATTTCCAATTTCTATGCAAACTGAATCTCAGAGAGATTAGGGAGTTTGCCCCAAATCACTTGGTAAATAAAAAACTTTAGAATTAGGTATGGAACCCAAGTCTTTTAACTTCTAATCTTGTGTTCCTTCTTTGTAAAACACAGCCATGGTTTGCCCTAGGTGCTCAAGGTCAATGGTGGAAGAAGACAGGCACCTCCAGAGACAGGACTTCTGTCCCTGCATAGGCCAGACTGCCCCCAACGCAGGCTCTACCCCGCTCACCAGGGCACAGAGGGGCAGGAGGAAGCAAGAGTGTAGCTGGGGCCATAGAAACTCTTCCTCCCAGGAGAAAACAGCATCATATGCACTACACAAAGGCGAGCAAAGGATGTGTCCCAGAGAAAACTCAGTAGAGAGTCAACCAACGTCTTAAGAGCCAATGACCCGGGAGCAGGAGTCTGAGCGAGAGTGTCGGCGTGGCAGCTCACACTCACCACTGAAACTGTCCCACGGCCATGCTGTCCTGCGCTGTGGGCACAGAGCCTTAGCGGCTGCTCCACACAAAACCCACCACCAATCTCATTTTCTCTACCAACAGCCACAGGGAGGTGACATGGTTCAGAATCCCTCAAATTCCAAAGCAGGTATAAAAGCGGTGAGCAGGGCCCAGGTCATGCCAGGCCCCAGGGACATGAAGGCACTGGGGTCTTAGTCTTGGGGGCAGTGGTGACACTGGCATTTTAAAAAAATCACTCTGTGTAAAGGATGAATGGGGAGGGCAGGACGGAAGCAAAGCCCAGGTGAGAGCAGAGGGCGGACCAGACACAGTGTCAGGAGTAGAAGGGGACGGACTTAAGAAATACGGTGAGGAGACAGGAGGGTCTGAGAGTTAATTATCAGCGGGGTGGGGGCAGCAAGGGAGCAGGGAGGAGAAAATACACAGCCTCACAAAAGATGACAGCTTTCTTGAGTAACTAAACATTTCTTAGGGTTGAACAACCAACAGCCAAACTCCACTGCCCGGGTCTCCCCTCTGGCATCTGTGACCGAGGAGCCGGCCCACAGTCTCACCTGGGTGACCAGGTCCGGACTGCACAAGAAAAATAAAGTACGTCATGGGTCCTGCGTCTGGGTACACTGTGACGTCCAGTTCCCACCTCACATGGAGGCTCACGTCACAGAGAGTTTTCTAGGGGTCCTGATAAAATCGGGTGTCTTGTCTCTGACCCCTACTCCTAGGGGTGAACGGCTCAGGCCTCAGCCTTCCCAGGAGTAGGCACGGGGCACAGCTGATGAGCACGGAAAACCTCTTAAGAAGGGTTCCCCCCAGCTAAGGACCCACCCGGAGCTACTTCGTATCTTACAGGTGAAATCTCTTATCTTAATCACTAGGAAAAATGGCAACGAGAACAGGGAACAGAGGAGATGGGAAACGGTGAAGACACAGCCCCACAGCCCTGCGTCACCTTTGCCATCCTGAAACCAGTGTGGATTCTGGTGCCAACCTTGAGTTAAAGCCACAAGGTCCGCACGGGGACCTGCAGTCTGTCTCTGTGTTGTGAATCTGCTCTCCTGAGCCTTCAGAACCCGCTGTTGCTACTCGAATTTCTAGGCTTGGCTTAAAAAGCTACTTCAGCTTCACTTTAGATAAAGTCAGTCAAATTTGGAAGCAATTATCAGAAAAAGAATGTCCAGTCAGAGTGTGCAATTTGGGCAGCCAAAATTAAGACAAAATCCCACATACACGAATTCCTAATCGCTGTCTCTTCACCACGGGTTGCTTTATTTACTGCAGAGTGATGAATAGTCTCCCTTGTTTCACAGCGATCGTTGCTTTATGGAAGGGTGGGGTTGCCTTTTATCGAGAATCCCAATGGCTATAAAGTACTGCCTAGGCACGTCGGACAGAACGTGCACACCTGCAAACGCTTTCCACTAGCCCGGAGATGGTTTCAGTGCGGCTCGGCAAAACCCCTGCAAACCCGGGCAAGGGCCAGCAGCGTGTTGTCAGGACAATTCAACATGCAGCTGGCTTCTTCCGTTTCCTAAATCAGAAGTCACCACACACAACAAAAATTCAATGCTAAAGAAAAGTAAAAACAAAAATAAGGAGTTTTGGCTGGGTGGGGTGGCTCACGCCTGTAATCCTAGCTCTCTGGGAGGCCGAGGCGGGCGGATTGTTTGAGCTCAGGAGTTCGAAACCAGCCTGAGCAAGAGCAAGACCCCGTCTCTACTAAAAATAGAAAGAAATTAATTGGACAACTAAAAATATATAGAAAAAACTAGCTGGGCATGATGGCGCATGCCTGTGGTCCCAGCTACTCGGGAGGCTGAGGCAGGAGGATCACTTGAGCCCAGGAGTTTGAGGTTGCTGTGAGCTAGGATGACGCCACAGCACTCTAGCCCAGGCAACACAGTGAGACTCTGTCTTAAAAAAAAAAAAAAAAATAAGGAGTTTTTTTCCCTCCCTCTCCTTAAAAGGAAAGCAGGGATAGGTCTTTTGGGCACTAAGCCTGTGTGTCTGACCATACGGAAGCGACAGGACATTAGAAGACACATCTTCAGCACGGCGACAGCGCACTCCTCTTGGGCGGGCACAGCTAGCTCAGTCTGGAAGGATATTCGGCTATTAGGAGGAGGGGAGATGTCACACCTCCAAGACCCCCCAGTCTGAATTTGGTTCTTTGGTTATTCTCTGTCATCTCTCCTCTCCTTTTCTTGGCAACATGGACCACAAACGGTAATGCTGGAGTTACTGGGGGCTTCTTTGTTTGCTCTGTGTGTCCTTCCAAGAAAACAGGAATTGGGCCTCCCCATCTATTTCCTGCTTACAGCACTGAGTCTTGTATTTGGAAGGTGCTCAAAAATACCTGCTAAATCAGAGTGTGTCCTTGGGCAATATGTCTCTGTGCCTCAGTTTCTCTGTCTGTAAAACAAGCACCCCCTCTGTGGCAAGGCTGCCAGGGAGAAGCCGATGAGAGGACGTGAGAGGACAATCTTCCCTCTCCTTGGCTCCCAAGTTTAATAAAGAACACTTTTGTCCATGTGACCAAATAGTAAAAGACCGGAAACACTAACCATTAGCCACTGGGAAACAAACATCCTTTATTAAAATAATTTGTTGGATAAAATTTGGACTGAGTCAAAAGGCCGCACTCAAGGATCCAGAAGCCACGTGTGGTCCCAAGGCCGCAGGTTCCCCACCCCTGGCTGACCCATCGAAGTTCCTTTTTCTGATCCGCTAAGCCCTTTATTTTTCAGCCCTGCAATCTAGGGGCTGGGACTTGCATTTTGAGATGGTTCCAAGGCCTCCTCCCACTGACTCAGTTATTTGAAGATCACTGTTTTACAAATTTTAGACCCCAGAGGGCTGCTCGTGTGTATGAAAAACGAGATGTCAAAAGTTTACCTATGATGTTCACCGTACTGTCCACTTCATTTTTTATAGCTGAAGTCAGGACCGCATACTCGGGAGAAAGATCACTTACTCCATTACTAAGCCCCAGAGATGACTCAACTGGTTCTTGCTAGGAAGAAGAAAAGAAAAAAGAATTGAGAACACTTCCTTTCCCCTCCCTTTACTTAGCTGAAATTCTACCCTCTGTCTACTTTCTTTACTACTAGGGTCATTTGTGTTCAGCTGCCGAGTACACTGCCCACTTCTTTAAATCGGCCTGGTGTTAAAGCAGCACAGTTCTGCACAGCGTGTGCTGCTGGGTACTCGGTTTCTTCCAGCCTCCTTCCAGGAAATGGCACCGTGCGTCTGCCTCGCCTGTAGGAAACGCCTCCACCTGCAGACCGCAGCTGCGTGACTGTCTCTGTGCGATACCGTGCTGCATGGTGCATGGGTTCCGAGGCCGCCTTCCCTGCGGGAGTGTCGCAAAGAATCAACACCTGGCTCGCTGGCTAAGGGGGGCTCCTGCCACCTCTTCCACAATTGCTTCTTAGGAAAAGCTCTGCCTCAGTGACTGGCCTAAGAACAGGAACCCCGAGGAGGCTGTAGGTGAATTCTCCTCAGGTACAGTTCGCCGTGGACTCTGGGGCTCTCCGGCGTCCTGCGCTGGGTGGCTGCCTGATCACGTGGGCCACGCTCACGGCGGCAGCTTCCCCTCCCTGGCCTGAGTCGAGTCGGGCACCCCCACACCCACGGCTTCACGCAGATGCCCTTCGGGTGCCTGCATATCCCACCCAGCCCAAGAGGCTGCAGGTTCATACTGATGAAATAATGAGGACAAATCTCTTTTTCGCATTCAAGCTCTAAATTCTGCTTTATTCAAGTGCACAAGAGCCCTCCACTCCGAGAGGACCGGCCAACTCTGGGGAAGCCAGTCCTGAGGGACATAATGACTGTCAGCATTTTGATGAGGGAGCTTTCCCTCCAGGTAAGCTTGCCCCTGCTTCTGGGACAGCAATCACATCAGACAAAAGCTGCACAGGACGACTCCTAAGGAATCCACGATGGAAAGGAGGGTGGAGGGTAAGAGGAACACAGCGCTGGGAGCAGAAGACCATGTGAGGTGGATGTGACGGTGCTTTGAAGAGTCAGGATGGGGGACAGCTCTAAGGCATGGTGGGGGTTCTTACCAATTCATTCAGGCACTACCTGGAATCAATGATGAGTCCCCCCAAAATCCTGGAGAAGTCAAAGGGAAGGAGGAAAATAACCTCCCTTCCAGATCCCACTTGGCAAACTCCCACCATAAAAACCACAACCTCAAAGGCATCACCTCACCGGACAGCTCAGTTGTCTAAGAAACAACACACTGCGTGGTTTACCAGACATACCAAAGGCCAAACATAAGGAAGGGCCCAGAGCAGCCCTACCGGGCAGAGCTTTTACTCCTTGCTCTCCCGGCATCTTGCATTTTTCTCTGTTTTACAAGTTCCAAATAAAAAAGCCTGCCCTTTCTGGGAAAAAAACTCACTTGCCTGTGACCTGAGTCACCAGTTTTTCCCTCCCTTGGCAGCCAAACTTCTGGACCAGCGTCTGCTCCTCCTAACTTCGCCCGCTCCCCTGCCCGTGGCCCGCACCGCGGCCTGCCTTCCTGCACGCGGGGAACAGTTCCCAGCAGGGCCGCAGACCCCGGATTTGGGACCACACAGGCCTGGGGGCGAAGCCTGGTGCCCCCGCTTCTCACTAGTTGCAGGACCTTATTTAACCTCTTTATGCCTCTCTTAGGGCACGGGGGACAGTTATAAACTGACGACAATAAGAGGACCCATGTCATGGGGATAATGGGAAGATTAAGAGAGATAAGTATGTACATGGCACTTCTTATTAAACAAGTGCTCACTGTTGTCAAAGGTCACCAATAAAACTTTGCTCTCCCAATCCAGTGACCTATTCTCAAGTCCCTTCCCCTCGACGCGACACTCTGACACCGACGGGGAGGGCCGTACCCTCCCTTCTTGACAACCTGAATTGTGGGATACTGTTTCATCTGCCACCTCTCCAATGGCAACTCCCTTTCTTGATGACTGCTTCAGTCCCCTTTTTGGTCCCCCCTCCCCAGAGATGCCCCACGGTTCATTATTCTACTGCCATTTCCTCAATTCCCTCAAAAGGAACAAAGCACAGGTATCTGAAGGAATGATGGAAAGATCTGCTCGTCTGTATGGGTTTCTTCTGCTGTCTTATGGTATTTTTTACCCATTCTGCTTCTAGGTTTCTTATAAAAGTAGCGAGGCAGTCAGACTCACATACACTTAAAAACCGAAATTAATTCTGATTTCTCAATTGAAGACCTCCATGTGTTTCACATGATTTACAGTTTAATTAGTGGCAAGTAACATTTTTATCACTTTACACTTGAGAAAACTATGACTCAGAGACTAAATTAATTTTCCAAGATTGCACTGCTTTTAGCCCGAGGGGACACAGGAACTGAACTCAGTCTGTGGTCATGCAACATGGTTCAAGTCCAGGGGCTTTCTGTCTTAATAATCCCTGTGTCCTGCACTAATGGTGGCTGAGACAGGCTGTTCTAAACACTGGTTACTTCTCTCACCCCCACTTCAAAAACACCTGTCACTTCAAAGTCTTCAGTGCAAACTCTCTCACTGGTCCTACCGCTCTGGAAGGATGGTACCGCCAATGGTACAAACGTAGCCAACGCCTCCCTGAAACGTCTCCATCCAGGGTGCAGAACAGTAGGCCCGGAGAGAAGGATCTTCACTAAACTCAGTCGCAATCCTTGAAACAATCAGAAGTGGAGAAATCTAAACCTAAACTATATTAAACATCCAAGGATCCAAAATTAAGAAAAGGGGTGCACAGCTTTCTACGTAACATGTGCACAGAGATCCTGCAGGCCAAGAACGGCCTTTGCCCGCGGCCTCTCCCGGTCCCCTCTGCCCCACTCCTGCCCTGGCTCAACCACCCGCCACCTGGCTGCACCATAACCTGGCCTGGTTAATCCTGAACCAGCCTTTTTCTGTTTCCCTTCTCACTTCAGGTAGTGACTCTCCAGTAAGTCAAGTAGCCCGTAGCTTTCTTGGCTCTAATCCTCTTGCCTCATTCCAAAGATAATCCAAGAAAAGACTGTGCTTGGGTCCAGAGTCCTCCACGGTAAATGAACTCTGCCAAATATTTACACTCAAGCACCTTTTCTATAATTACAGAACCCAACATTTGGTTTACAGTTGAAGGGATTTTAAGCAAAAGCAATCCAGCATGAGAGACAGTATGAGGGCAAGGGTGGCCTTCTTCAGACCTGCAAGGTAACACACCTTTGGTTGGTCTCAAAGCTGTGCTTGTGGGGTAGGCTTGGGGTGGACAGAGTTAGGGGACAGCAGAGGGACTCTGCCACCAGTGATCTTCATCCCGCTGCTCCAGCCCATGCTGCCTCATCCCTACACCAAAGCCCGTGGTCTAGAGCTCTCCTCCCCTGAGACCCAATATAACGGACCCCCAACTCACCTCTAACCCTCAAAATGCCCTAATGCATCAGTGCAAAGCCAGTCTCCTTGAAGCCAAATCTAAGGGCATCAAATTTAAGGGCATCTCTAGTACTGTCTGCTGACAAAACCTCCAGGCTGAAGGCTCGACTTCATAAAGTAGACCAGGAAATCAGACCTCGGAGGACACACACACCTCACCATGAAGACCACAGTGCCACTAAGAACAGCGGCTCCGGTTAGACAGGCTGGAGCCTCCTGCCCAGGGCTAGAAACACCTTCCTACCCCTCCTTCCTGGGACTAGGGCCTCCTCGTTCTCCTCCTCCCTCTCTCACTGCAACTTCCCTTTGTCTCCTTGGCTCCCTCTTCTCTCCATCTCCTCCTCAGGTCTGTGTCTCCGTCTCATACAGCTTCCCTCTTGGAGAAGGCACCTGTTTTTGAAGGCTCCAATACCATTCTTGAGTAAATGATCACCCATTTGCCCTGGGAGCACTTACCTGAGCTCTACGCCTGGCAGATCCGACTTTCTATCCAAGATCTGCTTTACAGGGCTCTCTGGCATTTCAGACTCAACAAGCTCAAAGTGAAACTCACTCTTCTGCACAAAATGAGCTCCATTCCCAACGTGCCCTCTCTGAAGGGGCCTCCTCTTCAATCCACTATCTTCACGCTCTATCTCCTCCTCCACTCTCTGGAGAAATGTCTCCTCTCTCCTCTGCAGCGTCCACCATCAACCATCTTCTACTGCAGTCTCTCCTCCCCCAATCCCTTCCACCATCGCGAGAAAGACCTCCCCTAGACATCAGCTCCACCCTGCTCCAAGTCTGCTCCCAGGAGTTCAAGGGCGCCTGATTTCATAAAACCATCCGCAGAGGTCACGTAGCCCACCAGTTTCCAAACTGTGCTCTGAGCTCCCTCATGAGCCAGAACAGGAACCAGAACAGGGAGGATGAGCCCGATAACCTGCTCCATCCCGGGCAGCTCTCATTCTATCCGCTTTCCAAGTGAGCTGCTGGCACATGTTTTCATCTGATTAAAGTTTAAAAACTGAAGACATCTTCCAGCCAATGAAGGGATCACTCCAGTAACAGCCCCACCGGGGAGTGCACCAGCTCCTGCCACGGCCAGATCCAACAGCTCTGTTAGGAAGCTCTGCTGAACCAACATCTGCCTTTCTGTAACTTCGACCCATAGGTCTGCGTTCAGACTGATACAGACCAGGCCTGCTCTTTCCCGAGTGACTTTAGAGGCTCTTCTCATTATATTTTCCACCATAACACTAACGCTTTGATCTGGAAACACTTCATAGTTCCAAAGCATGTATATTTCATCTGCAACAACCCCCTGAAGCAGGAAGTATCATTTATATCCACCCTACCTACATGTCTTTCTGTCCCATTGTTCCCTCACGCAACCTCCTGCTCTAAATAAGCCAGTTTCCTGACTCGTCCAGGAAAGACCAACAACAGCTCTAATCCCCGCCTCCCATTCACGATGCTCCTGCGGTGGGGAACAGCCACCGTTTTACTCTGTCTACTCCCACCCCCAAGGCCTGGCTCAGGCCCCAGAGCTTCCAAAAGGCTGAGAGGCACCAGGTGAGGTGAAAGAATGTGGGCTCCAGGGTCGGACGGACTTGGATTCAAACCCCAGCTCCGGAAAGCAGTACAGCCCTGGGAAAATGAACCAAGCTCTCTGTGCCTCCATTTTCTCAGTATGTAAAAGGGAGATGTCCTGCCCATTACAGGGAAAACTCATTGGGATGATAGTTACTGCTTGGAACTTGGTATGGGCTCAGAAATGTCAGCTACCATCCCTCTGTGTACATACTTCCATCCTCGCTGTCCTTGGCCTTGTCAGGTCCCAGGGAGCAACCTGCTCCACGACAGTTTTTGAAACACATATATGGACTGATGATGTCCACTCTAGTATTGCTTAGTACTGGTTTTCTTGTTCTTCTTTCCTTAGATAGCCAGTTACCTCCACACAGATGGGACTTAGTTCATGTAAAACATGGCTCACTGAGTACATAGGATATACTCACAAAAAGAATATCAAAGGATGCTGAGGCACAGTTTCTACGACTACTACACGGCCAAGGGGTCTTGGGTCTTCCAGTCTCAGGAAAACCATTTTGCTGGGGGAATCACACAGCATGGAGATAAATCATCTGAGTGACCCCAGAAAACTTCGGACACTTGGCCAGCATGTTCTAAACATTGTCAGCTAATTAAAACTCCACCTCAACTTGAATATCGGGAAAAGCTTACTTCAACGGCAAGTTTTCATGCCTAGTTACTGTACACAAGACAAATGTCGGTAGAAGAAACCTACCAAGTCTATCCAGTTACATATTTGCATAGGACATATTAACTCAGAGTGTACGTGTTTAGATATACGATAAAAAGTAATGTATTAACAGCTCGGTAAGGATAAAGTCCTTTGACTGTTCAGTTCCAGATGCCCCGGGGAGTTAACTTTTGAAACACTTTATAGATACATTAAGTCAACACAATGGCTTGAGCAGCCATGAGCCACAGAACTTGGGGGTCTCGCTCATCTGTGTTCCCCCATGTTCTACTTGTAGGCATAATGCAAGATTTCAATTCAAGAGTTAGGCTGTGCTCATGTCTGATGAATCTCACCTGCCTCTGCTGAAGGGAGTTTCAGGTATTAGCCATATCTTCATTGCAGAATGATTTCATAATATACACTTTGCTAACACAGAACCTGACCCACGTGGTTGCCCCTAAGGGGAACCCCTTACTTACTTCCCAGGGCAAGTATGGCATAACCCAACCAGGGCTGTGCTTTCCACAGCTTGCTCCTGTTGGCAGCCACACAAAGACACTGCCAAGGCTGATGTGACTGCAGATATCCTTTACTTAGCGGAACACCGCATGTCCTCCATTCTAAGACTCACATTTCCTCACGCTTCCACATCCCTGAAATGGCATGGGCCTCTATAATCAATGATGTGTCAGGGTTTCTTTGGAAGCAGGTTTTCTTTCTTAGAGATACATAAAATAATGGTGCATCTTATAATCATTGGTAGTCTGGTAGTCAATGGAACAGGGGAGATAAATTTGAGCAAAGTATGTTGAAAACTGAACATCTGTTATTCCATTCTTATTTCTCCATTAACTGCAATTATGAAATGAAATCTTCATCCTAATGTAAAACCCCTCACTCCCACCCCAGTATTATATTTATTTATGCATCTATTTAGTCCACAAATGCTTTTACATCTATCCAGTTATCAAATACATGTTAATTATCTGTTCTGTGCCAGGCACTGAGCTAGATGCTGTGAAAATAGCAGTAAATATGATACAGTCACACTTCAGATTGTAGCTAATTCTTCAAAATCACATATCTGTGAGGAAGCCATATTTTTCTGTCTAAACAACACTAATCAAAATGTAGGCCTTAACCGGGCGTGGTGGCTCATGCCTATAATCCCAGCACTTGGGGAGGATTGTTTGAGGCCAGGAGTTGAAAACCAGCCTGGGCAACATAGTGAGACCCCATCTCTGCTAACAATTAAAAAATTAGCTGACATGATAGCGCATCTGTAGTCCCAGCTACTCAGGACGCTGAGGTGGGCGGATCGCTTGAGCCCAAGAGTTGAAGGTTGCAGTGAGCTATAATTGTGCCTCTACACTCTGGCCTGGGCAGCAGAGTGAGACCCTGTCTCTCTTACAAAAAAAAAAAAAAACTTAAAAAATGCAAACTGTGAGCAACTTGGTATGGCTAACAAGTAGGTTTTTCCTATTGCAAGAAAAAATAAAATTTTTTAAAAGTAATGTAGAGGAAACCTATAGATTAAAAAAAATACTTAAAAGACACATCCAAAAATCACATATGGATCTTAGAAGGATCTTAATTCAAAGTAAACAAACTACACAAAAGTTATAACATTTATGAGATAACTGGAAATCTGAACATTGCCTGGATAGTTGATGGTATTAAGGAATTACTGTTAATTTTTTTCAGGTACAATAATGATACTGCAGTATTTTTAATGAACATTTATCTTTTAAATATATACACAAACTACCATGGAAGAAATTTATATGATGTTCGGAATTTGCCTCACAAGAAATTGTGTTTGTAAGCCAAAAATAGTTGAATGTCTGAAATTTCATATTAGAAGTTGGGAAGTGGATAAAGGTATTGAAATTGGGATGACAGTCTATGGGTAAATTTCACTCATTTCTCCTTTCTATGTGCATAAATTCTTTCCACCAAAAAAAGTTAAAACAAAATTAGGCCTTTAATACTGTGCAATCTTTAAAATAAGTCAGAAACTAAAAATATCGAAAGTGAAACTGGAAGTATCACTGCTAAAATACTCTGCCTAAAATATTTATTTTCCATTGTAGAGGTAAATATCTCTGAAACTTTAACAATTTATCTAAGTTTTCCTTCAAAATCTAACAACATTCTCAAGTCTAACTTTCTATCTGAAGTAAATTATTTTGTCTTTCCCTGACTATTTCAACCTACTGGCTTGTTTTTAAATGTTGTGCTGTAAAAACAGTATGGTTCTTTTTTCTGTAATCGTTACTCTAAATTATAAATCAAAATACTTAGTATCTTCAAGTTCAGTCCTAAATAACCAGGTGACTCTGGACGTGTGTCACTCAGCTCTCTCGAGCCTTGGTTTCCTCATCTGCACACAGAGACCGGCAAGCCAGATAATCTCTCTGGTGGTAACCTCAGGCCTGTGACTGCAGGGCCTGCTCTTTGCTTTGCAACGGAAGCTGGTCCCCAGTTTTGCATGGGGTATCTGGCTCTCCTCTCAGTATCTAACAAGGGCTACCTAATCTATGCACAAAGATCGTCAAACTGCAGGGACTTCAGACAACACAACCTACTGAGGAGCTCACACGCACATATACATCCCTATGGAAAACCCTCGGGAGGTGTAAGAGATGATTCTAGAGTGGAGCCAGAAAAAGCTATTGAGAGCCACACTAACAGAGTGCCTGAGTTGACCACTCTATCCCCTACATAATGGCCCGTGATGGAACAGATAATAAAATATAGTTAATACATTTTTATAGAAGTGTATAATATCTAATATATATTAAAATATATTTAATAGCCTGCAAATATATTTAATAGTATCAGGCATAGGCTGGTTGCTGGAGCTTGGCTGGAACTAAGTGACTGGCTGGCAACAGTCGTGGTGACCAGATGGAGGCTTCAGACGGCCAAGCTCAGTGTGCACTTACGACTTCATTCATAAATTTCTCAGGGAAACTGGAGTAAGCAGGGGGTATGTGTACCTGTGTCTGCAAGTGGCTACATCTGAAGAAGAGCCATGTAAGGTACACAGGATACGACAGCAAAAGAAGAAATATTAAACACTCTGCAGAGGTCATATTACTTTTTACAAAACAGGATATGAATCATTACTATGGTCACAACTTTGGCTTTCTCTTCAAACAACCCAAGATTACCTTGATGTGCTTAACTTTGTCTTCTTTTTCTGTCTTTGGTTTCTTTCCTGTGGCAACAAAAATGTAGTTTGGATTAATTCATGAAGGACCTACAGAGAAACATTTCCCCTACATTAAATCCTTTCTGAAATTCTCAATGAACCTGTTGCTTTAATCTGTACGTGACCAAAATTCCAAACGGATCATTTATTGCCTTTGGGGACTCGAAAGTGACGTTCGCAAGCTAGGTAAGGGCAGAATTATCACCTACAGTATGAACAGGGTGTTCTACCCTTGAAGTGACTGCAGATATAGAAATAAAGAAATCACTAAGGCACTACGTATGTATTAAGTGACCAATTTTTTAGTCTTTAAATATTTTTACCTTTTTTAGAAGGTCGCTCAGATAAGGGCAACATCCGGTATACTCTGAAGGCATTGTTTCCTTTCTTTATACTTTTATCCTTAACTTCTTCAATATCAGGCAAGGAGTTCATGGCACATCGAAAATTCGCCTTCCATGTTTTTGGATCAGGTTTATCTACTCCTGGTTGATGTTTTCCTAACAAAAGAGCCAAAGGTTAAGAAAAAGAGGGAAAAAAATTAGATACAGAGTAAAAAAATTCCTGGAAATACAGCATTGCTGGCCAGGTAGTACAGAGAAACCTTTTCATTCCAGGATACACCAAAAATAACCAACCATCCTGGTTTGCCTGGAACTGGGAAGGTTCTTGGGATGTAGGAATTTTATTTTTAAAACATGAACACTTCAAGGCAAACCGGGACAAGCTGGTCACCCTGGTTCGACCAAACAGTTTGAAAGAAAAATATCATAGTATCAATGGAGCATTCTGTAAGTAATCCGGAAGACTGGAAAGCCAACAAACAGAAGGAACTTGAGTGCCTCTTTTCCCCTGACTCTCAAACATTAAGTAAAAAGTCCAGTCCTGAAAATAGCTCCCCATTTGAATTTTGTAATAAGTAAATATACTCCTGTCTACCATTTTTAGGGAGATTTAGTCAATCCACGTTTATAGCTCTAGAAGAAAATGAGTTTGTATTCCCCTGGGGAACTTATCAGAATACCATTATTTATGAGAAATTTAAGGACTAAGATTCTATGGGATGGGTGGAACATCACTTCTCAGTAGTATAGTTTGTACTCCATGTGTCCTGGATGTGCCTAGGGATAAGTCACAGGTTTTTCAGAGCTACCTTCATGAGGCCATAAGCCAGGATATTTTGTATGTGTAATAAAAATAAACAAATGATAGCACCTGCCTCTATAAATGATGCAGGGAGTTTTAATACCTGTATGAATTGCCCAGTTTCTGAAAAGTGGTGCATCTTTTTCCACATCCCACCCATGTCTAGCCGCATGCATCCAGGGGATCTGAAAAATCTTCTTTTCCTGATAAAAACAAAAAAAAGACAAGTAAACAAGAACTGCAGTCATGGGTTTTGGCCCACCATTGCAGAGGGTTCTTAAGGCCTAGCTAGTAAGATTCCCCACTAAGCATCACTGAGTTTGTTGATTGGCTAGAGGAAAATCTACTGTAAATCAAACCCACTTCCTCACTGAGTCCCAAATCTTGACAGTCTACCCCAAATGAGACTGAGAGTCTCTCCAAATCTGGCAGAGCAGGAATGTATTCCAAGGTCAATGGTGATGATTTGGGATATACCAATGCATTCCATTATCCACGTCTCTTTTATAGGACTACAGATAACTGAAATTCTAATGCTTATTCTTATCATTTAATCCCATCATTTGGCAAATAGTAACTCCAGCTAAAACTTAAGCAACTTTCCAAAATAATACCCCTTTATGCTGCTAAACGAAAGTCAGTTGTATCAGAGGCCACTGTCACAGGAACCGAATACCTCCATCTGCTTGGGTATCCAATAGGAACAGCAGGCTGCTGTCTAACGTTCTAATCCTGTGGCTCTACTGCCCTGCATCAGATAGCAAGAAGTGCAAAGATGTGTAAATTATGGGATGACACTCATTTTCTGGAGAAAAGCCCCTCAATATAACCCTTCTATCAGACGCTCTCTCTCTCTCTCTCTTACAGACCAAGAGGTAACTCAAATTGCTCAAATCGACTCTGGCAAACACACGATTAGAAACTAATGCTTTTGAAATAAAGTCACACTCATAGTAAAACTACTATTTGAAACTGGTTCGTCCAGCTCTTGTGACAGTTCGAGCGCTTATTAAGGGCCCTGTGGCACTGTACATTTGACTATGCATATCGAGCTGGGGCTCAGTTTTGTTCCTTGCAACAACCTAGTGAGCTAAATATATGTTATGATTTCCATTTTACAGTTGAGGAAACTGAGGAACAGAATTAAACTATTGAGCCAAGGAACGTATGGTAGTAAGGGTCTAAGTTCAAAACCGAGGTCATGTGGTCCTGTATTCAATTACATAATCACCCCACATACTGTCTCCCAGCTTTTAGGTTTGGAAGATTCTCTGTCCTATGACAAACCTGTTGATTTGGATTCTATGGAGACTAAAACCCAGGAAACTGTATTTTTAAAAAAATCCCTCAAGGTAGTTCTGATAATTGCTGGGTTTGGGGACCCCTGCATTATATGCTGGGAAAGGAAAAATGTCAGTCGCGAGTTTCCACCACTTGAGTCTCACATAATGAAACATAGAAAGGGTGCCAGCTGTCCCAAAAGTGACTCGGTACCTCTCCACAGAACCAGTTACAAAGCCAGAACTAAGAATATTTCAGAGCACTAGAAAGTTTCCCAAAAACTATAAAAGGGGAAATTCTATTAATATCATATATTTGAAAGTCAGTTAATAAAGAACTGAAAGTGAAGAAACTTTTTCATAAATTCCTCATTGTTCATTCTGTGTCATACACAGAGATAGCAGGTGTCAGCTTAGCCAGTTTCAAAAGGACAGTGATCAGAAAAGGTCTCAGTGAAATTTTATTTTTTAATGTAGATGGAAATCAGAGAGCAAAATCACTTTGTATAATTTTTTTGATGAAAACAAAGAAAAATGAAAACTGGTTTCAGTACAAGAACTTTTCCTGAAGAGCACACTCAGAATCTAAAGCTTTACGCTTAAAGATACAGACCCTTAAGAATTTGATGATGTACTTTTTTCTAGGTCAGAGGAGTTCTGGGGTGACACGATCCGAAATCTCTCTCACAAGACACAGAGTTGATACAGATAAAGTTGATCTTTTAAACCTTTGCACTTGTACACGCACACAAACCCAGTCTCACAGAAACTATGCAAAAATCATGAAACCACAAAAGCAATGACCAAATTTAGCAATATGTACTATGATCCTCTTGAAATAAGCAAAGGACCTGAACAGACCTTTCTCCAAAAAAAAAGATATATGAACAAAAATGGCGGTGAGGATGTGGAGAAAATGGAATTCTCACCCATTACTGGTGGGAATAGAAAACGGTGCAGCTACTCTGGAAAACAGTTTGGCTGTTCCTCAAAAAGTTAGATGGAGAACTACCCGATGACCCAGTCATTTCACTGCTGGATGAATTGCAAACAAATATTCAAACAAAAACTTATACGCAAATGTTCAAAGCAGCACTACTCACAAAAGCCAGAAGATGGAAACAACTCAAATGTCCTATAGCTGATGAACATATAAACACAATGTGGTGTATGAACACCACGGAATACTACCCAGCCACAAAAAGGAATGGCTGACTGACACTTGCTACCACATGGATGAACCTTTAAAACATGATGCTACAGGAAAGAAGCCCGACGCAAAAGGACAAACATCAGATGATTCCATTTCCATGAAATATCCAGAAAAGGCCATCCACAGAGACAGACAGCAGATTAGCAGCCGCCACGACCTAGGGGAGAATGGGCAGCGAGTGCTTTCTGGGTACAGTGTCTCCTCTGGGAGGGATGAAAAGGTTCTGGGACTGGTGGTGACGGTTGTGCAACTTTGCGATGCACATCGCATCACTGAATTGTGCACTTTCAAATGGTTAAAATAGTAAGTTTTTTAAAAACTACATGTAACTTTTAACTAGTTTTTCATACGGCAGGGGAAAAAAGAAATGACTAATACGTGTACCACAGATATCTTTAAAAAAAAAAAAGACCATACTGAAAGGTAAAAGAAAGTGGGATTCATTTTAAAACTGGAAGAGATCCTGACCAGTGAACATCATTCTGGTCACAGATCCCTGTGTTCTATGGGACAGAGGCAGCGTCGCCATGTGTCTGTGTAGGCCCCGTGACATCGGAACGTGCCAGGTGGTTCAGAATCCCTGAGTGACCAGTCCTGCGCACTCGGCGGCTGTACGCGCTGTGTATGGAAGGACTCCATGTACGAGGATCCACTCATGACCACATGCACAGAATTCCGCCCTTCCGAAGGCAGAAGAACGGAGCGCTGCTTGAGTTCAGAAAAGCACTTAAGATTATCTTGAGCAATGCAGAACAAACACGCCTTGGCCTTCCGTGGAAACTAGTTCTGTTATCTCCTTCTGTCTCTGCAGGAAGTGGCTTTAAAATACCACACACGCCCAGCATTTATAAGATTTTCCAATTATTAACAGTTTGCCATTTTTGTTTAGAATCCTTACCCCGGTCAGCGATAGTCTGATGTTTACACAGACATAAGCCTGCTTTCGAAGGGGAAAAAATGGGAAAGGTCTGGAGCTACCTGATGACGCCTGCGCCTTGGTGCCTGTGTCCAGTGGACCTCCAACAGGAAACAGGAACATCAACAACCAGGGCGAGAATATCACTGAGCTACGAGAGGAATCGTGAACCTGGCCGTGGCTGCCTCCTTAGAAATGGCCTGGGGAAGCCCAAGCGAGCACTTGCACAAATCCAGAACTCACCTACTCTCCTCAGCAAGTCAGTGGCAAGAAGAAAGAGAGAGGAGTTACTGTTCATGGTCAGGAGAGACTTAGAGTCATAAACATCAAACACAACCTGTGGACCTTCTCTGGATTCTGATTTTAAAACAAATCAATCTATTTAGGGAATACTCGAGCATTGTGAATATGAACAGGGCAGTGATAACATCCAAAAGTTATCGCTAATTTTGTCCAGTTGATAATGGTACTGTGGATATGTAAGAAAATGTCCTTAAGTCTTATAAATGTACACTGTTTCGCAGTTGCTTTAACATACCAAACACACAAGCAAAGATAAAATAAAATGTTAATAAATCTAGTTGTGGACATGGGGGAATGTGCTATCCTATTTTTTCTGGTCATTAGGCTATTCAGACACACTGTGTACATCTGCAAATACCCATAATAAAGAGCAAATGGCCCCAGCCAAGGCCACACTCATGAGCTAGTCACAACACTGCTTCGCCAAACCTCCTCACTGCTCCTTCAGAGGAATCCAAGGACCTGTTCCATCACCACCCTGCGCCAAACTGATGAAAAGTAGGTGCTGTGGTCTGAATATTCGCCCCCTCCAAAACTCATGTTGAAATGTAATCACCAACGTGGCAGTGCGGAGAGGTGTGGTCTTTAAGCGGTGACTGGGTCATGAGGGGTCTGCCAGGGAATAATGGATTAATAGGTTAATGAATTAATGGGCCGTCACGGGAGCAGAGCTGGTGGCTTTCTAAAAACAGGGAGAGACCTGAGCTAGCACACTCAGCCCCCTTGCCATGTGATGCCCTGACCTTGAACTTCTACTCAGCCTCCATAACTATAAGAAATAAATTCTTTCCTTTATAAATTACCCAGTTTCAGGTATTCTGTTATAAGCAACAGGAAAGAGACTAAGACAATAGGAGATGGAAACAAATTTACGACATTGATTAACCACCTCTTTGCTTCTTACTAAGTTGTGCTGGGTTAGATGGATTCTCCATTTGAGACACATGTGACAATTGCCAGTCCCATGTCCATAGGTCTGATTATTTTAACAGCACAAAATTCAGCCACCAACATTGCGCTCCTCTTCAAGTACGTAACACTCGTTCCTATATTCCCAGAACAATCCTTACTGAGGAGGAGTGCCTCCTACCACAAGGCACTACACCTGGCACTGAGCACCAGCAACGACCAAGACAGCCACGTCACCTGTGCGTGGGGACCGGGGCACTTCACCATGAACGCAAACACCTGGGGCATAAGTGTGCCACAAAGCCATGGACAGTGTCTCTCCTAAGGGTTACAACAGTCTTCGGGGGAGAAGAGATTGTGGAATGACTTCAAACCACTCAAAATATAGACAGGGTTTCCCAGGCAGAATGCTTGTGAATGGCAGTAGGCTCTCAGCTAAGTGTTTATGTGGACAGATGAATGCCAACGAGGCAACATTAGTGTAAACCTATAAAAAGCTGCCTGTGGGAGTGCAGGTATGGAGAGAAAAGGCCCTGACCCCAGCCGAGGCCTGCAGTGACAGTGATGGCACTGCCCATGTGCACAAACAGGGCCATATGCCCACTCTGGCTGGGCCCCGGTGGGACGCCTGCTTGACAGGGCCCCCAAGCCATAGTGCAGCCCATGGCCTCCGTGCCAGTGGCATGCTGAGAGGCGGCGTGGGCCAGCAGCCACGCGCACGCTCTCCTTCATCAGCCTGGCTCATGCCCAGCTCTAGCAGAGAAGCCTGGCGAGATGGCACAGGGCTCTCCTTATCCTCTCTCTGCCTCGGGAAGAGAACTCTCAAGCCAATAGCCAGGTGAGTGAAGCAGGTAAGGGCCACCTGAATGGGGCCAAGTGCTCAGCTGCACAAAGAGAAATCCATTTGCCTTCTGGTCCTGTATCAGAAAAATACAGACAATGCGGATGGAAGACAAGGCATCCCCAGGGGAGTCCCAGTAAGGACGCAACCCTTAGAGGGTCCATTAGTTTCCTAGGGCTGTCGTGACAGATGACATAAACTGGGCAGCTTACAACAACGGAAATTTATTCTATTTCAGGCCTGGAGGTCAGAAATCCAAAATCAAGGTGTCAGCAGAGCTGCACTCCTTCCAAAGGATCTAGGGGAGAATCCTTCTTTGCCTCTCCCAGCTGCTAGTGGCTCCTCGAGTCCCTTGGCTTGTGGATGTGTCACTCTAGTCTCTGTCTTTTCCTGTGTGTGTGTGTCTTCTCTTCTGTCTCTTATAAAGATACTTCTCACTGGATTTAGGGTCCTTCCAGATAACCCAGGATGATCTCATCTTGACATCCTTAATTACCTCTGCAAAAACCCTTTTTCCGAATCACACCCCAGGTTCTGGGGGTTAGGATACGGACATCTCTTCTTAGGGGCCACAGTTCCGTCTACTACAGAGGACAGCTAACTGCAGCATATCTGCAATGCAGGCAGCATGACGACATTGTATGTTCCTCCCTGCATCAAGCCAAGCAAAATCAGTGTATGCATTTAAAAAAAGAAAAAGCAAACACAGACAACTTACTTCTCTTCAGAATTAAAGCATTTGCTTTAATCTCCCACTCTAAATCAAAACAGGTAATGTTATCTTGTTCTTCAAAACAGAATCCTACTTAACCTCTCTGTGCCTCAGTTTTCTTGTCTGTAAAATGGAAAATAATAACCGTACCCACTCCATAGCTGTAATGACGTGAGTTAATGCATGTAACTTGCATAGAAGGGTACCTGGCATGGAGTAAGCACTTACTAAACGTTAGCTTTTCCTCTTATTATTATTATTTATTACCCTATGTCTCTTCAACTCTACTTTCCTGACTGCCCCAAAGGTGTCCCTGCTAATGAAACAGGCAAAGGAACAACCCAATTTCCCGTTTGTTTCTTTGGAAGAGGCTAATTACATATCTAAATCTAAAACCCTACAGATACCCTGAGCCTAGAAAAACACATTATTTGCCATAAAACCTTAAATGTGTGACAAGTCACATGAAATAGGCATATAGTTTAAATGATTTCTGTTTACTTCATGGCCCACCTTGTTTCAGAAAGGACTTAAACAGATACATTCAAAACAGTCACATTCGATTAAAAATAAGTGGATGAGGGGAAAAGAACAAAAAGAAATAAGATTTGAGAGATGTCTGAAAAGACAAAATAAAGCCAGGAGTGAAATTAGTAAAAACAGAACAGTATGCTGCAATCCCCCTGTTCACTTCTCAGAAGCAGGCAGGAGCTGCAATCTGGCTCTCAGCTCTCACACCTGACACAAAGATAAAGCCTGACCAGCTAAATTATTCATTGTGTCCTTAAGATTAAAAAAAAGAAGAGGAGGGGTGTGGAGAAGAGGAAAAAGACATTTGCTCAGAAGAAACGCAATTGTTCCTGGTAGGAGGCAAGAGATTTCTCCCTTCGGCCTCCTCAAAGAAGGCATGATGCATTCTATTTAGTTGGGTTTCTAGATTATGTATTTCTACAAGTTTTTTTTTTAACTGTACAAATATTATCTTTCTGATTCACCCCTAACAGCTAGGACCAATTAAATTGAGAGTTTTGAGCTTCACAAAGTAAGGGAGTATTTATGCACACGTGTGTGGTGGGGGTGGGTATGATGATAAACTCATTTTTAGGACAGGTAGGCATATAAAGGTAAAAAGACTTTTTTTAAAAGAGAAAAACAAAAGTTTTCTTTAAATAAGAAACATTGAAAAGAAAAGCAATACGCTCCACCATCCTCCATGCTCAACGTAAAACCCTGCAGTTTCCATGTCCTCAAATTCTAAAAAACCAGGGAGGCAAGAAAGGAGTGATCTGGAGAAGGAAGAGGGTCAGAAGCATGAAAGAAAAACACAGAAGGAGCTTCCCATAAAGAGTCACCAAAATGCCAAAGGTGAGCGGACACTGGCAAGCCGAGGTTGAGGCTTCAGGCTAAGAAGATGGTAAAACTTTTTGATATGATCATTTTTCGTTGGCTGATTTTTCCAACGAATGACCATAAGGTCTTGAACACGATTTTACTCTTTGGCGGCCCACACGCGCGTCTCTCTCTCTCTCTCTCTCTCACACACACACACACACACACACACACACACACACACACACACACACCAACGCACTCACCTTGTTCAGCCACTTTAGCCCCGGTATCGTGTTGGAGTTGATCTGTTCCTCCAGCCACGGGCGCATGCGCATCCTTTCCACCGGCATGGTACCCTGTTGCGGAAGAGAAACACAGCGTTAGGCACTTCTGCTACTGACTGTCGTGTCTACACCACAGACTTCCGACCCTTTCCTATTTTCCCCATCCTCGGGGCAGGGGCCAGGGGAGCGTCCTCAGGGGCTGAGCCCTAAAGCCCCCTGCCCCTGCTCACCCCTCCCACTCGTCCAAAGAGCTGTCTCGGGGGTGTGGGGACAGGATGGCCCAGGCCTGCCCATTCTCCGAGCTGGCTCTCCACTGGCAGAGTCCTACGGACATAGGAGGCCCCTTGCAGAAACCCGGGTAGCTGGGGGGCCCAGACACCTCCTAGTGACTTTACCTAAAGCTAGGGTTCCCTCGCTCCTACCCTGGCTGTGTTTACAGCAGAAACCACCCGGGTATCAGGCATTCGGAGGACCAGCATGTCGCAATACCTTTGGGTACTACCCCTCCAAGAGCCAAGGGTGGGCAGGCAAAGCAGCTATGTGGGAAAGAATTATGCTAACCCATTCATTCCTGTTGGGTATCTGGGTTATATAAATGCCGTGAACCCCCAATATTGGCACTTACAGCTCTAAAGGAATCAGTGTGCCTCTCCCAAAGTCTTTAGCCAAGGAGCCGTTCCCTCCTGACTTAGTGTGTCCACTCCCAGGGCACACCAGCATCTTGCTCGGCTCCACCTCTGCCTTTGCCCTGATGCAGTCACGCCTCCCTCAAGCACCTTTCCCCAACACCACTCTCCCCTCTGACCTGACGCTGCCCCTTTTCCTTTAACTCACTTTCCCTTTCAAAAGCATTTCATGGTCTGACCACTCATCCTCCACTGGCCCACACCACACCTCCGTCCTCCTCCCGGCTCCTTTCTAGGACAACCTTTCCTTTGCCCACCAAAACATACCCACAGGGAATCACTAACAAAGTACCTTCCAAACTGTCTACCACTCATCCTCACCCTATGTATGCCTGAATTTGCATTTAATCTGGGATCTGAAAGCAAAGGCCATGCCGATTCAAGCCTCGATTCTATAGGACTTCGTGGACAGTGTGACATTATAATCCTCTTTCAACCCTAACCTGTCTCTCCTTAACTCATTTCCTTCAAAAAAGAGCTCTGAAAATTCTATTCAGAGGAATTTGGGCTGAGATGATCAACGTCTCAATACCTCTCTGATCCAGCTTGCCAAGGACTCCCTCTCTCTCTCTGCCCTGTCCCCACCCAGCTCAGTGTCATTACTCGAACCCTGCACAAGCCACCATCTTTTCCTTGCATTTCTCCCACAGTTCTGGCCCCCTTGATGTTGCAGACACCACCTGCCCTTGGTTGACACCTTTCCCTCCCCTCCTCACTCTCTGGCCTTGCCAGTGCTCACCCTCCTTCCAAGACCCAGCCTCCACCTTCCTTCTCCCCAAGGCCTTCCCAGACCACTCTGGCCTGAAGTAATCCCTCCTCCTCCAACCCCTACCACACCACTGATCTTACACTGCTCATCTGAAAATCCAACACTGCTTTAGGGCTGCTGTTTAGTCTTTAATCCTATCCCTCATCTTACCTATACACTTTCCGGCTGTGTACATTTTCTCTTCCTAACCAAATCCGACATTCTTTGAGAGTAGGAACTTCACTTCTAATGGGTCTTTTCATAATCCTACAAAGCCCAAATCCTGCCTTCCACACAGGAAACGTTCCAAACAAGGCCCAGGCCAGCTCTGAAGATCACCCTGGTCGGGCTGCCATGGGAGGTTGGCCACACCCACTCATTTGGAGGCTCCGGCCGCCATCCTTTGAGACAGAAGCAGAAACCCTGGAGATTTCCACAGGGACGTGCAATAGCCATGAGGAGCCTCAAACACAGTTGCTCTCAGCAGGTCTCAAGCTGTCCCATGCATTTATTTGTTCATCCACGCACTCAAAGATCATGTATTGAGAATGGTGTTCCAGAACTGGAAAAGATAAGACATTCCCAGCCATCTAGACGGACACAGGAAAGAAGGCAGTTCCATACCCCATGAAGAGCCCTGGGTGCAAGACGATAAGGAGTTACGGGGGAGTCTTGGGGAAGCTGTACAGACCACACTGGTGACCCTGCGAGGGTCTGCCCACCGGGGTGGTGACCGCCAGCCCAGTCACATCCTCCCTCCGAAGATCTCAAGACATAGAATGGGCACAGTCAGCCCAGAGCAGGAAATAAAATAGAGGGAAGAGCAGAAATAGGGGTAGCTACAGGGATCACGAGTAGAGAGTGACAGACGCCGGTTCTTCTGACAACCCGACATGCAGAACCACTGTGCGCAGCTCCCCAGCGCTGCTGTGGTGCCCGAGCCCAGCCACAGGGGAAACGAGAGGCCTGTGGAAGTGGCCCTGCTTCCAGTGCGTGATCATAACATGATATTTCCTCCCATGTTTTCGCACAAATAACTCATTTGGGGAAAAAAGGGTCACCTGAAATATTTCAAGAAGCTGAAGGCTGCATGGGGAGATCCAGTCGATCTGCATTATTGACAGATTCTGTATTTGTAAATTTGCCTACTCACTAAAATATACTTGTAACCTGCAAGTCAATACTGGCGACGCTTTTGCACTCAGTTGCAGAAATGCACAGGATTCGACTTATCTGACACACACATCCCCAGCTGAGGTGGGACAAGGCAACACCACCTCCTTGTTTTAGCTCTGCTACTACAAACATACATGTCCTGTCCACAGTCTGTTTAGTGTGACATTTTCCTCAATTTTGTGCTTTCTGCTAGTGATTTTGCTGTTTAAAATGCCCCTCAAGCATTGTGCTGAAGTGCTGTCAGCGTCCCTAAGGGCGAGAACGCTTACGGAGAAAATACACGCGTTAGGTAAACTTCACTCAGGCATGAGTTATACAGTGCTGTTGGCTATAAGTTCACTGCTAATCAATCATTATAGATATGAAACAAGGTGCCTTTAAACAAAACACATACAACAAGGTTATATATTGATCAGTTGATGAAAATGCTATGACCAGAGGCTCCATGTCCTCACAAGAAGGGGGAACTGTGGACACAGACACACACAGAGGGAAGACGGCCATGGGAAGACAGAGGCAGAGACTGGCATGATGCTGCCACCGACCAAGGAATGCCCAGCATTTCAGAAGCTGGAAGAGGCAAGGAAGGGTCCTCCCTTAGAGCCTTCGGAAGGAGGATGGTCCCGCTGACACCTTGATTTTAGATGTATGGCCTCTGGAACGAAGACAAAATAAATTTCTCTTGTTTGAAGCCACACAGTTTGTGGTTCCTTGTCAGGGCAGCCCTAGGAAACTAATAGAGAAAAGAGACACTGCAAAGGCCCTGTGGCAGGATGACCTGCCACTGGCAGGCAGTCAGCAACAGGGAGGACACAACAGACATGGAAAACCACGGCTAGTCTCTGGTCAACAACCTAAGACTGAAGAGAAAACTGAAGGATTTCAGCAAATGAATGATATTTGTCAATAATAAAGGTAAGAGCTGGTTATGAAATTTAAACCAGTGTTTCACCACCTTTAGTGCACATATGAACCTCAATGCAGTAGTTCTAGGTGACCCCTGGGAATCTACCTTTCGAACAAGCTCCTATGGCCCACACTATGAGAAGTAAGACTCTAGACTCCCTTTATTTGTTAATCACAAATTGCCTGGTCATTCTGGCCTTTCGTCTAAGTGTCAGGTTTAACGGCATCATCTACCTGCTGGGCCATCGTTTATTTACAGACCACGCCTCTCCAACCAGGATGCCGCTCAGCCAAACCCCAAACATACAAACAAATTCTCACAATCTTACATCGGGACTGGTGTTAATTATAAGTGGATTTTTAGGAAACACAAATAGAGCACGTATTCTATCAGAGTAGGGAAAACTCTTACAAAGGGCTTTATTTATTCCAGGTTTATGTTTGTTTGTCTTTGTAAATAGCTAGGACATCCCCCCCCCCCACCGTGATACACAACGACAAGTGGACAAGCTAACCCACTTACGTGAAGACCTTCCCTCTGTCTTACTCAACTTTACGCCCTGGCCCCATCTCCCACACTGAACGGGTTAATGAATTACCAGTGGTCTTGCCACATGACACAGAACAGAAAGTTTGCCGTCTGACACAGATTTCTCAGGACTATCAGAGGGTGAGCATACATCATGACTTCTGTGAAAAAAAACAAAGGAGGAATTCTCCATTGAGCCTAGCACCAGGAACTGGTCATTTAGTTGGGCACTAACAGCAGATTATATTTCCAGAGACTAAAAGACTGGGATGGCAGGCAGAGAGGGTCAGATGACTAAGTACTGAAAAGAAAAAATGCTTACTTGGTAGATACCTTCTAGCTTCCGATATTGAAATTCAAGGTGACACACTGGTCTTCCTTCTGAAAGGCCAGTCTCCCCCAGGCACTAACACCCAGGACACGTGAAACTTGAACAGAATTGGAGAAGGCAGGTCACTGAGTGGAGGAAACACACAGGTGCTATTTTTGCCTAAGAGAACCAAAACACACAAGAAATCAGGACATTTGTTTCCCAGTCCTGACTCTGCCATTGCCGGTGTGTGTCCTTGGGTTAGTCACTCCATCTTTCTGGTCCATGCTTTGATCATCCAGAAACATGAGACATTTCAAAAAGATGATTTCTGAGGTCATCTGTGATCGCATGAATACTTTTGTGACATGAAGGCTCACAATTTGTTTTATCTTTTTGTAAGCTTCTATTCTTGTACACTGGATTGTTTTAATAAGTAAAGTGGTAAGATTTTATGGCTCTACAAACTTAAAATATGAACAACTTCTACTTCAAAGGAAGTAAAAGAGCTGAAGCACCTACCTGGAGCCTGGCAAAAGGCACTTTGTAAAGTCACCTTTCATTATACCTTTGAGATGTGGGGTTGGGACCAGCTTCATAATCATGGCATCTGGCTATAAACCAGTTCAGAACATGGTGGGCATTTAGAATATCACTGGTGCCAGGGCTGTTGCATAAAGGCATGCAAGCTACTCATGATGAGTCACTAAGTCATATGACATGAATGATCCCCCATAAAGTTGAGAATGCTATGTCCCTGATTAGTGCCATTAACAGTGAGGTTGAATTTTCACCTAAATAACTGAGGTTTGGTTCTTGGAATAGTACTAGCAATGGCTACTATTTGCTGAGCACTTACTATGTGACAGGAATTAAAACTAGGATTTTCTTGCCAATGTGCAGTGGCGTGCACCTGTAGTCCCAGCTACTCAGGAGGCAGAGGCGGGAGGATCACTTGAGGCCAGGAGTTCAAGGCTGTACTGTGCTATGATCAGGCCCGTGAATCCACTGCACTCCAACCTGGGCAACAAAGACCCTGTCTCTTAAAATAAAAAAAATATTTTAAAAAACCCCAAGATTTTCTATGAGTTTTGTTACTTAACTCTCACAACCCCAGGAGGTAAGGACTTTATCATCCTTTATTGCAGATGAGAGGACAGGTTGGGGAACTGCCGAAAGGCAACCTGCTAGTAGTAGGTGGGGAGCCGACACTCTCATGCAGGCATGTCTGACATGAAAAACCCAGTTCATAAACCCCACCCTCTGCTTTCATCTTACTTTAGGGTTTAGAAAGCACTCGGCTATGATGACCTCTTAACTGTTCTACATACTGAGACTTTCTCAACTCCTCTGTCTTGTACACCACCGACATATTCATCTTCCAAAAATACCACCCTACTCATGTTAATTCTCTGTTCTAGAGATTTTTAAATGTCCCTGCTGGATTTCAGATAATAAACTCCTTGTCTGAGAGGCACCGGGTGGTGGTTCTAGTAATGGCACGATAGGTAATTCAGACCTAACTCCCATGGTAAGTAACTAGGAAACGTGAACACAACATATTTTTGCAAATCCATTTAAAAGCATCAGAGAGCTAACAAGGTAGTAAAAACTTAGGAGGGCGAGATCTGGGAGAAAAAGAAACCCAGAAAGGGAAGCCTGACACGTGGGCTGCTCTTCTCCTAGCTCAGGGGCATCTATCTGCTGGTCCCTGAAAAGGAGGCTGAGGGACTCAGGGGCTGAGCAGAGTTTTTGACATGTTCAGGTGACTAGGGGGACCGAAATTAAAGACCAAGACCCAGCTAGGAAAACAGGGTTCTGGAAACACCCCTCCCCAAGCTTTGTAAGTAATATAACTAAATGAAAATAGACTAATATCAAAAACTGAAGCTCAGCTTTGAATCTTCTTAATCCCTGATCAAATTAAAATCACCTGGAACTTCCAGAAATAAATATAAATAGTATTTTGAGGAAGATGACATTATCCTAGAGTTCATATTATTTCTGCAGCTTTTCATATACACTCACCGGCATTCAATCAATATAGCTAGGAATATGAAGATAAGAGGCCACAAAATATTATAGAAAACCAAGGGAAATAATGGGCCATAGAAACAGACCCATGGGGATACAGACACAGGTCTTATACAGATATAATGGATATACAGATATCAAATGTTTTCAGATGCAGTCGTGAAAACATCTATGCCTAATATGTTAAAGGAAATAAAAGACAATATGGAAAGTGTTGTCAGAAAACTGAAAATTAGGCTGGGCACAGTGGCTCACACCTGTAATCCTAGCACTCTGGGAAGCCGAGGTGGGAGGATCCCTTGAGGTCAGGAGTTCCAGACCAGCCTGAGCAAGAGTGAGACCCCGTCTCTACTAAAATTAGAAAAAAACCTAAAACTTATAAATTTTATTTTATTTTTTATTGTATATATGTTGACATTTTGTTATTATAGTTATTTTTATACCTTTTTGTTTTCACTTCTATATCTGAATTAAAAGAGATTTTATGCACAACTGTTACAGTATTATAATATTTTCTATGTGTCCACATAATTACCTTTACCAGCAACCTTCTTACATTTATATGTTTTTATGTTGTTGTTTAACAATTTTTCATTTCATGTTGAAGGACTGCCTTTAATATTTCTTGCAAGGCAGGTCTAGTGGTAATAAACTCTGTCAGCATTTTTTTTTCCAGAGGAAGTTATCTCTCCTTAATTTCTGAAAAACAGATTTTCTATAAACAAATTTTAGAAGTAAAGAATAAATCATTAAAATGAAGAATTCAATGGATGGGTTTAACAATACATTGGACATTGGCCGGGGGCAGTGGCTCATGCCTGTAATCCTAGCACTCTGGGAGGCCTATACGGGCAGATCGTTTGAGCTCAGGAGTTTGAGACCAGCCTGAGCAAGAGCGAGACCCCGTCTCTACTAAAAAAATAGAAAGAAATTAGTTGGACAACTAAAAATATATAGAAAAAATTAGCCGGGCATGGTGGCGCATGCCTGTAGTCCCAGCTACTCGGGAGGCTGAGGCAGAAGGATCGCCTGAGCCCAACAGCGTGAGGTTGCTGTGAGCTAGACTGACGCCACAGCACTCTAGCCCAGGCAACAGAGTGAGACTCTGTCTCGAGAAAAAAAAAAAAACAATAAATTGGACATCACTAAAAAAAATAATAAATGAACCAGAAGACAAGTCAAAAGAAATTCACAGAATGAAGCACTGAGAGACAAAAGGGTGGAAAAATGTACAAAGGAACTAAAAGACCTGAAAAGATCTAAAATACGGATAATTTGGAGTTCCACAAAGACAAAAGAAAGAATGAGGCAGAAGCAGTATTTGAAGAGACAATGACCAATAATTTTCTAACCACAGATTTAAGAATCACTGCAAACCCCAAGTGGACAAATACAAACAAAACCGCACCTAGGCACACTGTAGTACACTTGCTGAGAACCAAAAACAGGGAGAGAAATCATAAAACAGCTGGGGGGACGAGGGGCAGGGAGAGAAACCAGACTCGTCACCTTTATAAAAAAAAAACAAAAAAAAAAACACAAAACTCATAAGCCTTACAGTGACTACTCAACAGAAACAATGGAAGACAGAAGACAATGGAAAGATATCTCTAACGTGCTGAAAGAAAATAACTGCCATTTTAAAATTTTACATCCAGAGGATATTGACTTCAAGAAAAAAGATGAAATAAAGGCATTTTGCACTCAGAGAAAAACTTAAGAGAATTTTCCACCTGTAGAGCCACAGTTCACCAGCTCAGAGCAGCAGGGTCGGGAGATGGGTCATGGCTTGGCAAGAGAGAAGGTGAAGGACCGGGCACTGAGTGACTAAGAATAGGGCTTGCGTGTGGGTGTCTCTGAAGCCGACCCCAGCAGTGTTCTGCCCCATTTCTTTTGCAGCTGCCTCATTTCTTTAAAATGCCTATCAGGGCTCTTGTCACCTACTAGCCCTCTCTGCCTTGTATCCTCCCCTCTTATCAGCCCACAGAAATTCTACCCTCCCAACAAAAGCTAGCTTAAATCTGCTTTCAACCGTCAAGGCTTCTCTCACAGCGCTAACCACTGGACACTCCTGTCCTGTGGCATGTGTTGTCTCTGGACCCAGTCACCCAGTGTATCAACAAATATTTATTAAACACATATTACTGGCAGGGTGCGGTGGCTCACACCTGTAATCCCAGCACTTTGAGAGGCCAAGGCAGGAGGATCGCTTGAGGCCGGGAGTTGGAGACCAGCCTGGGCAACACAGTGAGACCCAGTTTCTACAAAAATTAAAATTAAACTTAAAAATTAAAAAACACACATATTATTAGAAGGAACTATGGTAAGTGCTGTGGAGGATTCACAGATGTGTAAGACATGATCACTGCCCTCAAGGAATTAATAAGTGAACTAAGGACAGGAGACATAAATCATATAAAGCTAACTAATAATACTATAATTATAATAATGAAAGACTAGGCAATAAAGATCAGAAGGCAGTGTATGATTAATTGCCAACTAAACTGACTAGCTCATACAGAATATATAAATCATCGTTAAATGGATTTGTAAGGGAAAGCTTTATGGTACACGGAGAGCCTAATGGGTGGGAGGCGCTGCCTAGGCAGGGAGGGAGAGGGGAGCCGGCAGGCCCGGGGAGCTACAAGGTTGGTGTCACCTGCCAAAGCAGGACTGAGGAAGATGTGTCTGCTGGTGTGGGCAGAGCAATGGCCTCTGCACCCATGCAGGTGGGGCCGCATAACAGTCAGCCGGCAGGTGACAGGCAAGCCCTGGGTGCTCCACACGGTCGCCTCTAATCCTCGCAATGGCCTAATCGGCGAATACCATTAGCCCCCCTGAGAGATGAACAAATGCACAGCCAAAAAGGTAACCCCCTCCCCAAAATAACATTAATAAACAAGAAAGAAAGGAAAAGAAACTGTCCAGGTCACCCAAGCCTCTAGATGGGAAGCCAGGATTTGAACCCGGGTTTTCCTGGAGAGTCTCAAGGGCCCAGCTAGAGTCTGGACTTGTCTACACAGGCTGCTAAAGACTTTGGAGCGCGCGCCTTGAGAAGAGCCATGTTTCAGTATCACGAGCCTTGCGAGCGCGCTCGTTGAGGATGGCGGTCGGGGGAATGCACGGAAAAAACACAAGTGATAACCCACTTACAGGAATATAATGGCTATTTTTAGTAGTCATTTTTCCTGGGTGCATAAGAGTCCTTCCCCAAATGCAAGTTCCTCTCACAAGTTCCTCACACTAACTTCTGTGTGCCTTTTCAGCAAAAATAAGAATTTCCTCACAAAATTATAGAAATGGACAGAAAGCCGGAGTTGGAAATTGAAAACCACCATCACCATCATCATCTCCATCATTCCCATCATTCCAGGGCTTACTAGGAGCCAAATGCAAAGCAAGTGCTTTTCACGCATTATCTCATTTAATCTTCCAAAGAGCTACCTAGGTAGGGTGTCTTACCTCCATTTTACAGATGAGGAAATGAAGCTGCTTACCAAGCTCCGCAACTATTAAGTGGCAAAATTAAACTTCAAATCTAGATCTGCCTGACTCCAAAGAGTATGCCAGTAACCTCTAGAGCAGTGATTTTCACACCTTTGATAACAACCCTTTAGAGGGTCGTGGAATCAGTTTATTGGATTCAGATCAGCATTACTGGATTAAGATCAGCACTTCTAATTTAATCTTAATTAACTACAATATAGACTATAAAATATGAGGGAGCACCCCAAATAAAGTGAGCATTGTTTTATGAAATTTTTGTTTCAATTTTATATCCTATTGTATCATACAGGTACTGTGGTCAAAAGAGATAAAAGCATCACCCAGGCTGCACTGGCTCCCAAGGGTGTGCAGACCTGCGAACGAGGACGGCCGGCAGCAGGGGAAGGTGCTGTGGGCAGTGGAAAGCAGGAGAGAAGGATGTAGGAAAACAAGGAGAAGAAAACCTAAGAAATACACTGACTGCCGGGAAGTAGAAATAAAATGTATAAAAGAAGCATCATGACATATGCTTGGCATGAAAATACCATGCTCAGAGCTAAGACAATATGACCCTGTACATTAGGGAGGGGGGCTGAGACCTTCCTATGTGGTCATGCTTAATTCTTCTCTGCCTGCAGTACTGGACTCAGTCTACATACTTCAGTGGGACCCTGGAGGAAGAAGTCAACACTTGCCAGTCAGGAAATCAGAAAGTCATTTAACATGCGGATGGAGTGCAGGCACAGAAAAAAGCATGCTTTTGAGTGTACATATCATCTGCACCAATACAAAACTGAGTTTTAAAAGTTTTGTCAGGTCAGGCGCAGTGGCTCATGCGTGTAATCCTAGCATTCTGGGAGGCCAAGGCGGGAGGATCGCTTGAGGTCAGGAGTTTGAGACCAGACTGAGCAAGAGTGAGACCCCATCTCCACTAAAAACAGAAAAATTAGCCGGGCATACTGGTGCACATCCATAGTCCCAGCTACTTGGGAGGCTGAGGCAGGAGGATCACTTGAGCCCAGGGGTTGGAGGTTGTTGTGAGCTATGATGACACCACAGCACTCTAGCCTGGGCAACGGAGCAAGACTCTGTCTCCAATAAATAAATAAATAAAAGTTTTCGTAAACTTAGGAAAGTTAATAAGCAATGGAAATCAATTGTGTCACATCCATTTTATAATTGCTATAATCCTTATTTCATATTTAATACATTTATTGTTTTATTGTATTGAACTTTAAAAAGATACATGTCATCTTATAGATTCATTTTTGAATGTATCAGCCAGGTGCAGTGGCTGACACCTGTAATCCCCAGCACTTTGGAAGGCCACAGAGGGAGGATCACTTGAGGCCAGGAGTTCCAGACCAGACTGGGCAACATAGTGAGACCCCATCTCTAAAAACAATTAAACAATTAAAAATATTGGCCAGGCATGGTGGCTTATGCCTGTAGTCCCCGCTCCTCAGGAGGCTGAGGCAGGAGGATCGCTTGAGCCCAGGAGTTTGAGGTTACAGTGAGCTATGATGGCACCACTGCACTCCAGCCTGGGAGACAGCAAGACCCTGTCTCCAGCCCCGTTTTCCTCATAAGGTTTTAAGCAATTCAATCATGAGTTCTCCTACTATGTGGATTTTTCAGGAAGAATGATGTGGCAAGACTGCTACCCCAAACACACCATAACCCAGTTACACTGTTCAGTTCTATTCAGATTAGTATCTCCAAACTGCCTATGCAACATTATTACCTGGGGAACTTAAAAAAAAATCCCTTAGCCTCACCCTGATGAGAATTTCCAAGGCTTAGTAACCAAGAATTTTTCTATTATCCTGGAGTAATTCTTATATGCAGCTGAGTGTGGGAATCACTGCCATTCAGTACCCATTAGCCCATGGACTTCCAGATCCCAGATGTCTAATAAACATCTTCAACTGAGTCTCGGGAAAACAGGAGGCCAATGGTGAATATATTTCATCATTAATGCATATGAAATTAAAACCCTAAAGTGCCTTTAATTACCACGAAACAAATTTCTCATGCTGAGATTCATTCAGATGATAGTTTTGCATATTTGCCATTCCATCCACAATTTTTTAATTAGGTGTGTTTTCTAGATCTTTTGAGAAGATATTACCATAGCTACTTTGCAAAAAATTACCCTATCTCTGACCACAAACAACTCTGGTCCCTGTAACAGTGTGATTCAGCCTCTGATAATAACGTGTGCTGCATCATCACCACCATAATCGGACAGAGAAAGTGACTTAGGGCCTCCCCCTGTGAGCTCAAAAGATCTATCACTGGTTCCTGGTTCTGCGGGTGACCAGTGGTCATTCTAGAGAACGATTCTTAATGCGGCCTAACAAGAACAGAAGTTCTTCATCCAGACAGTAAGCCTTACAAATGTAAGTGACATGTTACGTTCATGCAGATGTGTGCTGAGAGAGACCCCCAAAAGCTCTCCAAGGGCAGTTCCCTGGGGAACGTAAGACGCACAGTGCAAGAACTCCAATGGGAAAGCAGCTAGAGCTCTCTGCGACCTGAACTTGACCTCCCCGGCCCCGTGCCCGTTCTGTGGTACTCCGCCCACTGCCACTTCAGCACCCGGGGTGCAGTCTCCTTCCA
>NW_012145301.1:533582-555972 GCF_000956105.1 Propithecus coquereli
TTTTAGTTGTCCAATTAATTTCTTTCTAATTTTAGTAGAGACGGGGTCTCGCTCTTGCTCAGGCTGGTCTCGAACTCCTGACCTTGAGCGATCCGCCCGCCTCGGCCTCCCAGAGTGCTAGGATTACAGGCGTGAGCCACCGCGCCCGGCCTCCGCGGACCTATTTTGCTTTTCCCTCCTCAGCTCCTGGTTCCACTTCCCACAGCAGCAATCTCAGGCCTTTCCGTCCTCGCACTTCCCGGCTCACTTCCACCCTCATCAATCCGGGCAAACGAGCCTGCCTCTGACGCCGCAGAGCAAACAGAAGCCGCCAGGCTCTTCTTTCTAATGTCTGACCCCCCGCCCTCTTCACAGTTGTCTGGGTTTCTGGGACCTTCTCTCCTTTCTCAGACTCGGTGGGTGGGAACGCCACTCCGTGCCACAGAAACGCGGGACCTGTGAGAGGAGAGATACTGAAATTGATTTGGGGCCTACTGAGTTTGAGATGTCTTTGGGATTCCCAAAAGGGACGTCAGGTGGTCAATTAGATACGTGCGGCTAGAGCTCAGGAGAAAGGCCCAGCCTGGAAACATCCGACCATGCCTGTGAAGACTGTTCGGAGGCCGTCTCTTCGACCACGCCTAGCCTGCCCAACCCAAGACCCGCACCTGCCCCTTCCCTTGGATTCATGAAACACACTGCCTCTAACAGTTATGTGACATGTGTTTGCACTGCCTTCAAGCCTTCCTTTCATTTGTACGTGCTTTAATCCACTAAGACAAAATGCTCCTTTTGTGCTGGGAACCCGTGTTAACATCGCCACATATGTCGCTATCTGGGCCTACACAGTCTTGTTCTCTGCACCCAGCAGGCACCCAGGGAGTACAGACAGCACGATCCTGGAGATGCTTTGCAACAGCAGATTGTTCTCTCTCTGCACAGTCCAACTACTAGCTAGCTACATGGGGCCACTGGACACCTGGAATGTGGCAACCTTTGTCATCAATGATGGACACACACTACGAAGGCTGGTTCTAATCTTTCCAAATCACACCAAGTGGTCAGGTATCTGGTGGAAAGGAAATACCTGCTTCAGACACCGCTGTGGAGTTCCTGACATTGAAACCATTCTGTTTTGAGGAAAGCTTAGTTTTAAAAGGCCTGACGCACCTGCAAACTTAATCACCTTTCAGAACACCACGTGTTTGGGGGGCAGGGGGGACCTCTGTGTCAATAACTGCCTGATCCAGGTCTAGACCTGCAAGCCCTTGAAAACAACCCCGGGTGGCAAGTACAGAGTATCCCACACTCCGCCGTGAGGATATTAACAACAGTGAATGAGTATTAAGTGCTTAACAGCGTTAGACAAGTTCCAAGCACGTTAGAAGTATTAATATTAGCTCATTTGATTCACAACAATCCCATATGGTAGATACTACTATATCCCCATTTTGTAGGCGAAGAAACTGAGACACATAAGGTTAAGTGACTTGCCCAAGGTCACAGAGCTGCTGAGTGGTAGAGCTTGGGTTTGAACAGGAGTCTCAGGCTTAGCCTCTGGAAAGGAGGCACGCACATGCAGGACACACTGGGTCCACGTAACGAGGCGTGGAGGGCCCCATGCCTCCCTCTGAGCCCGCATCCACACTGAGAGCCCTACGGCCCGGCAAGTGCCCTTCAAGCTCTGGTGGCCAGGCCTGGTGAACAGGAAGCAGTTCCCCAACTTCCTTCACCCAGCCCCTCTTCCAGACACACTCCCTACCCCTGTTACAATAGTACCTGCTGCGTATCTCCTGGCCAACCAGAGCTGTTTTGTAGTTTGTACTTCCCCACTCCCATACTCCAAAAGAAAAATACTTCCCTACTCTCTAACCCTTCGCCTCCATATCCTGTTTAAGAAACCAACAGGAGAGAACCCGAGGGGGGGGGGGGTGTTCCTTTGCATTACTTGGGTGTATTCTCCAGTTGTTTCATTTTAGTTTCTGCTTCTGCCATTCGGCAGGGTCACCTGGGTCCTTGAAGGGTCTTTTGACAGCAGAGGGGGAGGAGTGAGTGCCCTGCCCCACCTATTACTGATTAACCCGGAGAGCTACTTCAGGAGCACAAGTAAGTCTCCTTGAAGGCTTAATGTTAATTTCACATTAACGTTTACTTAACGTACTGAAAGCCACTAAAGTACTAAGCATTTTTAATATTTGCCATGTCCACCTCCTGCCATTCCAGCGTCGATGAAGAGCAAACACTAGGCTATGAGGCCATTTTTGTTCCCCACTCTAATACCGATCTCATTTTTAGTATCAGGACCGCTAAGGACTGCACGACTCCCATGCCCAAAAGCTCTGCTCCAACCTACTCAGACCTCTCTGCACCCTGTCTGCTCTTTACCAGTCAACACCAGGTCACTTCTCTCCTGGACTTCAGGGGACAGTTTAAATCTGTCCTTCAGAGAAAGCCTTCCCTGCCAGTGTAGATTCAACTATGACCATAACTCCTGCTGAATGACAGCTAATCAGTCTTGTCTGACTCTTAGCTCATTAATTTGACTTCCTAATGAGTGATTATGACCTCCACAGGCCTGTCCTCATTTGTCACAGAGGAGGATGGTGGCCACAATGCAGGATCCAGGACGGCACTCGAGGTCTGACAGCCACTGTGACTCTAGGGCAGCACAGCCACCCAGGAGCAGGGTACAGACCAGGGAAGACCTCGATGACTCCTGTGTCCATCACGAGTGGGCAGGGAGGGAGCCTGTGGCAAGGGCAGCTTTGTTGTCACTGTACCTTATGTGAGATAAGGACAGGGGACATGTGACATGAAATGAGAGATCAGCCTGCCATCCCCTAAGAACTCAGAAATCCCCTAGTCTCCCCACCCTCTCCACACCTGTAGAAGCTGTTCAGGTCTTTCTGGTGATGGAGGGGGTCTCCATTGGACAACTGTCACCACTTCCCAGGACACTGCTTCAGACACCAAACACATGGGGTAACAGAATCCAAGATCCTTATGCCTCTGTTTTCTCCTCTGTAAAATGGAGCGACTTCCTCAGGGTTTGTGGTAAGGACTAAAAAAGATGTGTGAAGTGCCTAGCCTAGCATCTGATCAACAGTTGATATTTAATAACTAATAGTTTCCGCAGACACAAACTTATGGTCGAGGATATCCAGGGAGCATTATTCATAATAGCAAAATTGACCCAAATACCAGACAATAGGAAGATGCTTAAAGAAAATGTGGTAGAGTCAAATAATGGAATATTAGGACTATAAAAGTGCCCCCTTATCTGGACAAAGGGATGATTCGTGTCCTGGGCAGGATGAGGTGGGATATAGAGAGATTTCATCACGCTACTCAGAAGGGCGTGCAATTTAAAGCTTACAAATTGTTTATTTCTGGAATTTCCTATTTAATATTTTCAGACCACGATTGACCAGGGGTAATTATAACTGCTGCAACTGAAATCACACGTAAGGGGGACCACTGCATAGGAGAATATTTAATTTGTCTGGAATGCTCAGAACAGAAAGTGAAAAAAAAAAGTGGGGGAGGAGGAGTCTATTTAACCGTCAGGACAATAAAGGGCCGTGCACAAACTTCCAGGGCATGTGCGCCGCAGTGGTTTCCCGTGGCTGCTGGGCCCAGTGCTGACACAGTGCTCTCTCCTCCACAGCTCTGATGACACTCAGAGCTGCCCTGTCCACAAGCTCTCCACACTCAGGGAACTCAGGGCACAACCCTGGCTGACGACATGCGCCGAGATACAGTTGTTTGGCCTGGAAGTGAGCTCTGGGGATGGGGGGCGTGCCCCGACACCAGGCAGTGCTGAGCAGAGGCCAAGACGTTTCCTGAACAGCCCGATGTCATCACGACAAGTGCCATCCTGTGCTCACTCTAAGTCCTCGGTTTTCCAAGACAATCCTGATGTCGGCAGTGCTCTAATTTTAGATCAGAAAATAAGAACAATATGGCAATAGAGAACATTCTCAAAACAACTGAGAGAGTTTCATGCTACCCTTCCTTCCTCCTTCCCCTCCTTTATCGATGAGTTAGTCCAAAAGCCCATTAGGTGGAACTGAGCAAAGTACTGGGCTAAACAGTGTCCGCCTCCCCCCCCCCACCAACATTCATGTTCACCTGTGAATGTGGCCTTTGGAAATAGGGTCTTTCAGATATAATCACGCTAACAACATGGGGTCATGCTGGATTAGGATAGGCCGTAAATCCAACATGAGCAGCGTCCTTATAAGAAGAGGGAGACTTGGACACAGATGCACACAGAAGGGAGAATGCCATATGAAGACAGAGACAGAACGGGAGGGATTCGTCTGCAAGCCCAAGGACCGCCAGCAAGCACCAGAAGGAGCCAACCCTGCTGACACCTAATTTTAGATTTCTGGCCTCCAGAACTGTGAGAGGATAAATTTCTGTTGTCTTAAGCTGCCCAGTTTGTAGTAAATTGTTATGGCAGCCAGAGGAAACTAAAACAATAGACACTGTAGGGAGGGGCAGCGGCGGCCAGTGTGGGTGCTGGCACACAGGGGCGTCCGTCCAGGCGGCAGGGGCGGCAGTGGGACAGGAAGCCCGCGTGGGGCAGTGAGGAGAGACACAGGGGGAGACAGCAGCCCCGTCGGGGGCAGGAGCGGAGCAGTGCGGTGAGGAGGGCATCCTCATTGCAGCGGGCAACAGGGGGACACGAGATTAGACACGGACAGGCAACTGAGTCAATTATAAAGTACATCAAGGATAAAGGGACCCAGGCTCCTCACTCCTGGAGAAGGAAGTCACAAATACAGAAAGAAAGCAAGCTTGAATAACCGAGGGTGTTGGATTAGAATGGGGGGAACTGGTTTACATTCATGGTTTTTCATATATCCCAATAAATACAGAAATAAACATAGATGTCAAAAAGTATGTGTATGTGTAAATACATATATAACTGATATATATATTCTCTAACCCTATACACTAAGAGGGCCTGGGGGCAGTAATACACCAATACGCCATGAGCACGTGCGGCGCCCAAGTCTTAGTTTCTAAACACCATTCTCCATTCTCTGCTGAAAGGAATCAGAGCTTCTTAGAGAAATGGCTGAATCCAGAAGCAAAAGATAATTCTAAACCAGAAAGTTTACTTAATTACTTTGGGCCAGACAGTAAGGAGGTGCTCAAAAGATGACAGGAACATGTTAAAAGGAGACAGCAGCCAACCCGAAGGGGCTCCCGCTGGCCACACCTGAGACAAGGTGAGCATTCAAATAAATGACAGTATCTCTATCACTGAATGAAACAGCGGTCCACAAATTAGTAAAGAGTAAGATGAGAAAGCTTTCCCATAAGGTAGAATGCCAACAAATAACTGTAGAAGGAATGATGGAATTAGAAGACCAGCATTCAGAGTAGTAATTATTCAGTCCAGAAACATCGATGGATGTTCACCTGTGGGTGAAACGTGGATGAGAAGTGAGACACTTGCGAGATACTTACATAGCCTCAAAGTACCTCCCACAAAATATTTTTTATTGCAAAGGGGAAAAGAGTAACTTTACAATGGAAAAGCCTGACAGATACCTCCTTAATCAAAAGATCAAATGAACATCACCATTAAAAGGACAAATCAAAGTCATATACCACCCGTGAAGATGCAAGAAGAACACAGCCTCGCACCCGTGATGTTCTTGTAAAAAATGCATAACCTGGATCTAATCATGAGGAAACATCCAACAAACCCAAACTGATAGATATTCTCTAAGATAAATGACCTATAACTGTCAAGAGTGTCAAATGCATGGAAACAGAAGAATGATTAAAAAGGAAGGACACCTAAAGGCAACATCTGGCCCTTGATCAGAGTGTTCTGCTTCAAAGACATAATTAAGACATTTTTCTGGCAAACTTGAACAGGGTCTATGGATTATGTGGGACTAACACACTGATGTCAGCTTCCTGATTCTGGTGGTCATCCCGTGGTCGCGTTGGAGAGCATCCCTATTGTAGGAAAGACACACTCAGGTATTCAAGAATAATAGGACATCAATGTTGGCACGCTACTCTCCAAAGGTGCAGGAAAAAAAAATTCTTTGTATTAATACTATTCTGACAACTTTGGTGCAAGTCTGAAATCAGTTCAAAAGGAAAAGACTTGGTGAGAAAGACAATACCAAAGCACAAACGTGATTTGCAGTACAGAGGGAAGATGGCATCATTTCTGCAAATACAATAAACTCTAGAAAATCTCCTTTGTGGTGCTTAAATTAAACAGCTTGCCGTTTACTGTTAGTCTGTGCACCTGGATGGTGTCAATAAGCACATGTATCGATCACTTTATCTATCACCCACCCGGGCAGCTCAGTCAAGCAATAATTAGCTGAATGAGGAGCCTCTAAGCTTCATCTCCAGGGGAAGGTGCGGAATGATGGGCCATAATTCAACTGAAATCATCAGGTTGTGCAGAAAAGGAAAAATAAGACGACCCAAGAGCTTTCCCATGTATTTTAGAGAGGGCTCTCAGATTTTGGCACCAAAGATGTACCTCCAGTCAAACTTCTATACTGATCTCATGGAAGTAATTTAAGTTTTAAAACACAAAGCTGGTTTCCAAGTCACGTTACCTCCCCTTGGAGGTTAAGGTGGCAACAAAGGGAAACCTCCAGGAGCGCCATCTCTGGCGCCAGGGATTGCGCATCTTAGACATCTGCCCCCGACAGGCCCCACGCCACCATTCTCTGCAGGACATTTCAGAACAGCTCAGCTTTCCCCAGCACCCCCAAAGCTGGCATTCCCAGCACAGTTTCGTTTTCTAGCATGACAACAATTCCCACTCCCACAGATTTTCAAGCACTTGGCTCAAAAAAGACCCACCATGAGTAAGGGTTTTGCTTTTGGTTTCTTGTTTACAACTTTTTCTCAACTTGTGGAAGACAGAAGCCTGAATAACCTTCAGTTCTACTTGCTCTGACTTGGCTGAAAACTGCAGCCGCCACTTTGGCCTCAGAGGACCAAGCAGAGCACGCATTTACCATTGTCCAGGAGAACAGCCACTCCACTGTAAGAACAGAAAGTGAAACCAGCGGTGAAGAACAATTCCTTCCTTCAACAAAGACTGCACCCAGCAGCAGCCCAACCCCAACCCAGGATCTGCCCTGCAGCCAGAACACTCTCTTAACAGCACAAATAGGATCTTGTCATCGCCCTGCTTCAAGACCCACTGAGGTCACACGTGCAGGCTCCAGCTCCCTGTGCCTCTGCTGTCCTTATTCCCCAAGCCTCCAGCAGTGGGTCTGCCCCAAGGCTCCGCCCCTGTGGTTCGCAGCCTCAAGAGTGTCCCCTGTCACGGGCTAACTCTTTCTCATTTTTAGATTTTGCTTCCAAATCCCTTCCTCAGCAAGTCTTCTTTGTCTTCTGGGCCAGCCCAGGCCCCCAAGTTTGCGTGAGGACCAAACCCATTCTGCTTTGCCCGTCACTCCATTCCCAGGCCCCAGAGCACGGCCAAGCCCGATGCTCGATAAACATTTGTTGAATAAATAAACAATGAACTTACTCTATATGCCGGGCATCAGGAGAAGCTAAGGGGAACAGAAAGAGGGCTTGCAGCCCAGTAAAAGAAGCTCTGCACACAGGCCCTCACAATGAGGAAAGTGATGGGTGGCCATGGAAAGAAGTATGTGTAAATGCTGCAGGGAATTCTACCTAGGAAGGCAGCAGGGCATACACTTTTAAATTATTTCTTATAAACCACGCTTTAAATTATTTTAGGTTTTCAAGATATAATCTAGAATCATATTTATTTCAAAGTTTTATATATGGGAAGTCACTACAAACTCACCAGTACCACAATGCCCGTGACCAAGAACTAACTAACAGGTGGTCAGTATGGTGACCATATAACTTATCAGCCAATATGGAACACTTCTATAACTTACCAGCCAATATGGAACACTTCTATAACTTACCAGCCAATATGGAACACTTCTGAGTGTGAATGGGATCTCATTAATAGTTCAAGAGTGCTTTGATTTTAGAAAGGTGGCCAGATAATACGGCGCATTTACCATCAATATCTAGGGCAGAACCCCTTAATCCAACACAGTAATATTTCTGCAGCAAAACATGAACATTCACACTGGATAAATAAAAGCTATGAATAGTTTCATGTCAATTCAGGGCAGACTACACTGCCAAATGAGTCATGATAATAACTTTCAGTTTCAGAGCTTTTTGGATTGCAAACAAGGGATTTTGGACATGTGGTAGATTTCAAGTTATTTCTATCCTTGGAATATATTATTGTTATCACGCTATACAGGAAAATAAGGATCATTTTCCTTGAACTGTACTTACATTAGAAATTAATTTGGCATACACTATGTTAATTTAGTGACTAATAGCACCTTTTAGTTCTTTTTTTTTTTTTTCTGAGACAGGGTCTCGTTCTGTCACCAGAACAAGACCCTGTCATCATAGCTCACTGCAACCTCAAACTACCATGCTTAGCCTCCTCCTGCCTCAGCCTCACCAGTAGCTGGGACTACAGGCACATGCCACCAGGCCCAGCTAATTTTTCTAATTTTTATAGAGATTTGGTCTTGCTCTTGCTCAGACTGTTCTCGAACTCCTGACCTCAAGTGATCCTCCTGCCTCCGCCTCCCAAAGTGCTAGGATTACAGGCATAAGCCACGGCACCCAGCCACAGTTTTTAGTTCTAAAATGGAAAAGTTTAATGCAAACTGCTTCTGCCTATTAAAAAGTAGGAAAATACTTTCTCTTGAATACTTTTATAAAATTGAAAATCTTAAATAGCCACGTAAAATTATTTCCTTTAAGTCAGGTTTACCTGGAAATAACTATTTATGAGGTCCATGTCATCCACTGAAATGGATACATAAACTACTATTTCATTTAATATGAGCCCTGCTCCTCTACAGAAGCCATGGTGCAAAACAAACTAAATACTATAGTGACACAAATGCAAAGTTCCACAAGGAATTGTCTGGAAAGTTTACCTCCTCCATTTCTTTTATCACTTAATTTTGAATAAAGGGCAAATATGCCACTGCAATGTGAGAAGTACAATATACATTGAGCCGTATGGGTTCTACGGAACTTGGGTAGAAATTCAATTCAGAGATCCATGGGCACATACTTCCTCCTGGAGATGTGAAGAAAGAAAAAATACTAAGGCGAAAGGAGGGTCAAGATGCAGGAGCCCCCAGAGACCCCCCTACCATAAGGGCCAACATACTTAAGCCAGTTTTTACACTCACAGGCACTAAACCAAATTATACATAAACATATAATAATATATACATGCAAAGGTCAAAACTTGCATCAAAAACGATGTCCTCCTGATTTCTCAGTAGGCAATGGTGGGAGGGGACGTGACGGCAATGCCCATTTATTGAGCACCTATGAGGCACCTGGCATTGAACTCTACGCATGACCTCAGTTAACCTTCACAATAACCCTATGAGGTGAGTACCATTACTAGCCTCAGTTTAAGAAGAGGGAGCTGTGTCTTAGCCCATGCCAAAACTGGTTCTTGGTCACTGAACTCCATTATCATGAGAACCAAGAGTCCAAAAATGCGCTTCGACCTTTAGGGGTCTCCTTGGTAATATAAAACCTCTGGGGAATAGTATTTTTCTGCATGTGTCCTTGGTCCTTGAACATAAATTCGAGAAAGCTGATGTGCTTCCCAAGCTTTGCGTGGACACCACACTAGTTCTGCTGGTTGTCTACTCATGGCAGGAGCATGAATGGTCAAGCCCACAGATGAGGAAAAAAACACAAAGCCAGAACATTCACTGTGGCATTTCCCAACACTTTCTGCTTGGCTTGGTCTTTGTTGAGAGACAGAAATACCAATCACCCAAAACAAGGATGGAACACGAACGTAAGTGAGCTGTCTGGGACTTTTCCTAAAAGAGGAAGACTTTGACCCTATATAACCCTAGGGCCACACTGATAAAAAACAAACACATTTTTTGCAATCCATCACACCAAACCCAGCAGCAAAGATAAGCATGGGTTTAAAACCTGAAATCCCTAAACAAACTCTGCAAAACTTCCGCATTTGACATCCCTCCTCAGGTGATGTAGAAAAGCAAGCCAAGGACCCCAACATGCATGCCGAACACACACACACACACACACACACACACAAAAGGACAACATACAATAATCATTAAATATGTTGCAGATACAAAGGTAATATTCATTTTTGTAAAAAACATAACATGAGAAAGCTGTGTGAAGTTGCACAGATATATTACCTTCTAGATATTAAACATCTAAATTATGAAAATCAAAGAGTATTTTTTAATCTATCACTTTTTAAAAGAGAGTTTTTTCCCCTAGAAAAATTCATATAAGACAATTAGGATCTAAAAGGGTAGACTGACTTTTAAAAATATTTTATAAGTTTAAAATCATGCTGGGACGCTGGGGCATGTTTGGTCCCGGATCCCAGCGCCTAGATGGCATCAGCCTCTGCAATTCAGCAAAGCAAGAATCATGGACAGATTTCAAAGCATATGGACTCCAGCTCATACTGCATTTTCAAACCGTATTTCCATATGTTAAATGGGAAAAGAAGACATCTTATTTTTCCCTTAATCAGCATGTCCTCTGAGTCACTGCCTTTGCAGTACAAAGTAAAGCGACCTCCGAAAGGCACAGCTTCTCCTATCCGGAGTTCGGTAGAGAGTTCATTTAAGATTGTCCCTCTTTCCAAGAAAAGGTTGGTGTCCTGTGGCCATCCCTCTCAGCCAGCAGGTTTGCAAGCCGGGAACAGACCTCTCCGTCTTCAAGTACACCAGGAAAGAACAGGTATATGGAAAACGTACAATAAGATGGGGCACGCGGGGAAAGGGCAGACCCCAAAGTGAGACACATGCTGGCTGGAGGAGGAGAGGCCTGGCAGGAAATGGGCAGGATCTGAGCTGCTCATGTCACCCGGTCACCTTCCGCTTCCTTTTTACACTCCACAGACCCACAAAACTTGTGTTTTGCCCCAACAGCAACACAAAAAAGATAATGGCGCAACGTGTTCAGTACTTAAGTTTGAAAAGTCAAATAACAGGGACTCTTAAAGGGCCAGCTTACTGGAACTAGAATCTAAGAAAACCTATTTGCATAAAACAACAAAATTGTTTGCTGCCATCTGATTTCAAACTGATGACTTGGAAACTACCTTGAAAACCAATGCCTTCCCAAAAGACAGTTTCCTGAAAATAATTTGTTTTGAGAAAGGCTGACTTTGAAGAGCACTCTCTTTGTCCCTGGATAAGAATAAATGATCCCCTCCTCCCCTCCCTCCCCAGCCACAGGCTGCCTCTGACAGCTCCTTCTTGCTGCCACTTTCCCTTTGAGGATTTCCTTTGATTGGTCCCCCACTGCCAGGAGGCTCTCAATACAGTTACCTGTTGTTGTTGTTGTTACACAACCATCCATTTCAACTCTATGTTCAAATCAGCCCAAGCTCCAACACAAACACTATAAACTTATGCACTATCGTTTTCACTAGTTTGATTCTATTCGTGGAATAAACCATCCTGATTACCAATGAATTCCAACTGGAAAAGAAAGCCAAAATCGCTACCCACTCTAAGAACAGGAATACCCCGAAGCAAGAAGACATATTTCCCCTGCAAAATCCAGAATTATCTTCAAATATTTTTGAAAGATACTTACTGCCTCTCAACAATTTCCAAATGGCAGCCAGAAGAAGTTGGATTTGGTATCCTTTGTATTGTCACCATTTGCCCCTCTCTGCCAACCTCTCCAGGACCACAATGGTTTCTCTCCCCCTCCCCGTCGAAGCCTAATATGGTAGACAGAGCTCAGGTTTGGTATCTAGAACACCTACCTGGCTTCAAACCTCACCAGGTTTGAAACCGCTCCTAACCATAGCTTCCTCATCAATAAACAGAGATCTTAATAGCAACTTGGCAGAGCTACTGTGAGAGGAAACAGATGAAGAATAGTTTACATTAGGAAGAAAATTACGAGATGAGATTGCACTGGTCTTCCCTAAGATTCCCCAAAGAAATTTCAAATAGCAGAGCCAGTGTTCCACCCAACTGCAGGTAACTAAGCCAGATCATTCCACAGGGAGCGAGAGGGTATCCAGGATCCATCTCTGGGATAGAAGCATATTCTCCACCCTGCACGGTGCTGGCCAGACGAATCTTGCCAAACATCTCATCACCTCGCTGAAAATCCTTCAGCAGCTCCAAAACGCCCACTGAATAAAATCTGGACTCCTGGTCACCCTAATTCACCCCACCCCACCTCCCCAACCTCTTCTCCCACTATTCCTTCCATCTTATGATACAACCGAAGCTCATAGCTTCATGCACTTGAAAACAGGCTTATCTCTATATAAGGTCCTGTGAGCAGGCATCCCATCTCGCTCATCTTCGAACCCCCACATACCAGGCACAGTACCTTGCACATAATGATATGCAGTGATTATTTATTGATAAGAAAGTGGATGAATCCCTCCTGAAGAACCCACTGGGGGCATGGAGTGGGAGGAAAAAGGCAGACGGTATTAACTATATCCTGTGACAGATAAATTCATTACAAACAATTGAAATGCGAGGGAAACAAAATGACTGGAAAAAGCATGCAACCTAAAAAAGGATAATTTTACTATTTGCAGGACATTTTCTGGGTTAACAAACTTTAGAATGACATTCAAAAAAAAAAAAAAGCCTTCACAGAGCCAAGCACACGAAGAGCAGTATGCGCCAAACATTATACAAAGCTCTGTGGAGGAAACAGAGTTATTGGTTAATGGGTGTAGGGTTTCTGCTTGAGATGATTAAAAAGTTCTGGAGATGGATAGTGGTGATGGTGGCACAACACTGTGAATGTATTTAATGCCACCGAATTATATACTTTAAGATGATTACAATGGTAAATTTTATGTTATGTAAACTTTACCACAATAAAATATAAGAATAACTTAACAGGCATTTAGGAATTCACTACTTGCTGCCATCGTTTCCCTCAGTCCTCTTATGCACAATAATTATTCTTTAATTGCAGACAACTTAAAGTATTCACTATGGCCAAAACCATACACACACACACACACACACGCACGCACAGAAAATGATGCATTTTCAAAATTAAGTAAGGGCCACTTTCCCCTTCCTTTCCTAGTCATGCAGACCTGGGTTTTCCCAGCACAACCTCCAGAGCGACTGCGGGCAGAAGGACTTACTCAGCAGCACTTCCGGTTACAGTGTCTACCCCGAGAGAAAGGGAAGCAGACAGTGGATTTAGCCACATCAGTTTTCCTGAATGACAAAAGACACCAAACAGCTCTACATACCAAACTGAATGTGGAAAGATTGTGGAAAAACACAGTATGTTGTTTGATGGCTATTTTACGATCTAATAAGAATCTGCTTTTCAAAAAATAAAATGTATACACTTGGAAAAAAATCTGTCACATGAGCACTGTGGCTTCCCCTACAATCTGAGATGACCCCATGAGGCCCATGGACGAACTCCAAAAGGGATTCACAGATACCTAAAATCACTGCTGGGACTGTCATCTTAGTTGCTTAATTGCTTGATTCTGTTTTGTCTATCTGGATAAATTCGGCTCCTGACTATGAAGGAATGCAGATCATCTACCTACCTAGCCAACTCAAATCCAAGTTGATTGATTACTTTTCTTCCTTTTTAGACTTCCCTGTACATATAGTTAGCACTGAATGAACATCCATTCAATAAATGACTGAATGGGTAAATGATCAGCACAGGCAATTGTTTCAGTTGAGCACCCTTCTCTACCCCATCTCCCAAATTGCAACCTGAAAAAGTCATAATGCATTAAAAGCACCTGTAAGAGAAGCAAATCCTCTCTGATAATATTTTAAATTCACCCTGACCTCATGACTCATCAGTAATGACCACACCCAAAAGTGGAAAGAGCAGTTCACCGACATTCCCTCCCAGGGCCTCCCTTACAGACTCCCCAGATTTCCACCTTCACTCTGCAGGGCAGAGAAGAAAGGGGATGGTGGCCTCACTGTGGGTCCTTAAGAGCACTAGACCACCCCACATCCCCAGGTGCGTCCTCAGGGGCAACAGCCTCCAATCTTACTTCTCTGACCCGGGTCTTCCTTCCTACCTTGAAGACCTTAACATTAAAGGTCAGCTAAACAGAGCGCGTGAGTTAAATTTTCCCATATGAACAAAAATCCCAACATCCCAAGAGAGAGCCAATAAAGATTTACCTCCAGGATTATTATTTTAAAGTGAGATTATACTTTTCTGTTCTTCTGTCAGTTGCAAATCCCCAAACCTACTAGAATTCACTTAAAACTAATCTACAGTGTTTTCATTGGAAGAAAGCAATCAGGAAAGCTCTGACCCGCTGAGCAGCTGGGAATTTGGTTTGCTGGAAGGTTTGGTTTAGTCTTTATTTTTCTAGCTGCTGGCCCTGCTAACATGATTCCGTGAAGGTCGCGTTTAATCTTGCAGAGAAAAGCTACCTAAGCAGTTCTTAGGTAGACTTCAGTAAAAATAAATTGCCTTGGCTCTGTAGATAAGTCTGTTGCTTCAACCCAACAATTACAGTCAAAGAGAACAAATGAAGGCAACTGTAAAATACCGTACTTGATTTCAAAAGAATTTCACTGCACAGACATGATGGACTGTAAGTGTTTGTTAATGACAAAGTTATTGTTAATAAGGAACTCATGGAGAAAGTAGCAGCTCCCAAATCTATCTGAAGTTTATCACCAAATATAGCTTATTTATATGCATAAGAAGACATCAGTACCATCATTGGAACTTGATGTCTAAGGAATGGACTGATAAGATTTTTTTTGAAGGTTTAAAGTTCTGGGTACAAAGGAGAAAAACCAAACAATTTTTCTCCTTCTTGGTGCTGGACCCGTAATACAAAGTGACAAATCCTAACGCAAAGTGACAAATCCCAAATGTTTAAGTGCTCAATTCATATACCATTGGGTTTCTAACACAAGGTAGATCTGTGCCATCCCTCTCTTGCTGGAATTCAGATTTCCAAGCTAATCTTTGCTTTACAGCTGAAAATCAAATCAACAAATATTTATCTAGTTCTTAATGTGTATCAAGTACTGGTGGGGAAGGCAAAAAAACAGGACACCATCCTAGTTCTCAAATAACCTTACTGTGTAAGTGACATAAATGGGAAAATCCAAGTAATCAAAGATTTTCACAACAGTTCATGAGTGTAGAAAAAATTCATCAAGGTGTACACAGCTAATCATCACCATAGGAGTGGGAGATATAGTTTGTTGCTTCAGTGGAAATTCGGATCATTTTATTGTTTTAGGCTAAAGAAATCAGGCATGGTTTGTGGGGAGAGGCACAAGGAGATTCCTACAGTTATGACCAAAACAACCATTCTAACTCTGCTTTCCTCCAGTCCTTTTAGATTTCATATTAAAACCGTCCCCTGCATTTCTCTTCATGCCTTGCTTCATTTCCTAACCCTGCATCAACCTGTACGGCAGCCGCCAGCCACGTGTGCCTACTGAGCACCCAAACGTGGCGAGGCTGAATCAAGACATGCTGTAGGTGCCAAAGACATTGGATACCGAAGACTCAGTATGAAAAAAGAATGTAAAATATCTCATTAATATTTTTACATTAATGATGTACCAAAGTGATAATATTTGGATATAATAGGTTACTGAGATACACTACCATTAATTGCACCAGCTTCTTTTTACTTTTCTAAGTGGCTACTAGAAAATTAAAAATACACATGTTGCTCACACTATATTTGTATTGAACAATGTTGTCCTAATCAATACTTTTTTTTTTTTTTTTTTGGCTGTGCTTCAGCATTCAGCCTCTGAACTCCTAACAGTTACCCTCAACCCTAGTTTTGTAACAATCCAAAAATGTCTCCATATTCATAAAAGAACTGAAACCCTTCTAATATGTTTTCACCTACAAATTAGGGGTCAGGAGTCTTCTTCAGTTGTGAAAAGTCAGAGGCCACACTCTGATTAAGTCACACCGTCATTCTTCAAAAGGGGACCTGTAAAGGTGTGTGGGGGAATAAAACTTTCCCCGGTTCCTCAGAGCTCCTGTAACATGCCTTAGTCTCCTGAGACGCAGGAACAGGTATGATAGCAAGATAAGGAATGTCTAGGATATAAAGATAGGGAATGTTTGCTTTCACCTCCCCTACAAACATTTTCCTCTCCATATACCATGAGAATTAGACTGTAGCTATTTGCCTAAGTTACATGCTCTTACCCAAGAGGGCCAAATAGTTACAGCCTGGACTAGGTCCCTAGTTTAAGTTCCCAAGGTGCTAGGAAGACCTATCTTCCTACTCATTTATTTCAAAAAGGATGAAGTTCAGACCTTGGGGACATCCCTAGGTTATAAAAATCTTAGGTTCTAAAAGGTTAAGATAAGAACCCTGGATCCTTTCCATCCCATCTCAAAGGAGCAAAGGTTCCTGTTTGTTTTTTCTCTCACTCTCTCCCTGTGGGAGGGGAGAGGCTACGGAGTGTAACCCACTGCCCTGTTCCATTAATTTTTAGCATCGCCTGAGGGTCTAGGTGTAGGGGACAAACCTGCAGTGTCACTCTGGCCCTAGCCCTGGTTGTAAACATCAATAAGAAACTCTTTTCTCCTACCCAGGTGTCCTGTGCTTCTGCAGTCTTCCTATTTATAAAGGACCTAACCGCAAAGTGGGTAACATCTCAGACCCTTCATGTTCTTGACAAAACATCATGTCCCAACCTCGCCAAGGAGCCACCAGTGTGTCTTCAAGTAGTAAGAGCCGTCATGGAACAATTGGCACCTTCTAGCACTGGCTAGGAAGGCCCGGGTTCTAGGACCTGGTTCCATACGTGGAGGCAGAAAGACCCAAGAAGGGCTAAGTCCCACACAACATCCTCCTCAGCTCACCCCATTTGCTTTTCCTGATCTTACCTCTACCAGAGGTGAGGTCAGAGGGAACACGTAAGGACTGTCTTGAGACTACTTTTCTGGTTACAAGAGCACCTGTGCTTGTTATTTTAAATTTGGTAAATACAAAAATGTTTCAAGGATAAAAAAAAAGCCAAACACCCACTATTCCACCATCAAAATGATATGTTTTCTTCTGGGATTTTTTTAAATGTTGTAGACACAGATACACACATACGTTTTTAAAATAAAATTAGGAGCACAATTTAATATCTTTTTCCCCCCCATCCAACCAACATACATCATAAATATTTTCCCATGATTAAGTAGGACTCCAAAACGTGAATTTTATAAGCTACCTATACTCTGTGTGGATGTGTCATAATTCATTTAAGTGTGTCCTATTGTTGGATATTTAGGTTGTTTCCAAGTTTTCACATAACAAAAGCTAATTCAATAAACATCCTTGTACATAAATCTTTGCTCCCATCTCTGGTTACTTCACGTAAGTAGGTTCCAAGAAGCAGAATTACTGGAACAGAGAGTTTAACATTTTTAAGACTTTAAGTATTTAACACCAAGTTAAATTCCAGAAAGTTTATTTCAATTGTGCAATCACAACTAGAGTCAGCGGGGAGTACTAAAAGTCCAAACCTGTGACCTGCAATACCCAGTTATGGCATTCATATGTCAACCTTAACCTGTGCCATCTGTGTCTTTCTTCAGGAAAACACAGTGTTGGCCCATTTTATTTTCCTGATTCCATATTTACCCCCTACAATCTGAATATCCCAATTACACTGATTTTTATCTTTACAAATTATATGAACGTATTATCACATGTACCCTAAAAATATGTATCAATTATGTATCAATTTTTAAAAATTAAAATTATACATCCGATAAAGGGCTAATATCCAGAATCTACAAGGAACTCAAACAAATCAGCAAGAAAAAAAAACCATTAAAAAGTGGGCAAAGGACATGAACATAAGTTTTTCTAAAGAGGATAGATAAATGGCCAAGAAACATATAAAAAAATGCTCAACATCACTAATCATCAGGGAAATGCAAACTAAAACCACAATGAGATATCACCTTACCTCTGTCAGAATGGCTATTATTAAAAAGTTAAAAAACAATAGATGCTGGTGTGGATGCAGAGAGAAAATAATGCTTATTCTGTGTTGGTGGGACTGCAAATGAGTACAACCTATATGGAAAACAGTATGGAGATTTCTCAAAGAATTAAAAGTAGAACCACCATTCGATCCAGCAATCCCACTAGTGGGTATCTACCCAAAGGAAAAGAAGTCATTTTATCAAAAAGACACCTGCACTTGAACGCTTATTGCAGCATAATTCACAAACAAAAAGATGTGGAAATAAACCTAAGTGCCCATCAATTCATGAGTGGATTAACAAAATGTGGTATATGTATATCATGGAGTACTACTCAGCCAAAAAAAGGAATAAATTAATGTCTTTTGTAGCAATTTGGATGGAAGTGGAGACCATTATCCTAAGTAAAGTATTTCAGGAATGGAAAAACAAACACACCACATGTTTGTTTTTGGAACTAAGCGATGGGCACACACGGGCACAGAGATAAGTGAAAGTCATGAGAAATCAAGAACGGGGGCAGGGGAGGATGGAAGGGGTAAAACCCCACCTAACAGGTACAGTGAACACTATTCGGGTGATGGGCACACTAATAGCCCTGACTTAAGCATTATAAAAGCTACCCACGTAACAGAAACATTTGTACCCCCTTAATATTTTGAAATTAAAAAAAAAAGCTGCAAACTGCAAGAAAAAAGAAAAATAATTGAATGGAAATGTCCATATCACTCATTTGATATTTTGTCAATTTGTTTACTTTTAATTAACTTGAAGTATACCTCAAATGTGAGCTTGGACAGGCCTTTTGAGTTAAAATCCATATTGGAAAAGAAATAAACCTTGAACGTCCTGCCAAAGGTATTTAGAAATATATTTCTCACAAGATTAAAGCTGAAAGTTCAAAGTAACTGCAGTTTACTCCAACAATACATTTCAGAGAAACTTTGTTATATCAAACATTTCCTTATACTTGACATTGATTAAAATAGAAAAGGCCTCATCTAAAGGCTTGTAAAGTGACTTTTCCTCCATATAATATTTTCCTGTATGTAATGTTCAAAAAGTGTAGTGCCCTGGAAAACATTACAAAGGATTTTCCTTGTCAAAACAAACAAAAAAAAATTTTTTTTTTAATTTTTTTAAAAAACCCTTACCAAGGAAGACCAACATGGCAGGAGGGAGGCAGGCCTAAGGCAACTATTACAGTATTTCTGATAAATTTTATTGACACGTATCTTCCTCTGGGAGCCCAGGGTTGCCTCCAAAGGCAATTTTAGATTGAGTCTGGGGCCTCACACAGTGGGTGCCAATTCCATCCTCAACAGCACTTCAAACCAGCGCAGCCGTAAATTCTGAGAAACGCATCGTTAGGCAAGTTTGTCATTGTGGGAACATCACAGAGCGCACTTACACAAACCTAGATGGTCCAGCCTACTGCACACCTAGACTAGGTAGTACCATCTATTGCTCCTACGAACCTGTGCAGCATGTTACTGTACTGAGCACTGCAGGCTGTGGACAACTGTACACGATGTGTATCCGTGTATCTAAATACGGAAAAGGTATGGAAAAACGCAGTATTGCAATGTTACGGGATCCCAGCATACATGCAGTCCATCATTGACCAAAACGTCATCACACAGCACAGGACTGTACCTCTGAGGCGTCTTCAACCATGCCCAAGTGACAACAGCTCAGTTTCGTGTCTCCTTGTATGAAGTCAGCTGATGCCTAGCAGGTTTCCCATTGGACTATATTATCCCCAGGATAAAAAGGTCTAACCCCAGAGTCAGAAACAGAGGGTCCTTCAGTCTTGCAACTGGTCCATAAGTTACTATTAATTGACCACCAACTTGTTCCCCACACCTCCAAAACTCTTTCAGTGACATCTCTTTAAAGGCAGAAAATCTACCTGCCTACTCACTCACCTCTTCTCTCTGTCCCATGCAAGAATTCAGGAGGCACTCTTCTACTCCCCACCTGTGTTTTTCCTTTGTCATCACCCCACGCCCCAACTCTCACTTTCCAACACCCTCCCATTCCTATCCCGTACCCCGCACACCTGTCATAGCCAGCAGTTAGCACACCCTTATCACCACCATACTTTTTCTCATCTTCTTCAATAAATCTAGGGTAAGGAGAACAACAACAACAACAAAAAAATGCTCTTTCGAAAATAACATGGTAGACATTAACTGAAATAAAGCAATTGGTCGGCAGATTCTCCTCAGGTCAACCACAGGAAATGGGAAAACCAGTAGGATTCTAAGCTTGTGGGGCCAGGATGGCATAGTCCACCTACAAAGCACTTCTTTGGATCTTCCAAAACCCTGACACTCATAAACTCAGTAAGAACAAATTAAAATGTAAACTCATCTTTCCTTTGATCACATTAGGTATGCAAATATCAAATGCTATTAAACAGCAACAGATTATTAAGTACATCCGAAAAGAAAGGATTTACGAAGATTACATAGCAAGTAGTTAACTTTCAAAACTGTTTATCTAATGAAAACTGGACAGGCTTTTATCACATAGAATCCTAAATCAAGATATTTTGTTGAACTAAATTGGTCTTGCCCTTGAGATAAAAATACTCAGAATCTATCATCAGAAAAAAGCCTCAGGAGCCTTCTGTTTCTCACACAGAAACATTCTTTGCTCAACTCTAGCTCTTTCCTGCTTATCAGAGCTGAATACTGAACTGATAAAAGGGACAATGAGCCAAAACAGAAACAAAACAAAGTAAAACAAAACAAAACAAACGAAACAAAACCCATAACTCTCTATGGCCTTCCTGGACAAAGAAAGAAACTCATAAAAGGAAGTCCTGTTGTCTCTTCAAAGTGGAAAATTCAACACAACCATAACACAAATACCATTTTTGTATGACAAGCAAGGTCGACTTGGGCAGAGCCAACAGAGGTGAGCACAGGCCCCCTGTTCAAAGCACTGTTTATGCTGTGGAAGCAGGCTCCAGCTTTTGCTTTCCTGCCCAGCACGGCCTCTGAGCCTAGGGAAAGATCAAAGATTTGGCCTGGGAGGAGATCCTTGAGTCAGTGGTTCTAGGCCTTTGCTCACACACCTGAGGGGAGTGGGGGACAGGCATCCAGCACACGGTGTGACTAGGAGGCTTCCTGGGGGAAGGAGGGGCCCGGAGAGGAAGGGCTGCAGACAGTCTCTAAACCAGGGCCCTACATGGTTTCTAAAAGTCCCTGCTCACAGGTGATTTCGATAACACACCTAAGTCCTGTCCCCTAAGGATGACAGAACTATCTAACCACATTTTCAGATGTGAAAACTAAGGTCCCAAAGGGGGAAGTGACTGCAGAGCTAAACGTCAACTCCAGGCATCTAAGTTCCTGCACCTTCCACTACAGAGTCTTGTACATAGCGGGTGTCAAAAAATATTTAATAAGTTAGTAAAATAATGGCACGATGTTTATGTGTATTTAAGAAAATAATTGCATGTGTTGATACATTTAACAAAATTATCCATTTAAAATAATTGCATGGGGTCCCCGGGTCCCTAGCAGAACTCAAAGTTACCGATGGAGGGTCCTTGGCTAGTTTTAGTCCCTTGGGAAGCCTACCAGGATTGTGAGTTTATCTCACAGAGCACCGCCCAGGCTGTCTAACACACTAAGTATGTCTATTTTCAGCTAGAATGAGACCCACTAGATTTGATGATACTGGTTTTCTCAAGTCAATCAGGAGTTCTGACTGGAAGTCATAATGTGTTTCTGAGAAATAAAAATGGGCACATGAAGTCTTCCTAAATAAACACAATTTGTTTCAGAGACAGTTTGTCAAAAGATGGAGCTTGGGGGGCGGGGGGGAATCATTTTTAAGGGATCCTTGAAGGGAAATGCCAGAAACCACAGGCCTGCTGCTTGCTCTGAATCCAGAGGGGCCCAGAAGAAGTCCCCGGGACAGGGCTACCACCCAGCATCACACACCTGTGGGCTGGGCTTCCTGGCTCTGTGTTCCCTTGGAACTTTATAAAAAATATTGGCTTCGGGTTTAAATCTGGACCTTACACACTGCTAATTATTCTTTGTTGATAAATAAAAGTTTAATTAAACCTCCTTACTTCCTTTCCATCAGCCTCCCCCACCACCAGAACCACTCTTCTACTCAACCCACTGTGCACTAAGCTGGCATTATGCACCAAATATTGACCACACTCAGGCCAAAAGGGGGGCGCCAATGGGGCAAAAAGAGGTGGAAAATCCTGGCCTCCTACCCTATGTAGAAAAGAACATGGTGTCGCATACAGATGGAAAGAAGAACTGAATTTTATTAATAATAACCGATATTTCACAGCAATTTATTTTTTTACATATTATTTTATATT
>NW_012145301.1:556512-567473 GCF_000956105.1 Propithecus coquereli
GTTAATAGTAATCTGATAGAATTTTGGAAGTTAATGCCTTACACATTTGTAGATTGCTGTAATTTATGCAAGTGTTCTTTCATACACAGTATCTCAATTGTTCACAAAAGCAATCCTGTGAGATATATAGTTAAGTATTATTACCTTCCATAGAACTAACACCAAAAGGTAACTACTGCATTTATTTTTTGTTGTTTGTTATCAGTTCATCAAAGAGAATGCAACCCTGAGTGTAAACAGGTTGCCTTTCTTGTTGTCAGTTGAATACTCAGAGCCTTAACACTGTGTCAAGCACAGGGTAAACGTTCTACAAATATTTATTAAATGTATAAATAAATTCCCTTGTCTGCTTTAAGCCCTTTTTGGTATAAGGCACATATGGGAAGCATGACCCAGATACCCCATTTACAGTTCAGTGTTCTGCTCACTATCAAAAGGAAATTATGTAGAAATGCTCTAAAAACAAGAGTTTATATCAGATAATGTTAAGAATAAAAATACAATATCCTTAGTAACATAAGAAAACTGATGCACATCAAATGTTGAACGTCCAAAGTTTCAAATTTGTCACCACTAAATTTAAACATCTTTAGCTCTGGTATATTGAATATTTTCCTAATAAAGTATTTCAGAAAGCAGAATAAGAAAAGAGTGGGACCATGGTTCAGACCTGTCATTACTTTATGACAACCATTTGTTTGCCATAATTTGGTTCCAATCTGACTACAAATCCTTACTTCCGACTGACATATGTGGAATTACCTCTAGCTTTTACAGGTCAACAGAAAAAAAAAAAAAACTCATTGAGAATGAAATATGTAAATGTTTAATTTTAAGAAGCAGTTACAAATCATAACAGACAAGAACTCTTGGATCTAAGTCAAGAGACCAAAAGCTAACTTCTTACACAACAGGATAAGCTATAAATTCTAATCATTCACTAATTACAGTGAAATTCTGGACTTTGCCACATCAATCAATAGATGCTCCAAGGTTGCCCCTGGAGATGCCAGTTTAAGTCCCAAATATTCCATCTGCTCAAGTTTCCTCAGAAAAGACAAGTTTTGTCTACAGCCGTGCCGCCCTAAACGCGCCCGCTCCCGTCTGACCTCAGAAAAGACAAGTTTTGTCCAGGATTTTTTAGGTTTCTATTTTCCCCCAAAAGAAGAACAAAGAAGGGTTGGGAAAATCATTGAGTCCTGAATCTGGGTGCGTGAGAAAGTTAAACAGGATCACCCTGGGGGGCTGGAAAGGGAGCCTGCATCTGTCCAGCGTCAAGACCATGCACCACCTGAGCCTCACCCCAGCCCCTGTCTGCACCTGCCCTGAAGCGCCAGAAAGTGCAGGCTGCTAAGTTCCAACGTTACTTGCAGGCAATCTGAAAACTAATAAATGAGTGCAGGCTTGACAGCAGCCTTAGTGATTCCTGAAAATCTACAACAGGAAATCTAACTATCCTCCCCCCTGCCTGGCCATTCATCAAAAGCAGACCGAGTCACTGCCACAGGGAGGCCAGTGGCAGAAGACAAATGCCAGCACCACTTTTCCTCATTTAGAAAGACTCGGCGTTTTCTTATTCCATAACCAAGGACAAGAAGCAGCTGGAGGCAGGAGACTGAAGAGGGAGGGGGTAGGTAATATGTCCCCAAGTTTCAAACACTAAGGGGTTAGAAACGAGTGAAAGCCACCTCGCTAATATGTGGCTACCTGGACTACCAGTCCCAGGGGTCACATTTACAGCCGTTCACCGGGGTCCTGCCTACGCCGACTGACCCGGCGTTGCGCCCCGCTCGGGCTGCCAGCCTCGTTCCCTCCCCCCCGCCCCCCTTCTAAGGACCCGGGGCAGAGGGAGTTGCCAGTGCGTCCTGGGGAAGGGGATGAGTTTCAGCCGAAGCCCTTCCAACTTGGCAAGGCTCCCCGAGCCCTCTCGGGCGCCGGCCCCCCGGCCGAGCCACTGGGAGCGGGCGGGCGCCGCGATTGGCCGCGGCCGGCTTCACTCGGTGGGCGAGCCCGGCCGGCGGGGCGGAAAGGAAGTGGCGGCCGCGGCTTTGCACCAACCATGTTCGGCCAGCCGGCGAATGTCACCCGGCGCCCAGAGCCGGGTCGGAGGGCACGGGGCGGGCACTCACGTCCCCACCCCGCCGCAGCCCGCACCCCTGGACCCCAAGGGGACGCCGGCCCCCACGCCTGCCCGCAGGGCGCCGCTCTGTCCCCGGAGGCTCCCCGCCCCCACCTCGCCCGCTCCGTAGCCGAGGCGGGTCAGGCCCAGCGCGCGAGGCCGGCCCGGGGGCGCCTGCGGGGACCCGGGGGCGCACGGCGCTAGGCCGCGGCCTGGGCAGATGACCCCTGGGCGCGGCGCCCTACCGGGAAGCGCCGCCCGAGCCCCTCGCGCGCCGGGACAAGTGCAATGACAAAGCCCCAGGGCCAGGCCGGGTGCTGGCCGGCGGGAAGTAGGACGCTGCGTCCCTTCCGAGCGGCGGCGGCGGCCCAGCCCCCAGGAAGCGGGGCGCGTCGGCCAGGCCCGGCGCCCTGCCGCGCTCGCAGCCCGCCCTCCGGCTCCGGCCGCTGGCACCCGACGCCCGCGACCCTACCCCTAGCCCGGCGGCGGGCGGGCCCTGGGACTGCTGCGGGGCGCCCCATCAAGTTTCCTTCGCCGCGGCGGGAGGCGCCCTCCGGGCCAGGGCGCGGGCAGCCAGGCGGACGGCGGGTGCCTGCTCGGTGTGGCTGGAGGCTGCCCGCGGAGAGGCGCCGCCGCCGGGCTCCGAGAAGGACCAGCTCCCCTCCTTCGGATCTGCTGGCGACGGTGGCTGTACACACACACGTGCACACACACACATACACACGATAATTTTGTTTTAAATGAGGCCCGACTCCAGAGGACCTGCACCCCCATACACAACACCTGGGGCACAGAATCACACTGAGCAGGTCTGTGTCCATGGAGCCACCTCTCCGCATCTGCGAATCCAAAAGTGAAATTAAACCTCCACCAACCTCCTCCTCCTCCTCCCTCTCTACCTCCTCCTCCTCCTCCTCCACCTCCTCCTCCTCGCAGCCTCAGCAGCCCCTGTAGCAGCAGCAACAGCAACAGAACCTGCTTCCCCTAAAATCAGATGATCCATAATCGCGCCGACTGTTCCTCCAAAAATCGGTATTAATATTTATGAACCCCGGCATTTTCCGTCTGCAAAACACCGTGTCAAAGCATCAGGACACGCATACACACACAGCCCCTCCAGCCCCCATAAACATGCCCTCGAGAGAAACACACGCACAGTCACAACTATTATTTGAAAAATGTTACCTCTCAGTGTGCTTTTTTTCACGCTACCAGTACAATTCCGCAAGGTATAAGTGTTGCTAGGGTGTGTGAAATGGAAATGAAAGCCCGTCAGTTGAATAATCGCAGGAGCAAAACTAAAAGTTACTCCCCGGCTTGCCTGAGAACAGTCCAGATCGAAAGCAAAACAAGGAGAGGAAACTGCGAAGAGCTGAGGATGGAAATCCCCCCACCCCCCGCCCTCCTCCCGGCCTCGCTCCCTCCCTCGCCTCCCCTCTCCGCCCTCCTCCCTCCGCCCTTCCTCCCCAGTGTTTGTTTCAAGCTTGTGCAACCGGGAGGTGGAGGCGGAGGGAGGGCGCGAGCGGCCGGGCCGGGAGGTGCGGAAGTTCGCCGCCGCTGTTCATTGGCAGGCAGCGCCGCTTTCATCATTTCTCGGAAAAGTCAATTTCATTTTCACTTCCCCTCGTCGCGGCGGCGGGAGCAACAAGCGGCAGCTCGTGAGTCTGTGGCTCGCGCGCAGGAGCTCTCCCCTTCGTCGCGCGCACACCCGAGTGGGGGGCTGGGGGCGGCGGGCGCAGGCTGCGGTCAGGCCAGAGGCTAGTGGCGGCAGTGGGGAGAGCGGGGCCCGACGCTCCATCCTAAGGGGTTACCTGAAGGTTGCGACGTAGGGACGAGGAGGGCGTCCCATCCAGTGAGGAGGGCAGATAGACGTAAGTGGTGTTGAGAACCGCTGTTTTCAGAGTGAATGAAAATTCATTTTGCAACGCTGCCCACACCTCGAAGGAGTGAAAGGAACAACCAATCGAAAAGACGGCATTATTTGGAATCTTATCAGTGTTGAGGGTGTAACCATTTGATGGGCTGCTGCCCTCCCTGACACCACTTGGCGCCCGGTTTAGGATCGAGGACGATAAGGAAGGCCTGTCCCTTGTAAGTCACAGCCAAACACTGCAAGAGTAGTTATCGTCTGTGCAACAGAAGTTCCCTCACTGCAGGGTGAGATGACAAGGATGTGAGTTGCTTTTACTTAAAGACGTCGTGGTCTGGCTGGTCCTGGAGAGAAGCACTTCCAGCCAAGTTCAGATTGGCCTCCTTAACTTACTAGCTGGGCATCCTTGCCCTCAGTGTGCAACTGAAACGGAAGGCCTTGGTTTTCCACGCTGCAGTAAAGTGGAGATAAGTGAGAGAATGCATAAAGTACAGCACCGTGACAGGTGCAGCAAGGCATACAACTTTCTTGGAACCTATCTATTTTTGGTCCCTTGCCTTAAAAGTAGAGATTCCCATTTAGTTAAATGTTTCTTCCGCACATGCAGTTTCATCAGTCTTCTCCCAAACTTCTCTATCCAACAGAGAAAGTCCCTTCCTGGGAGACCATAACTGTTTATATGTAAACATTTGCCTAAAAAATAACTCCAGCACCCCTCTTTGTCACAGAAGTGTTGAATTCTGTGGACTGGAAAAAGAAAAGTATCACAATATACATGCGTAGTAAGGAAATAGCTGAGGGTTTAGGATTCTGTTTTGTGGCTGTGGTCTCGAAAACAGATCTCATACACACACCTTATCCCCTCTGTTATAATACCATGTGACACAGCCACTCACGTTCTTATGTCCTATAGCAAGCAATTAGAGTAACTAGATACAAACTATAGGATCCAAGTTAAAAACTCAGTAGTCATTCTTTTTCTTTTCTTTTTTTTTTTTCTGTACCAAAACAATTGTCCTCCTTTACTTTCCCTGGAGTAGAAAGAGGAATGGAGAAGGGACGAATGCAAGGTATCACCTTGAACTTCTCCCCCATTGCCCCTATGGGACGCTGCTCTCACTTCAGCAGCCTCCACCGACAGGCCCCAGGAGTGAAAGAAATAATGATGTCTAGTGAGACCAGCTAATGCGACCTCCCTTGTGTCTGTGAAAGGCATCTGCCTCAGTGGTGTGATTTCAGGGGAGTCAGACAGGGCGGACCCACAAACCTCTACCCTGCGTCCTCTATTGCCATGCATGAGGCTAGCACTGGAAACTCACTTGTTCCAGACTGTTGTGATTCTGGTCTTGACTTGACAAGGAAAAGTGTTTCAGGAAAGGGCGCTGCCCTAATTATGGTCCTGGGCGGGTTGGGGGGAAGAAGTTTGTTGTTACCTTATTTATTTATTTATTGGTCATACATCCAATCAGTTGTATCCTGTTGACCTACTGATGCTACTCCCGACTATCTCTGGACCTGGCCCATCCCCAGTTGCCTGCTAACTTCTCCCTGTCTCCTGCCTTAGATTCTCCCAGGCCAGCAGCCACACTACTGCCCAAGTTGAGCAGAAAATTAACTTCAGGTAAAGCACAACTCCAATCCTAACTGCCCCTCAAAAGCCTCTCTGTAGCCTTCAGAATAAAGGCCATATTATTTGACAAGACACATAAAATCCATTGTAATCTGGCAGCAAACGACTTTTCCAGCCTCATCTCTGCCCCACAAGCCCTGCAGCCCTCCTCTGCCAAACCAGCTTGCATTGCTTTTTGTAAAGCAACAGAGCCGTCCACTTGTTCATTGTTTTGTCCTTACTTAGCATGGTGCCCGGCACAAGGGCACTCAAATATTTGTGAATTAATAATTATGTGCTTTTTTCTTCAAGTTCTCATAAGATATTTCAGACTTGATCAGAGCCTTTGTTTTAGATCTTTATAGCTTTTTAATATAAATGCAACCCATATTTATTGTACAGAATTTGGAAAATACAGGAAAGTTGAAAGAAGAAAATAAGCCCCCTGATATCACACCAGTCAGGAATATACCTGTGGATGTTTTATGTATTTCCTTCTAGTAATTTTTCTAAAGAGACTTTTGCAATCCTCATCTACCCTGTCTCTCTGTGTCATTTAAGAATGCTGACTGTGCTGCCGGCTCTCGGCGATGCCCATGTGACAGCCTTCTGTCCTATTCTAGTTCTTGGCTGGCTTCTCTTCTGCTGCCAGCCCCCTAAATTATGGTGTTTCCAGGCATTCTGTCCTCAACCCTCTTATTTTCTCATTCAACATGCTTTCTCTTTGGGTGCTCTCCTCCGTGCCCAAAGCGTCAAATATCGCTATTTGGTGCTGACTCCAAAATCTGTAACTCCTGGTAGCTCCGGACCCATTAACTCCTAGACACTCCTCAGGTGCAACAGATTATACATGTCCGAAACTAAACTCATAACATCTTTCCCACAACCCTGTATTGGTCACTTCATGGACTAGCCAGGAAACTGCTCCCCGTATCATAGACTCCCTGCTTTCCTGAGCCCCTGGAGCTTCCTGAAGTATGGGTATTGCTTCCAATTTTCCAGGCCCCTAAACTCATAAAACATAGAATGAATTTCACTCTGGCCTTATGCCCTTGATTGCATGTCACTGCAAACCAAAATTGTAAATATGACCCAAAACATCCACATGGTACTGATACACACAGTCAAGAAGTGTTTCTCAGCCTGATGAGATGCATATAGTCATAGATCTCTGTGGAAAATGGATCAATATAGCAAAATACAACCTTTTGGGAAGTCTGTGTAAAAGTAACCTTTGCCATACCAAGAAAATCTGACCAAGCACCTTAGTCTAATAGAAAAACTGTTGTTTGAGCAGTCTTGTAAAGTGCAAGTAGAGTGATCTCATGAGTGAAGCATGTTTACGTGCCACCTGTGGAATGGGACATCCTAAAAGGTCTACCTGGATGCATTAGCACCGATTTCTTTTCAGGGGAGTCCGGTAAGGACAATCAATGATAACTTGAACGTGGCAGTGCCGCATCTCTCCATGAGTGGATCTTAACTAAGGAAAAAATGTAACGATATTTCATAGTTAATCCCTTTCAAATGAGTTCTTAATTTATTTTTCTAATAAATGAGAGATGTTTCATAAAATGATCATTCAAGTAACAAACATTTGTTGAGTGCTCAGGAAAGTTCGTCAGCACTGGAAAGAAAGCTGTGAACCAAATGGATGAAAGTCTCCGCCTTCCAGAAGTCTTCTTACCGTCTAGTAAATTGACATGCTAATTTCCACTGTAGCATCCCAGTAATGGCACCAGCATCATCTCCATCTGTAATCACGGCCTTTAGAACTGTACATTAAAGTTAGGAATGTACACTATGCTAGCATACTAACTAAGTGTATTTACAACTGTGATTAAATCAGGGGGCCCTCGCGTCTGTCAGTTGATGCTCCAGTTTTCTCCAGGGTGTCACTGGCACCACTTCTGTCCTGGCCTCTGAGTCTCCTCTCTGTGGTGCCGTAATTCACAAGGTTATAAAATCATGGAAAACGAGTGTTCCACACTTGCCAGAGCAGTTGGCCAATACAAAGCCATAGATAATGGCCCTGCATTGCAAAAAACATTACTGTGAAGTCTAAGTTGAATAAACATAGAGCCAAGTTCAATTTTCATTGAGGCAATAGAACTGTGGTGAAGCTGAAAAAGGCTTCAAAGTTCAAACATCATTGGCATCAAGCTGGAGAAATCCTTGAGCATATCTGACCATTGTTTCATGTAATGGTTCCTTCCGTTTTACTAGGAACTCCGAAATGAGGGTCATTTTGCTGCAATTATTCTCTGTAAATCATGAATTTAAATTGAGTAATATATTGCCCACTCCTTAGTAATAAATATTCATTTTATCCTGTTCTGATGAGGAAAGGGAAAACATACTCTCTAAAATTTCCAAGATTTCTTTGTTTGTGTGTGTGTGTGTGTGTGTGTGTGTGTGTGTGTGTCAGTTTTTCTTGTCCTATGTTTTCAACTTTGAAAACTTCATGAATTGTTTTTTGGCATCATTTCCTAAATGGCTATGGTGTATTCATTATTTCTCTATGGTAACAAACTACAAAGTAGTCCTTTTACCTTTAAAGGCAGATGGAAAAAGTGCTTATAGTTTTGCCTTGAAGTTCCTTAGAAAGAATCACTGTGATAGTATTGGGTATTGAAGAGATTTTAAAGAGATAAATTTCGAATTTGTAACCTAAATTCAGGAAACTACTTATTTCTCTGGCCATCTGTATATTTAAAGAAATTTTTTAATAGTGTTTCTGTTTTCTTATTTTAAAATATTTAATTGTCAAGTAAAGCCTAAATATATCCCAAGTGAACAACATGATGATTTGACACATTAACATTGTGTAATTATTACCACAATCAAATTAATTAACACATCCATCACCACCCCTTCTGTATATTCGATCCCCAGAAAATGTTCATCTTATAACTGAAAGTTTGTACCTGTTGACCAACCTCTCCCCATCCTGCCCCCAACCCCTGGCCACCACTGTTCTACTTTCTGCTTCTATGAGTTTGACATTTTTGGATTCCACATATAAATGAGATCGTACAATATTTGTTTTTCTGTATCTGGCTTATTTTACTTAGCATAATATCCTCTAGGTCCATCCATGTTGTTGCAAATGACAGTATTTCCTTCTCTTTTTATGGCTGAATAATATTCCATTGTATATATATACCTCAATTTCTTTATCCATTCATCTATTTATGGACACTTGGGCTGTTTCCATATCTTGGCTATTGTGAGTAATGCTGCAATGAATATGAAGCACAGATATCTCAAGATACTGGTTTCATTTTTTTTAGATGAAGTGAGATTGCTGGATCACACAGTAGTTCCATTTTTAATTTTTTGAGGAAACTCCACACTGTTAATGGCTGTACCAATAGACATTCCCACAAAGAGCGTACAAGGGTTCCCTTTTCCCCACACCCTCGCCAACACTTGTCTCTTGTCTTTTTGATAATAGCCATTCTAATAGATACGAGGTGATATCTCATTGTGTTGTTGTTTTTTTTTTTTTTTGAGACAGAGTCTCACTGTGTTGCCCGAGCTAAAGTGCTGTGGCATCAGCCTAGCTCACAGCAACCTCAAACTCCTGGGCTCAAGCGATCCTACTGCCTCAGCCTCCTGGGTAGCTGGGACTACAGACATGCGCCACCATGCCCGGCTAATTTTTTCTATTTTTAACTGTTTGGCCAATTCCTTTCTATTTTTTTAGTAGAGACAGGGTCTTGCTCTTGCCCTGGCTGGTCTCCTGAGCTCAAGCAATCCTCCCGCCTCGGCCTCCCAGAGTGCTGGGATTACAGGAGTGAGCCACCACGCCCGGCCTCTCATTGTGTTTTTGATTTGCATTTCTCTGATGATTAGTGATGTTGAGCACTTGTTTCTATACCTGTTGGGTACTTCGTACACCTTATATGGAAAAATGTCTATTTAGGCCCTTTGCCCATTTGCTACAACTTTCACTATTTCTCAGTAAGCTCCGCAGTCACCGTGTATGAAGCTTGGTGACATTCAAGTGTTTTCTGCCTCCTCAAACTTCATAGCATTTGGAATGATACACCTTTACTCTATTTGAAAATGTTTGGAAATTTGCCAATCAGAAAGAAGAGTGTCATAAAACAATGGATTGAAAGTATTTTTTAAATTCTCTCACTTTCTTGACAAAATTCATCTCCACTAAACCCAAAATGTGCGTGGCAGTTCACATACAGAGCTCTCGGCGCTGCCTCTTTCACCTTTGACGCAGCTCGGCGACATCTCCCACCCATGTTCGTGGAGTGCGTGATGCTCCAGGCTCTGCGAGCTGCTGCGAAGGCAGCAGGCACCAGACAGGACCGCTGCCCCCGCGCGAGTGACGCCCCAGGGAAGGGGAGGGCGCCAGACAAATAAGCCAGCAAAGCAGTATGATAGTTAGAGATCTGTCCACTGCTCCGAAGGAAACAAACACGAGCTTTCATAGGAAATACTGTGCCATCTCGGCGGTCAAGGAGGCATCCTCTGAGGAAATGAGATGAAAGCCAAGACATGAAGAGTGAGGAGATCCTGCGTGGTTTCCTAGGGCTTAAATGACAGAAATCTACTGTGGCCCAGATATAGAGGCTGGAAGTCTGAGATTAAGGTAACCACAGGGTTGTTTCCTTCTAAGTCTGTGGTGGAGACTGCTTGATGCCTCCTGGCTCTGGTAGTTTGCCAGCCATCTTGAGTGTTCTTTGGCTTGGAAACGCATCACCCTGATCCCTGCCTCGATGCTCACATGCCATTCTCCCTGTATGTGTGTCTGTGTCCAAATGTCCCCTTTTTATAAGGACACTTACATTGTTCATATTGAATTAGGAGTCCACTCTACTCTAGTATGACCTCATCGTAACTAATTATGTCTCCAATTACCCTATTTCCAAATAAGGTCACTTCTGAGCTACTAGGGGTTAGGACTTCCACATGTGAATTTGTGGGGAGGGAGACAATTGAACCCACGACAGATACCAATTGTGCGAAGAAGCACTGAGCCCAGGGGAGAGCTGGGACAGGCCCTGAGAAGCAGAAGGGTCTGGCGTGTTTTGGGAACTGGCAGAAAATGAGTGTGACTTAGAGTTGTGAGGGAAAGAAGGACATGGCTATGGTGGACAGGTGGCAAAGGCCAGATTGAGGGGTTTGCATTTTATTCTAAGAGTAAGGAGGACATTTCAAAGGGTTCTAAACAAGATTGACCTGTGGTTTTAAAAGATCAAACTATAAATTTCCCAGTTGTCTCTCTGACATCAGTGAAACACAAGGATTTCTTTTTATTTTTTTTTTGAGACAGAGTCTTGCTCTGTTGCCCAAGCTAGAGTGTCATGGCGTCAGCCTAGCTCACAGCAACCTCAAACTCC
>NW_012145301.1:569143-597137 GCF_000956105.1 Propithecus coquereli
TGATAACTTTCTGACAAAGCTTTTCCCTGATTGAGAAATTGAAGAAACATTATCTCTGACTCAGTCATGGCTCACAATGCTTTTAAATATCTTGCCACATATACGCTTTTTTATTTGTTGACATTTTTGCTTATTTTGAACTTTACGTTGATGGGAAATATTTAGCTATACATTAAGGGTAAAAGGAAAATAAAGTTTTCTAAGCATAGTATGACCACTACAAAGATGGTCATATACATAAAGCCAAAGGGAAGTACATCAGAACATTCACCGCGGTTGTCTTTGAGTGATGGGACTATGGGAGATTTTGTTTCCTATTGAAAAAGTAACATTTTTGAGAATGGGTTTTACTTTTATTAATGTAAAAATTTAAATAAGTTTATAGGTGACTTCAGAAATGTATTTCCTGATACATTTATGTATTTTTATATATTAAACAAATCACCAGTAACGTTTAGCTGGTTTTTCCATAGTGCTTCAAAAAAGAAAGCACTGATTAATACATTCAAGATATCTTAAACTAGGACCTTTTAAGAATTTTTAAATCTATGTATCTTCAAGTTACATAGAAGATCATTCTTCCTACAAATACTATATAGTTTCTCCTAGTCTTTAATTTTATCAAAATGTTTTTGAAAAGCATTTGTTTTTATCTTAACAGTTCAAATATTGATTCTCCAAAGGAATATATAACATATAAGAACAAACTTTCTGGGAGTCAATGCTCCCAAAATATGAAAATAACTTACAAACTAACCTATGTCCACCTCAATAGCTATTAATAAATGATACATTCCATGACCATAATCAATATTTAAATAATATTTTGCTTTGACAAACAGCATGTTTTAAATATGCTATTTGAAAAAGATTAAGAATTCAAAGAAATCTATTACAATGAAAGAATCTTTTCTAATGGTGAATTTCATTTCACTCGCATTAAATTTCAGTTACTATATTCTTAGCAATCAAACTCAAATTCTTAGATCTCAAAAATGAATGAGGACTCTTAAGAAAAATATCAAACTTCTTTGTTAAATTTGGTTTTTTTTTGCTTTTTTCTTTCTGGCACTTTTGTATTTATTCATCATATGGCCCATTTTGCCTGCTCAATTTCCATATGCAACCAGACCAGCAGAAGGGGAAAGAGAAGAACATCTCATCTGAGAGCAGTGAGGGAAAGGATTGCATGGACTCACACGTGTGCTTTCTCTCTCTCTCTCTCTCACACACACACACACACACACACACACACAGTAGAGGAGGGTCCCCTGCGCCTAGATTCTCATTTGGAATTCAAAACATTTTTTCGCACAGAAATAATAAGAAACTATAATATTGTAAGTATATACTTCACCTTCATTATGAGTTAAAATAAGAGTTCGTGGGTTGGCATGAGAATATACATGAATGTATATGATGACATTGTATGCATAGAGAAATTTCAGTCTGTAGTCCAAACCGCTACTTCCGGAAGAAACTGTTAGAGCACCCTGGAGTGTGTGGGTCTGGGACCACCTGCCCTCAGCAGGGCTGTGCTCAGCGCTTCAGAGGAGCCAAGGAAAAAAGGCCTGGCTCCTGACTGCAGGGTGCATCGGGACACAGAGCCTGCAACGAAAAGATCACTACTGCAAGACAGAAATGGTATGGAGTCACACTCCCAAGTAACATTTTAATGCATTCATCCATCTGCTCATTCAGCGTCTTTGACTTTATATTACAATGTAGTATAGTGTTTCTTGACTTTATAGTATAATTATCTCTTTCATCTCCCTTTTTTAACATTTTAAATATCTTTTCTAAAATAAATGATAAACAAAACGATTCTAGTAGGTTAGAGCACTACAGATTTATTTGTAGTGACAAAATCACTCAAAAGAACTTGACTTGCCTGTCGGTAACTGAAAGGTTGACTTCACTATGGTTAATCCATTCTGTGGGATGTGCACCAACAAAAAAAGAACAAATTAAGAATATCCGTTGCTCTGGAGAAAGGACCAGGATGTATGGTAAAGAGTGAAAATCAAGATGCAAAGAAATGTTCATATTATAATTTCCTTTTTGCAAAGACAACAGTGATCCCCCTCTAAAAAAAAGTTTTAAATAGAAAGGATAAAGATGTATATACCAATCTATTAACATTGGCCACCTGAGGATGGGTGGGTTGTTAATTTTTTCTGTATTGAGAAAAAAATGATAATTTTAAAACAAAATGAAATTGTGAAAATGCAGAAATTAAAGAGAAAATAAAATCACTTTAGTTTCTTAACTCTATTTTATTTTATTAGGTAGTCTGTGTGTGTGTGTATGTGTGTTTGAACTACGCTAGGTAACTAATTACTTAAGTAATTAATTAATTAATAGATATTTCTTGCCCACTATGTTTATATCATTCCAGGGGCCTTCTAGCAAGAGTCCTTTTCCCCAAAGCCACCCAGCAGACCCACATGAAGACATTTCAGGCCGGGAGCGGTGGCTCACGCCTGTAATCCTAGCACTCTGGGAGGCCGAGGCGGGTGGATCGCTCAAGGTCAGGAGTTCGAGACCAGCCTGAGCAAGAGCAAGACCCTGTTTCTACTAAAAATAGAAAGAAATTATCTGGACAACTAAAAATATATATATAGAGAGAGAAAAAATTAGCTAGGCATGGTGGCACATGCCTATAGTCCCAGCTACTCGGGAGGCTGAGGCAGGAGGATCGCTTGAGCCCAGGAGTTTGAGGTTGCTGTGAGCTAGGATGACGCCATGGCACTCACTCTAGCCCGGGCAACAGAGCCAGACTCTGTCTCAAAAAAAAAAAAAAAAAAAAGACATTTCAATAGGCAGTCCTTCCAGTTCCCTCTGGGATCTGCCCACTCTCCCTGGGGGAAAGGCCCATCGTAGCCTTTTCTGTGAATCTCTGCAGCCTAAAGGATAAGGGTTTCCTAAAGTGTAAAACTGTGGGGGTTGAGAGGTATCCCCGTCACGGCAGCCTGAGTCCTGTGCCCGCTCTAGAGGTCCTCTGCCTTGTCCTAACAAGTTCTCCTGCATCGCCTTAGAGAACCAACACGGCTTCCCTCTGGGCAGGCTGGATGCACTCACAGGAAGAGGCAAGCAGCTGGTGGAGTCTGGTCCACTGAGGACACTGTGAGAACAAAGTGCCATGTACATTTCTGCTCAACACCACCTGGGTGCCCACATACCAGTTCAGAGGCCTCATAATGAGCGGGCACCTTAGTCTGTACATCTTTTGAACAGTCATTCACCAGGAAATAGATATCCCTTTCTTCGACATGACACTTGCATCAGTCAAGCACAAAGCTAACTGTAAATAGTAAAAAATGAAGCACAGTGAGGACTACCAAAGGAAAGGCAGAGAAGGCTTCCCCTGGTAGTGCGATTTGAGCTCTACCTTAAAGAACAGGTTAAAAACAAATAGCGGACTAATTAAAAATAGATTTATGTATGTATATGTCTCTATTGTTAATATCCAGCCTTACAAATCCTTGACAGAAGCCTTCAGACTTTTAAACATCCTCTCACTCCACAGAGAGTACCAATCTGACAAACTCAGCTTGGTCCTATAGTCCAATCCAGCTCTGTCTTTAAACCAAATAGATTTTGTTGAATTATATAGTCAAGATATTGGCAGGGTTACGAAACTAGTTTTTGTTTTTTTTTTTCAATTAAACACTGGGGATGGGAAGGGGAATCCTAGATCCAACATGTGGAAGAAATACGTGCATTTAATCAGATCTCCAAGGCAGCTCTTCAGCCTCTGAAAGTGTAGATTGAAAACTTTCCTTATGATATTTTGGCTGATTTCTCAGGAATTAAAGAGAAACGTGGCAATCACCAGATCAGTGCCTGCAGACGCGTATCCCTTGGAGCCCCTCAGGGCCCCCGTCAGTAGACGGGCTGATGGGCTGATGGAGGTGGACTTATTCACGGTCACATTCAGGGTACACAGGAGCCTCAGGTTACTTGTTAACTCAGCATTTCACGCACAAGTTACTTTAATCACATGGCTGTGTCTATTCCATACCACCAAACATCTGGCAAAAACTGAAGATGGGGATGTCTAGGCTCCAGACGTTTAGCTGTGGTCGTGCAGGCGAGCACCTGTGCACTGACGCAGTATCTCAGCTGCAGGCTGGGAGTATGTGCCCATGGCCCTCTTTCTATACAGTTTATCTCTTCCCGTTAGCCAGCGTAAAGCCCGCATTAGATTAAAAATGTGCTTATCTTTAAGTTTGGGCTTTAAGTTAAACAAAAACAGAGGAACTGTTAAAATCTGAAATACAGTGAGCCACATTTTCTGTTATAAAAATGTAAGAGACTCTGGTTTCATAATGGCAGAGTAAAGACATACCCACACCATTGCCTTCTCTCGACAGTCACTGAGAAACAGCAAGGAGAACAGGTGACAGAAATACACATCCATCTTTAGGAAACTAAGAGAAGTCTATGAACACAATACATGAAGGCAGAATTTGGAGTGATGGATTTAAAGTGATGGATATCCCAATTACCCTCATTTGATCTTTATACAGTATATGAATGTATGAAATTATCCCATGTACTCTAAAAATATGTACATCTATTATGTATCAGTGAACAAAAAAGAATTTGGGAAGAGGAATAGCAAATGACTTAGCGGAGAGAAAGAAAGGCAACCCGTAGCACCCACAAGGGCGGTTGGGGGGCTATCTACGAGAAGTGAGAGAAGAGCTGATTTTCCATATAGAACCCCCAAAGGCACAGGAATGGGGGAAACTAGGCAGGGGGCTGCAGGATCATATTAAAATCTAATAAAGAACAGTGAGATCTCTCTAAATTCTCTACCCACACCCAGTTCGCAAGCAACTGGTTGATTCCCCCTCTCCCTGCAGACACTGAGGACAGCAGTGGAATTCCTTCCAAAGCCAGCCCGCTGAGCAGTGAGGCGGCCTCCATTGCCCCCTCCCCCACTGTTCAGACTCCGAACATCAGCCTGAGAGTGAGATTCCCAGAGGGGGGCTGGAGGATGCTCCCCTGGAGAGAACACTTGCAAGCAGTGGTATTTGGAGACCTTCAGTTTTCCTCAAGGAAGACCACTGGTGTTACAAGCCCAACACATGTATGTATACAGAGCTTTCTTGTCAGGCTTTCTCGTGCCTTACTTTTAAAAAGTGAACACCCGAGGATTAAGAGACACACAAGGAAAAACTCTTAACATGACCGAGATGAAAACAAAGAGAATAAAAGAACTCAGAGGAAACAAATATGATACAGGGAAAAAAACTTCAGAAAATTTCAACATCATCAGAGATGTGAAAGAACATATTGCATCTATGAAAGAAGAACAAAATTATAAAAACAACAATTAGAGAATAAGGAAAAGCTTTTAGAAATTAAAATATTTTAAAAAATTAAAAATTCAACAGAATAATTGGGAGATAAGGCCAAGTAAATCGCACGTAAAGTGGAAAGAAATCATAAAGAAATGGGCAATATGAAAAAAATAAAATAAAAACAAGAAAAATGGAGGATCAATCCAAGGGATCCAATATCCAATAGAAATCCCAGAAAATGGGGATTAAGACAACAGTGGATGGGAAATTAGTAAAGACATAATATAAGAACATTTCTTAGGAAATTTCTAACAGCATGCTTTTCCAAATTTAGAACACATCCCGACGTATAGCACAATGTTTGAATGAAGATAAGATGTGAAGACTGAGATCATCGTCACGATTCAGAACTAAAAAGACAGTTTGGCCATGAAAGAGTAAAAGCCCTGGACTTGGCCTCCTGGAGGAAACAACTAGAAAGCCAGACAAAGCAGAAAAAACAACCGTCCTCAGGCATGGAGCCATAGCAGCACAAGACTGTGATCCTCGAGAAAAGGGAAACAAACGAAGCAGCCTGTGATCACCTGGGCTTTCTGCTGGAGGCAGTTTCCCCAGGGCAGCTGCGATGGGGCAGGCACTCGCTCGCTCACACAGAGCCAGGAAAGGGAGCTGAGGAAACAAAGATCAGAGACCAGAGAGGCTGAGGCGGCTGCAGGTCGGTCCTGAAGCAGAGTTCTGGAAAAGAGGTGATAATATTAAGCTTCATTTAAACTGTCAATGTATAAAATGAAAATAAATTATTTTCTGTCTATTTTTATAAAGACTGTAACTTTTATCTAACTGTTCTAAGTAGTTCATTTTAATTCAGCATATGGATTTGTCAGCAGAACAAGACTGAGAAGTGACATCAGAGGAAGAGCAAGAAAGACTTCAAGGAAATAAAAATAACCAGCCACAGGTATGTAAAAATTTACATTGAACTTTCTGGCTTAACATTGTTTTCTTTGGTTTAATAATGTAGCATAGTCCAGATGCAATTACCTTTTAGACTAGCCTTCTAGAATCAATAGATCATAGTTTAATATTTAATTTTAGAAACATTTTACCTAGTTTTAAAACTTAAAATATTCTTAGAATCCATAGTAATTTATAGCTAATCTTTACCCTTGGAATACAGGGAAAAATTTTTCGTAATCCTGCTTGCTTTTCCATTTTTTATAACCTCCTTACATGATAACATCAAAGACTGAATCATGTCATTAAGCAGTAAAAATTATGAACAATCTAACAGTGATGGCCACTCAGTTGGATTCATGTTAAAGGGATAATCATTCCCAGTGGTTTAAAGTTTGCAGTTTTATATTGCTGGTCACCAATGTCCAGGTGAAAGGTTTATTCAGCCTTGTGTTCTCTAGTTCTGCAGTGCCCAACCTGGTTCATGGCCTGTTAGGCCCCCATCCGTGGAAAAATTATCACTCCCATGAAACCGGTCCTGTGTACTTGAGTGTTTCCTGAGTACTGGACCATATATGTGGATGTCAATACTCCAAACTGCTGGACGAAGAATGACTGGGGAATGGTAAACAAATATTCCCAGAGGTCACATGGGCCTTGGAATTGGTCAAGCTCCTGAGAGCCAGAATGGAGAACCCTTACAGATCATCCCAGGCATTTATGTCGGTAGGGCTGAACAATCCTTGGAGTGAAAACCATTTTATCCTTGCCTTAGAAATCTTAAAAACAGGTCTTAAAGTGATCAAACTGATCTACAAGTATAACTGCCTGCCTAAACAAAGCCGAAAAAAAAGTATTAAAAACAAAAAAGCAAGCAAACCAAAATCCAGACACTCAACAACATAAAATTCAAATGTCTAAAATCCAATAAAAAATTACTAAATATGCCAGGAAATAAGAAAATACGACCCATAATCTAGAGGGAAAAAAATCAATCAATAGGCGCAAACACAAAGCCAGAGCTCATGAAACTAGGAGACAAGGATGTTTTTTAAAAAGCTATTATGGCAGGGCGCAGTGGCTCATGCCTATAATCCACTCTGGGAGGCCGAGGCTGACAGATCGTTTTGAGCTCAGGAGTTCAAGACCGAGACCAGCGTGAGCAAGAGCGAGACCCCGTCTCTACTAAAAATAGAAAGAAATTGGCCAAACTAAAAATAGGGAAAATTAGCTGGGCATGGTAGTGCATGTCTGTAATCCCAGCTACCTGGGAGGCTGAGGCAGGAGAATGGCTTAAGCCCAGGAGTTTGAGGTTGCTGTGAGCTAGGCTGACGCCATGGCACCCTAGCCCAGGCAAGAGAGGAGACTCTGTCTCCAAATAAATAAATAAAAAGCTATTATAATTGAGAGCACATATTTAAAGGAAAATATGAACCTAATGAGGAAATAAATGGAAGATATGAAAAAGAACCAAATGCAATTTCCAAGATAAAAGTATATCACCTGAAATAAAAATCTGACTGAATGGAGCAAGCACCCAGATCTTGGTTTCTAAAACTATTCTGCAGTAATAGGAACCAGGACTCCTTAGAGAAATGGCTGATTCTAGGACTGGCCCAGGGAATGTACAAGAAGGGCCTGGAGCATCTTGTAGTGCCAGAAAGTAAAGAAATGCTAAAGAAACAAAATGATAGGAAGTAAGAAAGTGCTAACAAGTAAAATGTCAAAGGGACAACAGTAGCAAACTGAAAGGCCAATGCTGGAACAATCTGAGCATGGAAATAAATGTAGTTGTCCCTAAGTATCTGTGGGGGATTGGCTCCAGGACCTCGTGGATACCGAAATCTGGAGATGCCCAAGTCCCTTCCATAAAACAAGGTAGGCGGGTGTGGCTCAGGGGTAGAGCATTTGACTGCATAAAACAAGCTAGTGTCTGTATATAACCTATGCACATTCTCCTGTATACTTTAAACCATCTCTACATTGCTTATAATATCTATTCCAATGTAAATGCTATATAAATAGTGGTTATAACTATATTGGTTTTTATCTGTATTATTATTTTTTGTTTTTATCTTTTTAAAAATATTTTTGGCTGCATCCATGGATACGGAACCTGAGGATATGCAGGGCTGACTATACTGAATTATAAACCAAGGTATAAAATAAATATGTATGAGCCCACATGGATATAAAGCAATGATTGAATAAATAATAAATAAATAAGAAGACACAAATAACCCATATGGAAGATTTTTAAATAATTTATATAGATATTTCTTCCTCACTGAGGTAGAAGAGCATAGCTCCCACCCCGTAAGTATGGTCTTCGCACAGTGTCTTCTTTCCAAAGGGTGCAATATGGCAACAGGAAGGAAAGTAACGCTACAGTGGAGCAAACCGACGCACACTACCTCAGCCAGGTGACCAAAGTTAACATCATTAGTGATAAGTCATGTTGACAGCGGGTAAACGTGTCATATGATGAGAAGGGCACTTTGCCTCTGTGATCTTCCTTCCAAAAACATAATCCCGGCCAGGGCGCGGTGGCTCACGCCTGTAATCCTAGCTCTCTGGGAGGCCGAGACGGGCGGATTGTTTGAGCTCAGGAGTTCGAAACCAGCCTGAGCAAGAGCGAGACCCCCTAAAAAAAATAGAAAAGAAATTATCTGGACAACTAAAAATATATAGAAAAAATTAGCCAGGCATGGTGGCACATGCCTGTAGTCCCAGCTACTCGGGAGGCTGAGGCAGGAGGATCGCTTGAGCCCAGGAGTTTGAGGTTGCTGTGAGCTAGGGTGACGCCACGGCACTCACTCTAGCCAGGGCAACACAGTGAGACTCTGTCTCAAAAAAAAAACAAACAAACATATAATCCCAGTGTGATAAGCAGAAAAACGGCCCCCAAGATGTCCACGTTCTAATTCCTAGAAGCTGGGAATATATTACCTACATAAAGGGACCTTGCAAATGTGAAGAAGGGGACATACTTTGAGATGGGGAGATTATTCTGGATTCTCTGGGTGGGCCCAGTCTAACTAATCACACGAGTCCTTAAACATGGAGAATCTTTACAGGCTGGGGTCAGGAAGAGAGAGAGAGTGATGATGCAACAAGGGTCAGGGAGGTGGGGCGTTGCCGAGTTTGAAAATGGAGGGAGGAGGCCACTGGCCAAGGAATTGCAGGAATTTGTATGTCTTCTAGCTGGAAAAGGCAAGGAAGCCAGAATTGCCCCAGGAACCTCCAGAAAAGAATGCAGCCCCCTGCTGACACCTTGATTTTGGCTTAATGAGATTCCTGTGGGACTTTGACCTACACAACCACAAGGCTGTTGTTTAAGCCACTCAGGTTGTGGTAATTTGTTACAACATCAATAAAAAACTAATACATCTGATATAACCATGAGAAAAACACCAGACAAACCAGAATTCAGGGACATTACACAAAATACCTGATCACCACTCCTCAAAACTGTCAAGGTCGTATAAAACACAGAAAAGTCTGAGAAACTGTCACAACCTAGAGGAGCCTGAGGAGACACAACTACCTGTAAAGTAGGATTCTAGACGGGATCCTAGGACTGAAAAAGGACATTAGGTAAAAACTAAGGGAATTTGAGTCAAGTATGGACTTTAGCTAATATGAACAGTAATGTATCAATGTTTGTTCATGAGTTGTAGCAAATGTACTGCAGGAATGTAAAGTGTTGACAACAGGGGAAACTGGGTGAGGGGCGTACAGGAACTCCCTGCAAATCCTTGCAATTTTTCTGTAAATCTAAGACTCTTCTAAAATAAAAGTTTATTCTTACAGTTTCACTGGATTAGCAGCCAAAAAAGAAAGACTTAGGAATATCCATAACAATAGCAAATTCTATCCAAAATCAAGAATAGAGATTAAAAAAAGCCTTAAAGAGAAAACAGAGACTGAGTGATTCCTGGAACAATGCAAAGCCGTGTGACCTGTATATAACCGAAGTCCCAGAAAGAGGAGAGAAAGAAGCCAGAAAAACATACTTGAGGAAATAATGACCACAATTTTTCCAAGTTCGGTGCAAGTAATAAGCCTGCAGATCTAAGAAGTTCAACAAACCCTAAGCAGGGTAATCAAATAAACAACAACAACAACAACAACAACAAAACCACGGTAAGGCATAAATCTTAGTCAAATTTCTGCAAACCCATGTTCAAGAGAAAAATCCTAATAGCAGCCAGAACAGAAAAGCACACATTGTATACAGAACAAAAATAAAACCAGCAGCAAACTTTTCATCAGAATCTTTCAAGCCCAGAAGATAATGGGAAGATACTAGTTTATAATCAGATTGATGAATTCAATTTTAAAAGCCCTAGACATAAAACTTAGAATTTAATCAAAGAGGTAAGATTTGCACACTGGAAAAAATTAGGAAAAAATTCCAGGGAAATGTATCAACTTGTATGTTGTATGTAGACAAATCATAGTGCCAGTTCCCTAAAGTAACCTTTTACCATGGTTGTAGTGGGTTGAGTGGTGACCTCTCCAAAAAATATGTCCATGTCCTAACACCCAAAACCTGTAAATGTGACCTTATTTGGAAAAAAGAGTCTTTGCAGATTTAATTCAATTAAGGATGTTAAGATGAGAAGATCATCCTGGATGATCTGGGTGGGCCTAAATCCAATGACAAGTGTCCTTCTAAGAGATGGAAGAGAAGACACATACACAGAGGAGAAGTCCATGTGAAAATGGAGGTAGTGACTGGAGTGATGCTACCACAAGCCAGGGAACACCTAGAGTCACCAGAAGTTGGAAGAGGCAAGGAAGGATTCTCCCCTAGAGCCTTTGGAGGGATTGTGGTCCTACTGGCACCTCGATTTTAGACTTCTGGTTTCCAGAACTGTAAGAGAATAAATTTCTGTTGTTTTAAGCCATCAAACTTTTGGTAAGTTATTTAGTAGCCCTAGGAAACGAATACAACAATCATTTATCCTGAGTTTCTCTGAGTCTGCAACTCTGTAAGAAATCCAGTAATGTGTTATAAATATCAAATTCTTGGTTTGAAACCAAGAATTATGGTCATATTTAGGCTTTTGCTATGCACATAATATTAATAACTATTGATTAAACACCTTTAACTTTGTAAGTATACAAAATCAAATAGGCATAAAATCTTTAACCTACAACTACCTTATTTTATTTGACTCTCAGATTCTGGGTTCATTAGATTTTTATATACCCCACCTCAATCCCAAGTTGATAATTTGCAAATATCAGGCAAATTCCTGATTTTGATGTTTCCTACATTTTTATTCCTACTTAATGCAAGGAGAGATTGGAAGAATGGAAGAAAATGGAATAGCACATAAAGACTAGTTTTTTCTTTGTTAATTATGGAAAAAATTATCAAGTACATTTGTTTTTTCTCTCTATACTTAGCATAATTTTAAAACTTTTTGATATATTAATACTCTAAATGGGAACAATTACAGAGATTAAAACTAAGAGTATTTTCAGAGCAACAGTAAGTCCAGTGATCTTGATATCCTGATAAACCTTAATCAGTAGAAAAATTTTAGCTATTTCATATGGCTCAACAAAATGTGAATACACCTGTGTGTATGTGTGTGTATATACACACACACACATCATATATATATACACACATCTATCGATCTATCTATCTATATCCTATTGTCCTATTTCTCTGGAGAACCCTAATACTATACATGCACACACATACACACACACATAGAGAAGGGGAGAGAGAGACCAATTTATTACAGGAATTGGCTCATGTGATCATGGAGGCCAAAAAGTCCCACCATCTGCCATCTGCAAGCTGGAGAACCAGGAAAGCCGATGGTGGAATTCTGTCTGAGTCTGACTCTGAAGGCCCGAGAAGCAGGTGAGCTGATGAGTTAAGTCCTGGTCCAAGTCTGAAGGCCCAAGAACCAGGAGCACTGATGTCCAAGGGCAAGAGAAAATAGATGTTCTAGTTCAAACAGAGAAAGGGAATTCATCCTTTCTTTGTCTTTACATATTCTATTCTGGTGCTCACTCAACAGATCGAGTGATGCTCACCCACACTGGTGAGGGCAGATATTCTTTATTCAGTCTACCAACTCAAATGCTAATCCTCAACAGATCGAGTGATGCTCACCCACACTGGTGAGGGCAGATATTCTTTATTCAGTCTACCAACTCAAATGCTAATCTCTTCCTGAAAGACTGTCACCAACTCAAATGCTAATCTCTTCCTGAAAGACTGTCACAAACACACCCAGAAATAATGTTCCACCAGCTATCTGGGCATCTCTTAGCCCAGTCAAGTTGACACATAAAATTAACCATTACATATGTGTGTGTGTGTGTGTGTGTGTGTGTGTGTGTGTGTATACTGTCTCAGAGTCATTAATAAAATTGAAATGTATGTCTTCTTACTTTTAATGACATTATATGACCAATTTTAAGTAGAATGACCTATTTTTCTGAGTAGTGAGAGATTCAGACAAAGTCAAGTATTCTCAGCTTTCACCACCAAGGAAAGAAAAAAAAGCATATGGCACTAACATTCACCGAGTCTCAAGTATGTGCCAGGCACTCTGTCAGATCCTTAAGTACTCATCGCCCTGCGAGGTCATTCTCTTTGAGGCCAGGGATCCAACCCCGGCTTAGTGTTTTATCCTCTTTGCCTGGTCTGCTGCAGCAGGCTCCTCTCTGGTATCTCTGCTTCTACTTTTGTTTCCCAGTACTTCCTTCTGCTCGGATGCACCAGAGTGTTATTGAAATATCATGTCACTTCCCTGCCTAAAGCTCTTCACACATTTCCCATAGCGATTAGAATAAAATTCACACTCCCTTCAATGGCCTACAAAACCCCTCCCTGCATATCCTCTGGCTCATGCCGACCTCTCTAGTTTCCTCTGGGACTCTGCTTTTCCCGGTTACCACGTTCGGCACAGGGGTCTACACACTACAGTCCACAGGCAAAACCCAGCCCCTGCCTGTTTTTGGACAGCTCCTAAACCAAGAATGGTTTTTACATTTTTTTAAATGGTTAGAGGAAAAAATCAAAAGAAAAACAATATCCTGTGACCCATGAAAATTACATGCAATTCAAATTTCAGTGTGCGTAAGTTTTATTGCACCACAGCCATGTTCATTCTCTTATGTATTTGTCCAGGGTTGCTTTTGTGCTAAAATAACAGAGCTGAGCAGTTGCAACCAGACCAAATGACCCACAAAGCTTAAAATACTTACTAGCTGGCTCTTTGCAAAAGGATTTTGCCAACCCCTGCTTTAGCCACACTGATCTCCTTTCTGTTCCTAAAAGCCCCTCCGTGCTTTCCCTTTTCCGGGTTCCCTATTTCCTGGTCCCTCTTCCTGGTACGTTCTTCTCTAGCTTTCTGCATGGCTGCTTTGTCCTCATAAGTCTCACTTAACTGGGACAAAACCAGCAGAAGGTCACATACTGTCAGACTGTATCTCTCACCATAAAATGACCAGCTTCCAAACCCTGGATGGAGAGCTTTTGTTTAAGATTCTTCGATTCCTGTCTGGCAGTAGGGAGGGAATGAGATGTTTTCTTGGGGCCACGGTTGGCTCTGAACTCCATCACCCTGGTGATTCCTCCTGCAACCAGATGTGCCTCACCTGTTGCTCCCAGGAGACTAAGAAGCTAGAGGAAGAGACTGTGTGTTCCATATCCTAGACGCAGAGAAACAAAAGAGATGTCACTGAAACTCTCCTCGCTGTCATTTCAGCCACTTCTCCACCCATTATAGACAGCAAGGCAGCAAGCACAGCCCAGAATTCTTAATGCAGTTGTGGACATGGGATCTCCAACAGAAGACAAGGTTTTCTTTTTATTACAGTACACCAATGAAGGCGTCAGTAGGCCCTCCGGATAAAAGTTCAATCATTTAGTGCATGGTATAGTCAATGTGCACAGACCTTAGACCGGAAGACCCCCCTCCATATCAGCTGCGGGACCACACCGAGCCATTCGCCCACTCTGAGCCTGTTTTCTCAGAGTGTAAAATACCAACTGGCCCAATCCTCCGAGAGATTATTGAGGAGCCAATGAGAAAATATTTGTAAAACTGCTTTTTAAACTAAGTCTTACAAAACATAAAATATTTCACTAGCCTTCTCTTAATACCACGAAACAAAAACACAAAATTTTACTTAAGAAATACCACTGTGACAACTCCCACACTTTTGTGAATATATTAAGAGTATTTAATTAAGTCGGTATGTCCTTATATGTATTATTTTGTTTTTAAAAAATAAAATAAAGCTATGTATGGGATTTTAAGGGATGTTGCTTAGAACGCAAATACATTCTGTGAGATGCAAGGGCCGTGTGTCCGAGGCAAAGATGAGAGAGGGAGGTTCTGAAAAGCAAATCCGCAGGGGTGGCAGACCCAGGCCACGCCGGGACCTCCAGGGTAAGGGTAACACTCACATTTATGTAGCAGCTTTAATTCAGAAAGTGTGTATTTCCCAAAGCAATTCGGCGACGGGGGTCACCGTAGGAATGGGTCTGGTGTTACTGAGTACAGCGAACACCAAGGGGAGCATTCCGACAGAGGCTGCTGAGGGCACCTGTGAAACGGGATTTATAAGAAAATGCAGTAAGTCCTTAGAGAACCAGGCCACTGCTGGGTTAAGGGCTGGTTTTAATGTCAACCCGTCTGTCTGCCAAGGCGCGTGTCGGGGCCCTGTGGTGCCCAGGCCCTGGAGTCAGAGGCGTGGGTCCCAGTCCATGCTCTGGCACTTTCTGGCGGTGCTAGGTTGCTCTCTGGGAGCCAGCCCTCTCCTCTGCAAAAGTAGGACAATATGCTCTGCCTTTCCCAGGTTCTGTGAGGAGTAGAAATAACGCGTGGAAAGCAGCGTGCTCTGTGCGCTGCTCAGAAGGAAGCTGTTGTTGCTGTTCTAGCATGCTGGGGCAGTCACCGCAGTGATGTGCACTTCATTAGAATAGTGTCCTCTTCGCCAGGCTGCAGAGGTACCAGTCTTAAAGCAGAGCTGGTATGAGAAGCTGACTACGCCTATCAGGGCTACCTGTAGATGATTCGTGAAAAAAGCACTGCAGGAATAGGGAGAAGCGTCTGCCTCTTCGGGTGCTAAGGTAGCAGAGAGTCTTCACAGGGCGGAAGAGTGGGAGTGAGTCTGGGGTGTGATTCAGAGGACTGGTGCAAGGCCAGAGCATGGGAATTGTTATAATGGGGGTTCAGGGCCGCCGAGAGAACCCTAACTGCAGTCCAGAAGGAAAGTCAAACCCTGAGCTAGACGGGTTGAACTGAGCGTGAGGCTGGAAAGGTAGGAGCAGAAGCAGAAGGGAGGCCAGGAGCCAGGAGAGTCCCGAGGAGGGTGTGTGTGTGTACGGTCGCTGCAGGATGTCTGCAGCCAGGGTATGGCGGGGGGTCCCCTGCAGCACCAGCTGACTGTGCAAGGCCTGTGCCCTCAGCCCCATGCTCAGCCACTCACACTTGCCCATAGCCTCTTGGGTGGGGCGGCCTTGCCCCATTCCAGTGGCACCCACAGCTCTGCTCTCTTTCTCACCTGCAAAGAGCAAGAGAACCAAGGGGGCAGCAGAGGTTAGGCCCAACGAGAGGCCACTCATCCTGGCCAGCAGCTACAGGTAGACAAGGACACTCCAGGCCCCCACCAACCTGGAAGATCCCCTTGGAACAGATGGAAGAGGCAATGACATCCGGCAAGAGCCAAACCTCTTGCCCACTCACCAATGCCATCCTCTCAGCACAGATCTCTACAGCAAGTCACTGAGCATCTTCAGAGTGTGCAGCTTGGAGGTGGTTCAAGACTCTCATGAGTTCTGATGGGGGACTGCGCAGGCTCCAGCATACCCATTCCGATTCCAGTCGGGCCTGCTCTACCTGGCTTCATGCCCCTTCCCTTCTCGACTGCCAGCAGCAGCCAGCAGATAGTATTTCCTCACAACAGCTCAGTACGACCAGCCAGTGTAAAAGAGCAGGTAGTCGAAGATGATCAATAAATAATGTAAAAAACAGTGAGGAGTGTGAAAGATGAGTGTTTTTTCATATACAAACATACTTGTGAATTTCCAGGAAGAAAACATAGCATATGGCATCTCTCAAACTTGATTGTCTTACGGAAAATGTTATGGGATAAATTGTGTGTCCCCCCAAAATTTGTATGTCAAAGTCCTAACCCCCAGTACCTCAGAATGTGACTGTATTTGGAGATAGGGCCTTTAAAAAGATCATTAAGGTAAAACGGGGTCATTAGGATGGGCCCTAATCCAATACAACTGGTGTCCTTATAAGAAGAGATTAGGGCACAGACAGAGACACCAAACATGTGCACAGAGGAAAGAACATGTGAACACACAGCAAGGAGGCAGCCACCTGCAAGGCAAAGGAGAGAGGCGTCAGAAGAAATCAAACCTTCGACACCTTGACCTTGAACACCCAGCCTCCAGGACACCTTGACTTTGAACACCCAGCCTCCAGGACGTGAGACAATCAATTTCTGTTGTTTAAGCCACCCAGCCTGTGGTATTTTGTATGGCAGCCCTGGCAAACTAACGCAGAAAAACCCATTAATATCCAAATGATCAGTTTCGAATATGCTGGAATAGTATTAATAATAATCATTTCAGGGCCAGGCACAGTGGCTCACACCTTTAATCCTAGCACTTTGGGAAGCTTAGAAATGAGGATCACTTGAAGCCAGGAGTTCAAGACCAGCCTGAGCAAGAGCAGGACCCCGTGTCTACTAAAAATAGAAAAATTAGTCACGTGTGGTGGTGCACACCTGAAGTCCCAGCTACTCGGGAGGCTGAGGCAGGAGGATCGCTTGAGCCCAGGAGTTGGAGGCTGCAGTGAGCTATGATGACGCCACTGCACTCTAGCCAGGGCAACAGAGCAAGGCCCTGTCTCAAATGATGATAACAATAATAATAATAATTTCAATGTTATTTTATTACCATTTATTCTGGACATGTATTCATTTTTATTTATTAGTTATTCAGTTATCTAGTATTCCTGATTTATAAACACTAACTTACCCCACCTTTGTGTGAGTTCTTTGCACTCTATTCTTGTAAATCCTCAAACGGTCAGTCTCTACCACTGCAGACAGACAAACACTTCCCACGAATTATCAGGCTGCACTCCTAATCCTTGGCCAAGGGCTTTGAGACTGTGGTGACTTTGTGCTGTGTCAATGTGGTTAAACTAGAACTATGTTTCCCAGAAAATCGGAGCAAAATCTGGAAGGCAGAAGTGAAACAGCAGCCGTGTTTGCAGTCAGAAAGCCAGTGCCAGGTCAGGCACTGTGGCAGCTCACACACTATGCGACACACCTACTGGCTCCTTCTGCTGGTTGGGGCAGTGGCTGGGCCTGCAGTTGCTCCAGCTGCCACCATAACTGCTTCTTCAGCTTCTCCGAATCCTGGATTTATGATACTTCCATGGTGAAGTGCACCAGCTCCTCTGCAGGCCACCCTCATTGTCAAGGTTGGAGGGCTGGAGGCATGAGAGACCAATGTGCAAGATGCTGGTTCCAGCCAACCCATGCAGGAGTGTGTGCCAGCCCTGCTGACTTCTGGCCCGAGGCTGACACAGGGACGACTGGTTGCACAGACAGTTTGGCCAGCTCTCATAGTCATGTAAGTTCTAATCCCTGTAATAAACTCTGCAATTTGCTCAAGGTTGATCTCTTCCCTGATCAAACTTTAACTGATACAGATTTTGGAACCAAAGTAGGTGCTGCTTTGGTGCTAAAAACCTAAAACGTGTGGCACTGGCTTTGGGACCTGGTAGTGGATAGAAGGTAGAGGGGCCTTGAGAAGTCTGTTAGTGAGCGCTTAACTAAACATGAGAAAAAATATTATTGAAACCTGGGAGAAAGGAGACATTTGTATGTAGTGGTGGGAATTTTAGCAACATTAAAATCCAGGGTAACTTGGAAAACAGAAAATCTATCAATGAACGGTGTGATTCAGTTAAGGGGATTTACAGGCACAAGTGCCACCTGACTTCTAGCTGCCCGCAATAAAATAACAGAAAATAGAGATGAGCTAAAGAGCAAACGGTTAAATATAAAAGTGACAGGAGTTTGAAGATAAAATGGTTTCTCATTCCCAGTTTCTCCAGATGGCAAACAAAGCTAAAATTAAGAAACAGCTTCCAGATCTGGTTCTAGATGGAGCGGGCAGATGCCATGATCTCTCTCCCAGTGGTTACATCTACAAACTCTGGGGGAGACATAAAGCAACTAACGGGGACCCTGGAAGGAAATATTAGCAGGTGGGGTGGGGAAGGAAATCAAAACTCCAAGAAAGACCAATAAGGGGATAAGTATCCTGAGTTTTTTTCCCTCCCATATCTCTTGGCATAGACTCAGGACAGCCAGAACCCTGGAGCTGCTTAAGTGACATGGACAGAAAAAGAGAAACTTTCTAATCAAGGAAAGGGAGCAGGGGTCTCTGCATGAAAGAAAGAGTGGGGGGAAATCTGGTTCTGTTCCATCCTGACCTGTCCTGATACCACAAAGCAATCAGACTTGGGGGGCTTGGGGAGGAAATGGGTATATTTTGCTGTGGGAGGGGTGTGGGTCCTGTGGCCCGAGGACAGACTGGCAGACTACATCATCCAAAGATGGCCATAACAGTATCTCTCATCCCATTTGCTCTTTTGAGAATGTGATCTTGTCATCTTCAATCAAGAGGTGAAGTCTATGTCCCTTCCCCAGGAACCTGGGTGGACCTTTGTGACTGCTTCAGCCAATAGAGTGCAGCAGAAGTAACACTCTGTGATTCCAAGGCTAGATTATAAAAGGCAATGCAGTTTTTTTCCTGGCTTTTTCTAGGGATACTTGCTCTTGGAACCCAGCGGCCATGTTGTAAGGAAGCCCAGACCACGTGGTGAGGCCACACGTGGCCATTCTCACTGACCACCCCAGCTGGAGTTCTAGTCAATCAACTCCCAGACTGTAAGAGATAATAACGGTGAATGATTTTTATTGTTTTATGCTACTAAAGTTGGAGTGGTTTGTTACAGCAATAGGAAACTAGAACAAGGACCATAAACACAGCTGTTTTGGTTACTTTCTCATCAACTCTCAGAGTTTCTTCAAATCCAGTGTCCTACCTCCCACTTGGAACCACCAGTCCTGCATATTGATGGCTAAAGTTTCCCCACCACGTTCTCACACTGTGGGCTGCACTTCCCATCTTGGTCTGTGGTACCTTACTCATGGATGAGGAAGCCCCACACAACACACATGACACTAGGAATTGCCTCCAAGCTTAGGAACCTCAGATGTGAGACCAGAAAGAAGGAAGGCCTGTTACGCAGTGTGAATACTAAGCCTGAAGAGATCAGGCTACTGACCACCATTCTTCCCCAGACACAGCAAGCACAATGGATTCATGTTCTTCCAGCTCAATGCACTTACCACACTCAGCCTCAGAGAACGGAGTCCAGATGCACTGATGCAACACACTAATTATTAGTTTGGGGCATCTCTCTCTCCTCAGGCAACAGTTTACTGATTACTCTTTACTGTGACTTCGCCCATGACCTTTTGATACTTCCTCATTTTAGTCTGAGAGGTTAACTTTATCTCAGAGAGGTGAGTGTCTCGGCATACTGACATACGTAGTCAGTCCCATGTATCTGCCAAAAGCAATGCCTGGTGACATATTTGGGTGCCAACCAAAGGATGCTCAAACACCAAATCTTGGGAAACCATGAGGTTTAGCACATGTAGTTGTTCATCTAATATTCTCACTCTGAGGCACATGGGGCTGATTTGCTACATGGAGCCACACTTTAGCATAATTCTCTAGTTACTCTTACCCCCTTTTAATCCATTTTCTGTCCCTTTTTCTACTTTTTAAATCTTTCTGCTACCTTTTCCCCTTAGGCGTATACTACGGCACTCATACACCATATTAGTTGCACTGACAAAGGCCTCAGTTCTTTCTGGAAAGCAGCAAAGGTTAAATCCTTTTTTTTTTTTTTTTTTTTTTTGAGACAGAGTCTCACTCTCTTGCCTGGGGCGAGTGCCGTGGCCTAGCCTAGCTCACAGCAACCTCAAACTCCTGGGCTCAAGCGATCCTCCTGCCTCAGCCTCCTGAGTAGCTGGGACTACAGGCATGTGCCACCATGCCCGGCTAATTTTTTCTGTATATATTTTTAGCTGTCCAATTAATTTCTTTCTATTTTTGGTAGAGACGGGGTCTCGCTCTTGCTCAGGCTGGTCTCGAACTCCTGAGCTCAGAACGATCCACCCGCCTCGGCCTCCCAGAGTGCTAGGATTACAGGCGTGAGCCACCGCGCCCGGCCTTTAAATCCTCATTTTTGGTGCAGAGCTCCACTGCCAGTTCCCAGCCATGCGACTTCTTGGAGCCTCAGTTTCCTCATCTGCAAAATGGTGACAGCCACCTTTGTCACCTGTTTTCTTCACAAGATTGCTGTGAGGCTCAAATAAGATAACGTGGGCAAGAACACTGCAAAAGGCTTGGCAAGCCACAAGAAAGTAAGGAAAACGTGCAGATAATTTGCAACAAAAATAATTAGGCATTCACTTTCATTCACTTAAATGTGGCTTTTGTTCCTTTCTTGCATCTAATTAAATCAAGAGAAATGTCAGGTGTAGGATTCTTAAGGATTTTTGTTTGTTTTGTTTTTGCTGGGCAAGAGAAATATGCTTGCAAGTACCTTGGGGGTATAGTTAATTTGGTTTTTCTGTGCTCAAGGATTAAAGCCTTATCTGGATTTGTTACAGCTTTTTACCCTTTCAGCCATTTTGATGTTAATGTAGCAAAGTTCAGCAAAGATGAATATTCTAAATATATATCACTTTATTTAATGAGCATCTTCATTAATAGTTATGTTTCTCACATGACCAGCCTTTTCAAAAGCAAGAGGAGATAGATGGCAAGCCAACCCTTGTGCTTGCTTGGAGAACAAAATTTGGAGACCCAAATAAGTAAATTTAATTAGAGAGCTCACATGGAATGATTGTGGGATGCAGGCAAATTTCCCCTGCCTTACAGCAGGAGGGCTTTGTCCTGGTGTGTAGCATTTCAAAGGCCCTAGTCGATGAGAGCCATGGTTCGTGGTTCCCCACTGCACGGATGCCTCTGCAGCTGCTGTAAGGTGTCGGGATTTCATTTTAAATACAAAATGTTCTCCAGCTTCTATAATAACCTGCAGCTCTTTAACCACTCTGTGCAAGAGGTTGAACGTTGCACATTGTCCCTAGTGCTGCGTTGGACCAAAAGCAAAATATTTTTCACTTCCAAGAATCAGCGAAGGACCACCTATCAGTGGAATTTAAAATATTTCTCCAATTAAGCTCCAGACCTACAGAGTCAGTTTTGAATGTGAGAGGAGAGGGACAGTGAGTTAGCAGAGTTGCTCTTAAAAAAGCTATTCTTGGCATGACAAGGCTCTCTGTTCAGGGCAGCCTTCAGCCCTCTTTCTGAATAAGGAAACACCTGAATTCATAACTAGGACTGCAAAGCCCTCCTTCCCTCTGGGCAAAAAGAGAGAGAAAATTCTGTGAATCTTTTAGTGTTCGTATCTAACACTCAACATCTAGAAGAAGCAAATACCTAGTACTGTAGTGTAACTAGTCAGTAGGCAATAAATGTTAGTTGAAGGAATGAGTTAATGAATACCATAATATCCATAACATTTTAGCTTTAAAGAGCATTTTCTTTGCAAAACTCCATCAGTCTGAGTTCAAGCTGTTCTTTACAATTCTAAAAATACATGCCTGTAAGGTTGTAGCACAACTCACACCCACAGATGGATAGACTCACCTGCCATGCCAGGTCACCTGCACCAGACCTGGCTTGGCACTTAATGGAGAGGTCCCAGCAGGCTTCCATTGATCCTATGACCTTTTCTATCCATGCATTTCAGGAACAGCTGTTAGCTAGACCCTGGTTTATTGCTAGGCTATCAGTTTTTCTTCTTTTTAAATTATTCAGAATTGACCACACTAGAGTTTGCCACATTCCACATACTTGCACCAAATATCCATAACACTAAGTGTCAAACAATGGCATTTAGTTGTGTTCTGGAGGAATATTTGAGCAATGATTATAGATTCTATAGAAATCTGTAGAAAAAGAAGTGAACGGGCATGACTGTCATTGTCTTCTATTACATATTCAAATCCTTCTGTCTTGTTTTGTTTCTGTCATAAATGGAATGGAAACAAAAAATCAGGGTTTTGTTTATGCCATTTGGTTGTCACATATATATCCGTTTAATTTTTCTCTTTCCAAATGTGACTCAGGTGGGAAGGTGGCAATTTTCGTAGAAATATTTAACTTTCCATAGAACCAAGATGTCCCTGACCAAGGTGACCTTTGGGGCCCAGGACACTAGGTCACACAAGAGGGTTTGGTGCAGCAGCTGACCGTCTTCCTTCTCCTTGTCCCAAACCTGAGGGCCTTAGAAGAAAAGCCCCTGGGATTTGTCCTGCTATAATTTCTACAGGTAAAAAGTTGTGTGCCTGATAAAGCCAACTGTCGTGCCAGTGTTAGGTAGTACCTACGGTTTTTCTGTGCTGAGCACCTTAAACACAAGGTAGCACTGAAGGCTGCAGTTTCCCAGAGTTGGGCACCAGGACGCCAAGAGCAAATGTCTTAAGTCAGAGCTGTCACTCAGAGGCATTTGTAGAGAGTGTGTATCTCCCTGCACTTGCGCAAGAGCAAGGCCCCTTCAGGGCCTTTTATAATAAAGCCCTTTAACCATGAAGGGAGTGACCCTTTGGGATCCCAATAAGGTACGCTAAGAAGACAAAAGAAAGAGGAAGGGTGATAAGAGGGGAAAGGGAACATTCCTCCATGTGCTTCACTCCTTCGAACCTAACCAGATAGCATCACCAAGATCACAGGTCACAGAGTCCTCCTGCTTCAATATGTCCTTTCTATCCTGAATGGTTGATCCAACCTGCAACGACTTCCCTTTTTCCTCTCTACATCTCTGACATCTCTGAGCTGCTTTCCAGTGAGATCACAGTCCTAGGGTGGTGCCCTTGAAATCTAGGCACACGGCTTATGCTTCTTTTCTTAGCGTTTTATCATGAACTCTTTCCTCCTAACGCCTTTAACGGTGCGGTGCCTAAGTGTACGTGTGCCCTTTTTGTTTGTCTGAATTGAGAAAAATGACGAAGCATTAGGGACGTCCTAGTTTTGCATACGCGTATCAGCAGATCCTTCCATTTAATTCCCCACGGGGGTGAGGTGCTGTGTATTCCAGCCCGCGTCATCTTGGCAGTTCCTCCTTCAGGTCACTCCTGTGAGCACAGCCTGTCCCTGAGTGGAACTGAGGGACTAAGGTACAGTTTCTAAATGTGAGATTTCCTATTCAGGACTTCCCAAGTCATTCCTGAACCACCCCGTCAGAAGCAGTACGCACAGAATCACTTGCTAAAGTGGCAAAGCGAGTGCCCGCAGCTGGCCAGGCTGAGCTGTTTCTGAAGCGCAGAGCAGCTATGACTCATCCCTCCTACAGTCCGTTACCTTCCCACTCCTGTCACCAGACCAGCTAGTCCTCTCATTCTGACTCCCACAAACCCACTTATTTTCAAATTTGCTCAATAACCATGACATTCAAACCCAACCTGCTCCATGCACAGGATGCTGAGAAAATACACAGTGCAAATCAAGGGTCCGCAGAAGAAATCATGACCACAGAGTGAGGATTGTTTTCCTGGACTTTGGGTGGTGAGATATAACTGCTAAGAAGAGACAAAGCAAGTTCTAGGACGTGTGCCATCCTGCCCAATTGAGTTAAGGGAATGCAGTCATCCTAACTGGTGATTTGCAGGAAGCCACACAACATTTTAATTGAATGCACAGGCTCCTGCATGATTAGGAACATAATACTTTGGTGCCCAGGCCGGATTGAGCTGGTAACAATGAGCTGAAATGGCTTCTTGCCATGAAGCAGGGATGCTCAAGCTCATTCTCCCTGTGACACTTCCAGGCCCTGTTGCAAAGTCACAAAACAATTTTCAGAGAAGATTCAGGTCTTTCCTGTAAGATTCCAGCTGCCAATGTGATAACAAGATGCAATGACTGCATAAGAGAGGATTGCAGCTGGATTCAAGAGGAACTTTTTGGAAGAAAGGACAAGAAGAAACCAGCAGTTTGCTGCAAAGTCACTGAACCAAGTAGCAAGTAGCACAAACTCTTCCCATCCTTCCAGCAGACACCGTGAGTTTAAAGGGGTTTCTAGTCATGCAGCCATTTCTCAGCATTTGTGTCCTAAGCCTACCTGTATCTGCCCAGAGTCCAAGGAATCCAGAAATCTCCAATACTTCAGAAAGAGGAAATATTCAACAGACATTGAACAAATATTTGTCGAGTGCCTACCACGTTCCAGGCAGTAAGACGCAAGGTGTTATGACAACAATAGTTAGCTTAGATTGGATTATCCGTGGGGATCCCCAAGAGATTTAGTCAGTATGAGCCTAAATTAGAAATACCTCTTATTTTTGGTGTTGTGAATTTTTTTTATTTCTTTGCTTTAAAAGTTAGATCAGTATGAGCCAAAGCCTTTCACTTTAAATTGAGCTCTGGATGTCTGTACGCAACTTTCAGTGGAAGGGTCACTGAGCTATCCCTCGGAGCAGCTCTTCCGCTCAATGTGTTTACACCTGAATTCATTGCCTCCCCTCCAAATCTTCATGTCAGCTAGCGGTGCTCAGTCACCCAGATCAGGACCTATGAGTCACCCTGGCCTCTTTCTATTAATACTTCCTTACTTCCAAGACCCAATCAATCACCACATCGCTTCACTTTTACCTCTTAAACACAGCTCAAACATAATAATGGTCTCTTCTGGAGACACTGCACTAGGCACATCAGAGAGGGTGCTATTATTATCGCTCTTATCTTACAGATAAATAAACGTGGCTACAGAGGTTAAATAGCTTCCCTGAATCACACAAGTATGTGGCAAAGCCGAAAATCAAGCTCAGGTCTGTCTGACTTTAGAGATGAGCATTCTTAAACCCCGGGCCTCCAGGTCAGCAATCACTGCCCTGGCGTAAGCCTCACTCCGTCTTCAGTCTCCTGACTGGTCTCTCTGCCTCCACTTTTCTTTTTTAGCTCCTTTTCTACCTTTATTGTTTTTTAAAGTCAAGTTTATATAGGTATAATATACAAAAGTAAAATTCACCCCTTTTAAGTACGGTATGATGAGATTTGACGAATGTACATGGTTGTGTAAACACCACCATAATCATGATATAGAACATTTCCAGAACCCCAAAAAGTTCTTTTTGACCTTTTACAGTCAATCCCCTTCCCTGGTTCCTGACCTTGGCAATCACTAATCTGACTTTTCTTTCCATAGTTTTTCCTTTTAGAGAGTACAGTGTAAATGGAGGCATACAGTATATAACTTTGGTGTCTGGCTACTGTCATTTAGCATAAAGCTTCTGATTTCATCCATGTTGTTGTGGGTACCAATAGTTGAGTCCTTTTTATGGCTGACTAGTATTCCTTTGCATGGATGTATCACTGTTTGTTTATGCATTCACCAGATGAAGGACACTTGAGTTATTTCCAGTTTGGGGGCTACTGTGAATAAAGCTACTAGAAATATTCATGTACAGGTAAACATGTTTTACTTTCTCTTGGGTAAATAAACACATAGGAGTGGGATATAGGTTGTACAGAAAATGTATGTCTATATTTAACTTTCTAACAATCTGGCACACTGTTTTCCAAGTGGCTATATAATTTTGCATACCAACCAGCAATGAAAGAGAGCTCCAGTTGCTCTACATCCTTACCAACACTTAGTACTGACAGTCTTTTTAATTGTAGCCATGCTGATATGCATGTAGTAGCATCTCTTTATGGTTTCTATTCGCATTATCCTACTGGTTCATGATGTTGAGCATCTGTCTCATGTGCTTATTTGCTAGCTGTCTTCTTTAGTTAAGTACCTGTTCAAATCTTTAGCTCATTTTTAAATTGGGTAGTTGATTTTTATTGAATTTTGGGAGCTCTGTATTCTACATACAAGTCCTTTGTCAGATGTGTCGTGCAAATATTTTCTCCAAATCTATTGCTTGACTTTTTATTTTCTTAACAGTGTCTTTCGAAGAGTAGAAGTTCTTAATTCTGATTAGTGCAATTTATTGACTTTTTTTCTTTTATGGTTCCTGCTTTTTCTGTCTTATCTAAGAAATCTTTGCCCAAGCCAAGGTAACACAAATGTTCTCCTACACTTTCTTCTGGATGTTTTGTAGTATGGGGCTCTTATATTTATTTAGGTCTATGATCTATTTTGAGCTAACCTGCATATCGTACAAGTTAAAGGTCAAGGTTCATTCCTGTACCTATGAATGTCCAATTGTTTGAACACCATTTATTGAAAAGATTTTCCTTTCCCCATGAAATTATGTTGCTATGTTTACCAAAATCAATTAACTATATATGTGTGGACATATTTCAGGTCTCTTTAATCTGTTCCATTGATCTATATAGCTTAACTTTATGCCAGTAAGACATTATCTTGAATACCACAGCTTTATAATACATCTTGAATCAGGTAGTATAACTTCAAAAACATTTTAGCTATATTAGTTTTTTTTTACATTTGATATAAGTGGTAAAAGCAGCATGTTGATTTTGACAAAAAGCTTGCTGAGATTTTGATTGGGATTGCACTGAAAATATTAATCAATTTGTAGAGAATCGATATCTTAACAATATTGAGCTTTCTAATCCTTGAACATATTTTAAGTCTTCTTTGATTTCAACAATGTTTTATAGTTTTCTATGTACATCATACTTTTTTTGTTAAATTTATCCCTAAGTATTTCATTTTTTATAATATGGCAAATGATTCTTTATTTCAATATCCAATTGCTTTTAGTGAAATTGTAACCTGTAACCTTGATAAACTCATTTATTCTAGTAGCGTTATTTGTAAATTATTTGGGATTTCCTGTGCAAATGATCATGTAATTTATGAGTAAAGACAGTGTTACTTCTTCCTTTCAAATCTATGTGCATTTTGTATAATTTTCTTGCCTTAGTGCACTGGACAGGACCTCTAATACAGTATCGAGTACAAGTGGTAAGAACTGACATCCTTCCCTTGTGTTCATTCTTAGGGGTAAAGCATTCAGTCTTTCACCATTAAGTATGAAGTTACCTATAGGTTTTTCATAAATATCCCTTACCAGAATAAGTAGATTACCATCTATTCCTCATTTCCTGAGAAATTTTTTTGTTTGATCATGAACTGAGGTTAAATTTTGTAAAATTCCTTTTCAGCATCTATTGACATAATCATAGTTTATCTTTTATCATCTGTTAGTATAATGAATTGCATTGATTGATTTTCAACCATCTTGCATTCCTCAGATAAATCCCACTTAGTCATGATATATTATTCCTTTTACATATTGCTAGATTATATTTTCCAATATTTTGTTAAGGATCTTTGAATCTGTGCTCATGAAGAATATTAATCTATAGTTATTTTTTTCCTATAATGTTTTTGTCTTGTTTTAGTATCAGGGTAATGTTGGCCCACATTTTGGAAGAGTTTGTGAAGAATTGATACTATTTTTCCTTAAATGTTTGATAAAATTCACCGTTGAAGTAATCTGGGTCAGGAGTTTCTTTGTGGAAAGGTTTTTAACTACAAATTCAATTTCTTTAATTCAATTTTTTAAATAGAAGGCTATTCAGGCTATTTCTT
>NW_012145301.1:597882-603564 GCF_000956105.1 Propithecus coquereli
AACTTTCTTTCCAGCATAACTTTTTAATGTGATAAATTTCCATGGAAACCCCGTTCTACAAATTTGATATATTGTGTTGTCAATTTCATTCCCGTCATAATGTATTCTAATATTCTTACCCATGAGTTATTTAGAAGTGTGTTGATTAATATTCAAATATTTAGAGTTATTTTCAGATATATTTGTTATTAATTTCTAGTTTAATTCAATGTGGTCAGAAAACTTACTTTATATGAATTTAGGCATTCCATCTTTCTCTCCTCAAAACTACCCCTTAAAATGAAGACTATCTCCATACATTTTTTGGAGTTATCTCCAGAATATTATAGTGTGAATAAAACAAAGTGGAAATATATATTATATATGGCATTTAAATGGAAGGATGAACTACAAAATAACAAACAAAATGATTATCTATAGGAGGGACTGAAGAACCAGGTAGGAGTCAGTGATAGAAACTAGATTTCTCTGAATACACCTTGTTTTGTAAATTTTATTTTGTAATCAAGATTATAAAACAAAATTGAGTAAAAGTAAGGGGCAATAAAAGCGAATTCTAGAAATCAAAAACAATATGATCACAAAATCATACAGACTAGTAAAATGGTTTTTCCACAATGCTTTGTTTTTGCTCGTAAAAGTAAACAAATGCTTCCTTTGGACTTTCTTAGAAGTACTGTGGCCTAACTTGGCAGACTATTGTTTGTATGGGATGCAGAGAATAGAGAGCGGACTATAAACCCTAAATCTTCAAAAGGACGTTTTGTAATGAAAATGCCTGTTTGCGTTAGAATCCTGGCTCTGCCCTTCAGTATCTGGATGACCTTGGGCAGGTTATTCAGCCTAGAAGGGCTTTCGCGCTTTGCCCCTCTCACTTCACCTGCCAAATCCATTATTTTCTTTCCCCAAGTAACTTTCTGTTCTTTCCACTACAAATCACACCGGTCTGGACCCCACCCCTTAACTTTACCACGATCTGTTGAATACAGCCCAGTTACCAACATGGCGAGGACAGACTTACTGGAGCCCCTGTGGATATGTTACCTTTTCTTTCCATGTCTCATTAAATTAATCTTCCCAAATCACATACATAGTAGAGGAGGAGGGAATATCTCTTTCTGACCCCAAACCCACAATTTTTGCAAATTCCATGAAGATAGATAAAAGGCAAGATCATTAAAAGCAGAGGGTCTCAAACTACAGTGAGGGAGAACAGATCAGTGGTTGCGAGAGGCTAGTGTGAATGAATACAAGGAATTCTGTGTGGTGGTAGAACTGTTCTGTGTCCTGATCGTTGTTGTGGTTACATGAACTTATATAGGTGTTAAAATTCATAAAATGCATACTCCCCGAAAGTCCATTTCACTGTATGAAAATTTTTTTTTTAAAAACAGCAGAGCTGTTTCAATACTTAGAAATTTTGTCCTATACCATGTGGATAAAATTGAAATTAATCCAAAAATTAAAAAGTTAAAAACCTAGGCTGTCTTTCCTCCTCTAGAACTATACTCAGAGTCATCCCTAGGCAAAGCTGTGACTGAGCAAAGGCCCCTCGTCACCTTCCCCCTTCCCTTTCTCTCTTGATCCTCCCACACAACCCTGCAGGCAGAACAGCCATGGGCGCACACTGCCCTCCCCACAAACGCACAGCCTGCTATTTTGTGACATCCAGCCCCACTGCTCCTGAATCCTTGCACTGGGGAGCACCCCCCACTCTGGAACTATAGCCCTAATCTGTTTATCAGAACTCATTTCCTCAACATGAGGTTCTGCTCTCAGTTAATTGTTATAGTAGGAAGGATCCAATAAACCCATGCTCACCATGCGGAGGTGTTAATAACCAAGAATGATCGAATGGGATAGAAATATCAGTCAGGAGCAGGCAGATAATAAAGAAATTGAGGGCAGGGAAGCTTTCACAACATCATTCAACTTGTTCCTTGTAGGTCCTGCCCATTCTGGCCTCAAAATATATACAAGCCATCTCAGATAGCTGTCATTCCTTTTCCAGAAAGTCTTCAGCATAGCAGGGGAGGCTACGCACGTGTTGGGGCAGGGGTTTGGGGGAACTCTGTACTTTCTGCTCAGTTCTGCTGTGAACCTAAAACTGCTCTAAAAAATAAAGTCTATTTTTAAAAAGTCTTCAGAGCCTTCTCAGTACATATGCTACATCATAATTCTTTAGCATAGTGTGGGCAAAGCTCACTATAGTATTCAGTAGGGTAATAATAAAATAATAATAGCTAGTATATTTTGAACATTGACCATATGATAAGCACTGTTGTAAGTACTTTAAATGTGTTATTGCACTTAATTCTCAACAATCCTAAGTGGTAGATACTATTATTATCATCTCAATTTCATAGGTGAGGAAATTGAGGCAAAAGAGGTGAAAGCAACTTGTTGTGGTAGACACAGAGATGTGTCACCCAGACCCCTGGTCAAGACTGGCCTTCTTCCCCAGCTATGGGAGTGCAGAGAGCCTCCTGCTGTCAGCTGTTCAGGTCAGCCTCAGACACGAGAGATCCCCTCACTTAGGGTCACGTCCTCCCAGGGCCAGCACACGGCAGGTTTCTGAGCGAGGCGGTATGTGAAGGCCTGGCCATCTCAGCCCAGGGCGGGAGCTCTGATGGTCTGGAGCTCCCTGCCAGGCTGGCCAGGCTTTGCTGGGCCTCATCTCACTTCTACCCCCTCCCTCTGTCCAGTCCTGCTTTCGCCCCTGGCCTGCCTAGGTGCTGATCCTTAATAAACATCCTGCACCCCAAACTCTGTCTCAGCGGCGGCTTCTAGAGGACCCAACCCACAGCACTCGCCAAGCGTCGCCCAGCAGGTAAGTGGTGACCCCATGATTCAAACTGACAGTCTGATGCTCTTAATCACCATGATGTGATTAATATAAAGACAAAGCGAGAACTCTCCCATAGCAATGGTTAAAACCATTACTGGGAATAGCTGAATTTTGTCTGTAATTTTTTGTAACAGCTTTACTGAGATATAAATTCACGTACCATAAAATACACCCTTTTAAAGTACACATGCAATTCAGAGGTTTTAGCGCATTGACAAAGTGCAACCATCAGCACTATTTCCAGAATATTTCATGACCTCAAAAAGAAACCCTGTACCCATTCCCAGTCACTCCCTATCTGTCTTCAGTTTTGGTCCTCCTAAACAATAATTCAAGTAGTTAATTTGTTCTTGTCAGTTATGAAATTCATCTACTGTGATCAAAGTCACAAACTCTCCTAATTTTACCCTTTTTAAAAGTATCAAGTCCATAAAATCTCATTCCTGGAAATTTATTCTAAAAAAGAATGACAAAAGATGGGAGGAAAATCAAATTGTGTGCTGCAGCATAGTTTATAAAACTAAAAAACTGGAAACAAATGTCCAATGTGGGTGATTCGTTAACTAAATCATGGCACATTAACAAAATGTAATACTAAAGACTAAACAGCAACAAAGAAAATGTCTGGTATGACATTAAGCATAGAAGCAGAATAAAAAATTGCATCTACAACTATGTAAAATATGTACATATGGGTAAGGGTCAAGAGAAAATAAAGAAAAACGAAAACAGTTGCTGCAACAGGATGTTGGAACTGTGAATTATTCTCATTCTTCTGCATTCCTTTATTATTGTCCAAATGTAGTCTTTACAATAAATTAGAATTGGAGGCAAATATGCACATATCCACTTTTGTCAGTAAAACTTCCCACTCATAAGGGGAGATGGTACAACACACAATCCTTGTTAAGAGAAAGGACTTCAAAGTCACACAGACTTGCATTTTCATTCTGGCTCTGATGCTTCTGAGATGTGACGTTGGATGTTAGCTTAACTCTGCAGGCCTCATTTTCCTCAACTGTTAACGGGCTAATATATTAACAGTAATGTCCTCCCTTGTAGGGCTGTTGCGAAGATGGAGTGAGACAGTGGTGCCTAGTTCACTTAATACATGAGAGCTACTGTTATTTTGTGGGGTAGGCAGTGGTGATGGGAGTGATGGTGGTGGTACTGACAAGGAGAAAGCAGATGGGCACAGAAATGTTTGTTTATGAGAATACCACTAACACCAAAAAAATGAATGACAATATAGTTTTATACTGAATACACAGACAGAGGACTTTCCATCACTGATGACTCCAATTCAGACCTAGTGAGTATTGCTTCAAAGGACAGTGGATTTGGAAGCATTATCCTTTCTTAGCTAGAGATACAGAGAAATCTGTACCTACAAGATAACTCATTGGTGTCCTTGTTAAAAACTTCATGCAAGAAACTGAAGCACTGCTGAATTTTTGTGACTCATTACATTAATGAATACAAAGGCCTATTAACTATTCACATTGTTGTAATCATGATATTATCACCTCATTAACCAAGAGTCAGTGTGGCATAATAAGCAAACCCTATTCATGCCTTTGTCTTCTCCCAGGCCCATCCTCCCTTGTGCACAGCACCCCAGCCCAGCCTGTCCTGCCCACTCAAGGACTCCAGTCAGTTCCTCTCACTCTTGCGTCAATTAGTCCTCTCCCCTCATCAGGCTGTAACCACACTGTAGCATACCCCTCCTCGACAGAAAGCAAAAATCCTTGCTGGATCCCACATTTCTTTCTAGGTACCGCCCATCTCTCTGCTCACTGTTACAGCAAAACTCCTTGAAAGAGAGTAGCAGAACGCTGCAAATTATTGATGCCGGGTAATGGGAATGTGTATGTTATAATATTCTTGCTACATTTTTAATTTAGAAAGATTACTGAGCTATAATTGACATACACTGAACTTTATATACAGACAGCCCTCCATATCAGTGGGTTCTGCATCTGTGGATTCAATCAAACTTGATCAAAAATATTCCCCCCAAAAATGGATGGTTGTATGTGTACCGAACATGTACAGACTTTTTCCTTGTCGTTATTCCCAAAACAATGGAGTATAACAGCTATTTACATAGCATTTATATTGGATTGCGTATTGTAGGTAATCTTGAGATGATTTAAAGTATACAGAGGATGGGTATAGGATATATACAAATACTACACCATTTTATATCAGGGACCTGAGCATCTGTGGATTTTGGTATCTTTAGGAGGTCCTGGAACCAATCTCCCACAGATACCGAGGGACAACTGTGTATTTCATATGCACAATTCAACAAGCACTGGTATGTGAATATGCCTGTAAAACCATCGCCATATTCAAGATAATGAACATATCCATCACCCTTGAAAGTTGCCTAGTGCCCCTTTGAAATCCCTCTCTCTTTCCCCTCCTCTCCAGGCAACCTTTCTGTCACTGTATATGCATTTGTATTTCCTAGAATTTTTATAAATGAAATCATACAATATGTATGCATTTTTCTTTGGCTTCTTTCACACAGCATAATTATTTTGAGATTCATCCATGTTGCAGCATGCATGAATAGTTCATTCCTTTTTTATTGCTGAGTGCTATTTATACCACAGTTTTGTTTATCCATTCACCTGCTGATGGACACTTGGGCTATTTCCAGTTTGGGGCTATTATGAATAAAGCTGCTTTGAACATTAAAGTGTAAGTCTTTGTATAGACATATACTTTCATTTATCCTGAGTAAATACCTATAATGGAATGGTTGGGTCATAGAGCAGGTATACATTTAAATTTTTTTTTTTTTTTTTTTTTTTTTTGAGACAGAG